>NW_006299245.1:4196085-4207037 GCF_000327345.1 Myotis davidii | reverse complement strand
TTTTCCCCCAATTATATAACTATGTTGTCATTGTTTTTATTTTATTAATCGTACCCAAGGATATTTTTTTCCATTGGTTTTTTAAATATATTTTCATTGATTTCAGAGAGAAAGAGGAGAGGGAGACAGAGAGATAGAAACATCAATGATGAGGGAGAATCATAGATCTGGTGCCTCTTGCACACCCCCTACTGGGGATCAAACCCCTAACCTGGGCATGTGCCCTGACCAGGCATAGAACCGTGACCTCCTGGTCCATAGGTCAACACTCAATCACTGAGCTTTGCAGACCAGGCTATTCTCTGATTTTTTATATTTCTCTTTTCTCTGTTATTGTTTCGCTTGTCCCTGCTTTCATGCTTCAGGCCCTATCATTCTCTCTCTGTTTCTTTCCTTCCTGATAATCCCATTTAGTACTTTTCTTTCCTCTACCTTTTCTTTGTGGAAACACTTAAGCACTAATCTAGGTCTCTTTCCAATGAAGGTGAATATTTTAGAAAGAAAAGAAAAATGAAACTTCACTTAGTAAGCTCCTTGCCTTCCAACTAGTGAAAGAAAAATAACTTCATTATATGAGGATATTAACTCTGACAGCCCTATCACAGGTTTTTCCTCTACTTTTATAAGTTTTTAAAAGTTATACAGGAACAAATCAATAACCAAGTTTTCAAATGTCACTTCTTCAGTATAGTGCTTTAATATCCCTAAGAAACCGTATATTTTAAATATCCCTGAATCCAAATCAAAGATAGCAAATGTATAGAAATCAAAGTATGACCATTTAGGATGAAACACAAGGAGCCAAGCCCAATGAAATCAATACTAGCTTTATTTCTATCATGTAAGCTAAGTGTGAAAATTCAAGCATATAACACATTGGGGAAATTCAAGACATGATATATTTCAAATTCTCATTACAGAATTTGAGATGCTTAAATGTTAATGGTATGCTGAGAATAATTGTAATTTTTTCATCAGCACTCTAGAGAATTATACTGGGACATAAAGGTTTTTCTTATGCAACATATTTCTCATTTTTCAGATTTTTTTTTCTTATTTCCAGACTGTGAGCATCTTAAATATAAGAAAATATACAAGGTTTATTCAAAAGATTGCGCCATTTTCCAAAATATTTCCTCAAAGTATCTGGTAATAGAAAATAAACTTGAGATCCTAATTTCCTAAACATAAAAGTTTAATGAGACAAACAAATATCGGTTGCCTAACATTAGACTTATTACTAACATTAGAATTATTACATAAAATTAGTTACCTTAGAGATAGACTGATTCATTTAGTGTATTTCAAAAGATTCCTAGCTACCAGACAGGAAATAGGTCAAAATAGTCTTTTCAGTAAAGAAACTACGATTAGGCAATTAACCTTTTAATCCACTTAATAGTTCAAATTCCTGTCATTTCACAGTTATATAGGCAGCACAAAGATAATTGTTGAAGTTTAAAAGAGTATTTGTGAAAGAGAAAGAGTATGGTTGTGTGTGTGTGTGTGTGTGTGTGTGTGTATGTGTGTGTAGAGGAATTTGGAAATTGAAAGTAAAAAAGACAAATGCTATTTGAGAAGATATTAAAGCACTATAAATATCCTATATTATAAAAGGCTAATATGCAAATCGACCAAATGGCGGAAAGACTGGTTGCTATGATGCGCACTGACCACCAGAGGGCAAAACTTAACACAGGAGCTGCCCCCTGGTGGTGAGTGCGCTCCCACAGGGGGAGCGCCACTCAGCCAGAAGCCGGGCTCATAGCTGGCAAGCTCAGTGGCAGTGATGGAAGCCTCTCCCGCCACTGCAGTAGCACTAAGGATGTCCAACTGATGGCTTTGGCCTAAGGGATATCCCCCGAGGGCTCCCGGACTGCAAGAGAGCACAGGCCGGGCTGAGGGACCCCCCGACTGCACAAATTTTGTGCACCAGGCCTCTAGTCCTATATAATAAAACACTAATATGCTAATTGTCCCCTCGGAAGTTCGACCTACTGGGAGCTCAACCGCTCACTATGACGTGTGCTGACCACTAGGGGCGACGTGGGATGAAGGAAGGCCCTGGCCGGCAGCCGGAAGGCCCTGATTGCCATCCAGGCCTAGGGACCCTACCTGTGCATGAATTTTGTGCACTGGGCCTCTAGTATTTTTATAAAGATTGAATTTTAGGTCATTATTTTTATATTCCAATAACTTAAGGTGGTGATGGATATTTTAACCAGGATTTTCTAAAAAGGAAATATACAATACACTTGGATAAACAAAATCATCTACTTAATTAGAATCCAATTAAGATATATGTACAATGATGATCTAAAGCAGAACTAACACACATAGTTTACTGCTTTTGGAAGTGGGCACCAGAAGAAGGCAGACATATCAAATAGCATCAACAAGGGAGGGGCAGGATCTTTATGCTTCTATCCAGTTGGAAATATTTATTTTTAGTTTATGTGAACCTCAAAGAAGAAGCTTTTTAAATACCCAACTTTTCCCCCTAACACAGAGACTAAAATTAGCTCAAATGACAAGGATATTATCTTACCTAATATGATATCCAGAAAAAGAAAACAGACTCCAGATTGGTTGATTCGGGAGCACAATCACATTATTCAGGGACCTGTTTGGGGTTTATTTGTTCCCATTCTTTCTATACATTCATCCTTCATGTTAGCTTCATGCTGCGGCTGGTAGGTATTCAGACCCAGAAATATGCCAAGGAAAATGCTTCTTACGGTGTATTTTTAGGAGTCAGAATATTTTCCCCAGAATCCTCCAGTACTTCTCCTAACATTTCATGACATAAAATAACTATGCCCTTTTCAGAATAAATTACTGCAATGGATAATTTAATACTATGTGCTGGACTATTCATTTGGGTAGAATGAATATTGTGGAGATAACTCTAGTATTCACTATATGCCATACCTCAGCACATTCATTACTTAATTTATTTAGTAAATAGTTTTTAATAGTTGTCTCTTACGTGTCACTAGAGATAACAGTAAACAATGCAATCATTGGCTTTGATCTTGTATAGCTATCAGTCTAGCTGGAAAGGTAGGCAGTTTTTAAATTTTTGGCAATAATTGAATGACTAATTTTTTAAACTACTATTAGATCTAATAAAATAAGTACAAGAGCTATATGAAAAAAAACCCTATAAAATTCTAATAAAATAACTCCAAGAACTAAATAAATGAAGAGATATTCCATGTTCATGGCTAGGAGACTCAATAGTGTTAATATGCCATTTTTTCCAATTGATCTATAGATTCAATGAAACTCCAGTTAAAATCCCAGTGAGTTATTTTGTGAATACTGACAAAGTGATTCTAAAGTTCATATGGAGAGTCAAAAGGCCTATAATAGTCAACACAATATTAAAGAAGAATGGAGTCAGAGGACTGACACTAAAGACTTCAAGACTTAAATCTGCAGTAATCAAGACAGCCTGGTTTTAGGTGAAAGGATAGATAAGTAGATCATTAAAATATAATAGAAATCACATATAGCCAACTATCTTTTACAAGGGTGTAAAGGCAATATAATGGAGCAAAGATATATTTAAGCAAATGGTGTTGGAACAACTGAACTTCCACATGCAAAAAAAAAAAATTGATCTAGACATAGACCTTATACCCTTCAAAAAAATTAACTCAGAATGGATCACAGACCTAATGTAAAATACAAAACTATAAAACTCCTATAAAATAATGTAGGACAAAATCTAGATAACTTCAGGTATAACAATGATTTTTACATATACACCAAAGGCATGATCCATCAAAGAAATAATTGATGTTAGATTTTATTAAAATTAAAAACTTCTGCTCTGCATAAGACACTGTCAGGAGACTAAGAGTACAAACCACAGACTAGGAGAAAATATTTGTAAAAGACATATCTAATAAAGAACTGTTTTCCAAAATATACAAAAAAATCTTTAAAGTCAAAACTAAGAAAACAAACTTCATGTCTAAAAAATGGGCAAGGACTTTAGCAGACACCTCACCAAAGAAAATATGCAAATGATAAATAGGCATTTAAAAAGATCATCCACTTAATATGTCATCCAAGAAATTCAAATTAAAATGAGATACGACTACACAATTATTAGAATGGCCAAAATCCAAAATACTGACAACACTAAAAACCTGTGTGGATGTGGAGCAACAGGAACTGAAATGCAAAATGGCACAGCCATGTTAGAAGACAGTTGGTCAGTTTCTCACAAAACTAAACATTTTGCCATACAATTCATCAATCATGCTCCTTGGTATTTATCCAAATGAGTTGAAAATATGTCCAAAAATTTGCAGACAGAGGTTTATAGCAGCTTTATTCATATAACCCAATTTTGGAAGCAACCATGAAGCCTTCCAGAGGTGGATCGATAAATAAACTGCAGTACATCCAATCAATGACATATTATTCAGTGCTAAAAAAAGAAAGAAGCTATTGAGCCATGAAAAGACATGGAGGGGCATTGCAAGCATATTACTAAATGATAGAGGTCAACCTGAAAAGGCTACATGCAGTATGATTTCAACTATATGACATTCTGGAAAAGGCAAAACTATGACCACAATGAAAAGATTAATGGTTCCAGGTGTTAGGGGGTGGAGGAAGTGGAAAAAAAGTCAGGGCAATAGAAGATTTTTAGGTTAGTGAATCTATTTTTTTTCTGTATGATACTATGATGGGTGCATTTCATTATACATCTATCAAAACCCTTAGTGCAACACTTAGTGAACCCTAATGTATTCTATAGACTTTGAGTGATTATTACATGTCACTATAGCGGCATAGATTATACAAATCTACTACTCTGGTGCTAGATATCAATGGTGGGGGAGGTTTTTCATATGTTGGAGTAGGGAGTATACAGGAACTCCGTGCTCGTCACTCAATTTTTCTGTGAATTTAAAACTTATAAAAAATAAAGTTTATCAAAGAAATACTATTCGAAACCTAATTGGGCGGTTGACTTCTTTCATTTAGTAATATGCATTTGATGTTCCTCCATGTCTTTAGGATAGGAGTGTAGAATGTATGGGGTCGGGGACAGTGGGCAGTGATCCTTGAGAAAATGGCTTCAGCCTGAGATGCCAAAGGTGAATAAGAATGCGTAGGCAAAGAAGGTGGGCAACACAGGGTGTCTAAGGTGTGTCTGTGTGGGGGGGGGAGGGCTGTATCTATGTCTTATATTTATGTTGTCTCTCCACATCAGTCTTCTCAGGTAGTAGGATGATTGCAGACAGATTTAGACATGACAACATTGAGAAGAAGAAGAGATGATCAGTAAATAAAGTTGTTTAACCCAAATTTTAACTGAACACATGCACCAGAATAAAGACTTCATTTCCCAGCCTTTCTTGCATCCCAGTATGGCCATCCATTTAAATTTTGAGTAAATGGTATTGATACAGAAATACTATATGGCAGTTTCTAGGAACATTAAGAGATAGAATACCTGAGTTCCTTGCCTCTTCTACTTGCTCCTTTTCTTCCATCCTACGCCTAAGTCAGATATGGACAATGAGGTTGAGGTTAAATATGGTGGAATATAAAGATAAAAGGATCAACATATCCCTGAAAACCCTAATTGAACTTTTGTATAGGAGAGAGAGAAACTCTCTTATTTAAGCTTGTGTTATTGGGCTTTCTGTCACATAGCAAGCCTTAATTCCAAATCATTTAATGAACAATGACCTTGGGGAAGAAAAAAACATGGCATAGAGCAGGAGCTGAAAGATTACCAATATCTTTGGAAAGTGTTTCGAGATGAGGTAGATATCATATTATACAAATTACTGTAGGCAGTGTTTAAAAACTTGTAAATGATGCTAAGAGCAAAGGGAAGACATTGAAGAATTCTAATCACAGGAGGAGCAGGATAAAAATCTATCCTATACAAAAAACCCTAATATGCAAATCGACCAAACAGGCAGAATGATGGGTTTTTGTGATATGCACTGACCACCAGGGGGCAGATGCTCAACTCAGGAGCTGCCCCCTGGTGGTCAGTGCGCTCCCACAGCTGGAGCGCCACTCAGCCAGAAGCCAGGCTCACAGCTGGTGAGTGCAATGGTGGTGGTGGAAGCCTTTTCCACCTCTGAGGTAGCGCTAAGGAGCAGCGAGCCAGGTGGTAAGGAGCAAGCGGGTGGGTGATTAGGAGAGAGGAATCTCGGATTGCAAGAGTGCACAGGCCAGGCTGAGGGATCTTCTTTCCGCCCCGCTGCTCCTGCACAAATTTCGTGCATTAGGCCTGTAGTGTTTTAATAAGGTCTCTCTAGCTAGTGTGAAGAAAGGATTACATGAGCAGCAGGAGCAGATGTAGTGGACCAAGTTAGGAAGCCATTAAAGGTATCCATGAAACAGTGTTACCTTAGCTGCAGAAGTTGTGAATAGGGATTGAGATAAATAGACTGATTTGAAGGCTATTTAGTGGATAGGAAAAAAGCATTGGTAATTATTTCGGTGAAGAGGGTTGTGGAGAATGAAGAATCAAGTATGATGCCCAAGTTTTTGACTTGGGCAATTGGGTTGATCCTTATGTGCTAAATTAGAGAATCCTGAAGGGAGAATAGATATGGGAAGAAATTAATATGCTGCCACTTTTTGATATTTCAAGTTTAACAATCCTATGAAGCATACAAGGGTAAATGTCAAATAAATTATATCAAATTGGATAAACTGTTTTGGAGCTTCATAAAGGGGAAAATTGATGGGAGTTACAAACTTGGAAGTCATTGCTTAGAGATAGTGAATGAAGTCATGAGAGAAAATGGGATGGACCTTCATTCTCTTAGTCATAGTGACCCAGGAGTCTACTCATTTACTTAGTACAGGATGTTTATGAAAATACATTTTATATGTAATTTATAATTGTACTATAGTATTATGCTTAGGCAAACCTTCTTATAAGATGTTTCTAAATTTCATTTATTTTATTGAATTAAAGCTAAATGATCTATAAAAACTTTTGTTATCAATTCCACTTTAAATATTTTATGAGATAAATTTTGCCTGGCTCCTACATTCAGATTTCTGGTGTCCAGGATAGATAATATCAGGAGGGCGAACCCTTTTCATAGAATGGTATGTTAAATTTTACAGAAACTATAAATATATGACAATTATCACTTGCTTTAAACATATTAATAACTAAATCAAAGCATTCTGGCTATATGAAATAGAAAGAAGTTTATAAATATAAAATATGGACATTTATGAATGAAGCCCCTGTGTTTTTGATTAAAGCAATGCTCTTGAAACATTTGGTTTGTCATGGAAAGTGGTAGATCCTAGGATGTGAATTAAAAAATCCTGGGTTTTAATCCTGGCTTTGTTACTTTATAATTCTATGAGTTTGAGCAATTTATTTAAATTTCCCTAACCTAAGTTTCTCATTAATATTTATTCTTCTAAGTATTGATACGTATCTCAAAGGATTATTATAAAACTTAGAAATCTAGTATTATGCATGGTACTTAACATATGCTTCATCAAATATAACTATAATTATCATGTATTTGCTTCTAAGATAATTTTAGTAGGAAATGTTACCATTTCTACAATATATTTTTGTAATTACCCTACTCTGAGTCTCTAAAGTCAGACTAGATTCCATTATCAGCTTAATTAATGAGAGAATCTCAGAATTGGAAGAAAACTTAAGTTCTCATGCAGAAATATCTCTTCCAAAATAGAATTGGAGAAAAATTTAACCTGAAAATGATGCTGTGTGCATTCGTCCAAATATGTAAAATAAATACAAAACAGCCTTAGATTAACATCAATAAACAAGAAAGGCTCATAAAAAGTCAAATTAGTTTGGGTCCTAAGTGCAGTTCCATATGAAAGATATATTTTTTTTTTAATAAAGACCAATGCATAATTAGTATCAGTAATTATACTGAAATGCTATTTTTTCAGCATTCCTGTGACAAATGTGAAATTTCACATGCAGAAGAGGAACCAGATATAGTTTCATTCAAATCTCTTTCTTAACAGGGAAGCAAACTTGAAAGTTAGAGGCTAAGACAACAGGGCAAAACATGTGAACTATGGACCCAGACTACTTGGTGTCAAGTTTAGATTCCACCCGTGCAGCTGGCTAGTCTTGGACAAGTTACTTTCTTACTCTGGGGTCGTTTTCTCATTTCTAAAATGGGAAAATTTTAAATATTTAGCTCACAGTGGTTCTTTGAACAATAAACAGATTAATATAAGTAAAAGCTTAGAGCACTCTCTGATACCTAAGTGCTTAATTAATGTCAGCTATTGTTGCTTACTATATTGTTACTTAATTATAAATAAAAATGAGAGATTCATTCTATTGTCATCATTTAAATCTTCCCCAAAGTGTGTTTCTTATAGTACCTCTGCTTCCATAGAACGGTAATGGGCTTTTTATGAAAAGGATTTTCAAAATAAAAAGAGATCCATGGACAAGCACGGCAGGGAAACATCAATTAAGCCAAGTTATACAGATTTTGCTTTAACAGAAATTTTCAGAACCTTCCATTTGTGAATTGTGTTATTCTCTAAGAGATGGAAATAATATTTAGAAATTTCCAACTTAGTTGACAAAGAATTCCTATTTTCAGCAGAGCATTATGCATGACAAAAATCCAATGAAACACACTTTGAAAATAATTCAGAACTTGAAGCACACTATCTCACACTGACAGGTAGATTCATTACAACAAATGATTATATGAAATATTAATCCCACTATACTTACTTAATATGCAAATAGATTAGTTCTTCACCTTTCCTCGTATATATACCAGTATATTATCCTTCAACTTGCTCATCATTTTTCACTTTCCAAAAATGTAAGGGGTGTTAATTGCTTGTTGCCAAGACAGTCTCTCATTTTATGTTAACTCCCATATTTGATGTCATTCTTAAACATAGTTCAACCTCTGTATTTGAACAAAGTATCTATTGGCTTCAGACAGGAGTATCAAGGCAAACAGTAAGGACATTTATAAAATGCACTGTGCTGATTTGTAGCCTTGAAGCCTCACCCCAGACAAGTCATATTTAGAAGCCATATTCAGATCAGTTTGGTAGAATGTATTTGTTTCAAGTAAATTCTTTTATAAAATCCAACTTCAAATAATTTTTCAACACAGTAAAATGACAATAGAGAAAATTTTTCCAAACTGCTTAGCTCCGTGTAGGAGGAAAGAGAGGAAAATTGGTATTGCGGAGGCACATTTTCTAACTGAACTGTGATACACTGACATTCAAAAGAGGCACTGCATTTGGAAAATTAAGTTTAATCTCACTAAGATGTTAAAGGTGATAGTAAGCAAAGAATGCTGTATTATTCTTATGATTAGTACCTTGAAAATTGACCCAGGCTTCTTTTTTCTGATTATATTAAATAAGCTGGCTGATAAAATTATGGAGAAATAGCCCAGTTCCTTAGTTTATATCTAAAATCAGACACTACAATTAAGCTACAAATTACTCTAATCAGTTTGGTTCAGTGGAGAGTGTCAGCCTGCGGACTGAAGGGTCCCTCCCAGGTTCGATTCCAGTCAAAGACATGTACCTTTGTTGCAGGCACATCCCCAGTAGGGAGTGTGCAGGAGGCAGCTGATTGATATTCTCTCTCATCGATGTTTCTAACTCTCTATTCCTCTTCATAAAAAATTAATAAAATATAATAAAAAAATAAAAACAGGTTGCCTTCCATTTTTTTTCCTTATCACAAATTCAATACTAACACTATAGGTCTATGAGAGTCTGAAAAACTATTGCTGATTCAGAGAAATCTAAATCATCTTTGCTTTATCTTTGAGATCCTCATTCAATAGAAAACTAATATGTGACAGCATCAACAGACGACCTCATTATGAATATGAAAAGCCATTCAATGGAACTACCAGAGAATGAAAGCTTGACCTTTATGCACATAAAAACCCATATATCTGAACCACTGACTTGAATATATAAAATATTTTAATGAGAATTCCATAATCAATACAGTTGAAGATGGAGAAAATTGTTTAACTTATCCACCATAGAACCACAGGATTCTTAAATAGCAGTCACATTTTCCATGTCTCTAATTTACACCAATATGCCTTTTGTTGTTAATCCCCTGTGGTCCACTATTGCACTTGAGTTATTAGAGAAAGAGATAGTCTGGCTGGTTGTTCAACCTTACATAAATTTACAACTTATATATTTTTATAAGCTCAGCGTCGTGGCCTCAGTTTTCAGATTTTGATAGGGCTTTTAGATCACACTGGCGTGGTCTACAAACCTCTTCAGAAGGAGCTTCCTCTTTCTCCTAATATAAAGCACGCCTCCCTTCAACAGCAATACCCTCCAAGCCACTCTCTATCCTTTTACTCCTACTGTTTTTTCACAGCCTTTATCAGTATAAATTTTATTACACAAAAGGCTATTCTTAGCATTTCTGTAAATGTCTGATTGCACATATTCACAAGTTTCTCTAGTTAAGAATCCCTACTATAAAGTATCATAATTATTTTGTACAATGTTTATTCAGATTTTCTCAGAAGCTTTACCATTTTCATTGTTTATCATTTTTCTTTGCTATCGGTGGTCCTTCTGGGATCAACTTATTTATTCATTATTCAAGAAATACATCCTACAGATATTCCTTTAGTAAAGAATCTACACTAATAAAAGAGAAAAATGGTAATTGGCGTACGACGCTACCCTTTTCATTGGCTAATCAGGGCTATATGCAAATTAACTGCCAACTAAGATTGGCAGTTAACTGCCAACAAGATGGCGGTTAATTTGCATATGTAGGCACAATGCAGGGAGGCGAAAAGGGAAAGCAGGAAGAGCCCCCCAGCCATGATCGGAGAATCAGGCGCCTTTGCCGCGCTGGCCAGTGATAGCAGGAAGTAGGGGTGGAGCCAGCGATGGGAGCTGGGCACGGTCGAAGC
>NW_006299245.1:4186548-4195149 GCF_000327345.1 Myotis davidii | reverse complement strand
GCCGTAACAACCGATCAGCAGGAGGCTGTGTGCACAGAAGGCACGGGTGGGCAGGGCTGCATGTGCAGTGAGGCACGTGCGGGTAGGCGGAAATTGATGCTGCATCCCTGCCGGGGGGCTTGATGGGGATGGGGCCAGCTGGGTCTGGGTCTCTTCCCTTTTAATGTGCACAAAATTTGTGCACTGGGCCACTAGTCTCTTATAAAGTTTCTCACTCTTTGAAAATATTATATTTCACCTTACTTCATAAAAAAAAATCCACACGACTTGAAATAGATTTTCAAAATGATAATTTTCTCCTAACACTTTGAAGATAATTTGCTTGGCTTTCTTGAGTATATTATTGAGAAATTCTCTGTTGTTATTGAGAAATTACCTGTCAGTCTAACTGTAGTTTTCTTATAGATATTTCTCTTTCTGTGTTTAAGACCTGTCATTTGTCTCTGCTGTTCTATATTTTCACTATGTTGGTTCTTGAATTTCTTTTGTTTATTTTATTTGAGATTTGGAGATTGTGAGGACAGGCAGTGTTTCTTGTATCTTGAGATAGGTGTATTTCACTTTTAGAAAATGTTCAGCAATTTATCTCTTTAATTATATAACTCCTATTATTGCCCCTCTTATCTTGTCCAAAAACTTCAGTTAGTTGTATGGTGGAACTTCTCTTTCCGTTAGTTTCATTTTCTGTAATTTCTTCAGATCTATCTCCTATTCATCACTTCTACCAACTTTGTTTAATTGATGTTTAGTATGTCTCTACATTTTATTTCTAATATAAATAAGTTCTCTTTATGCTAAAAGTCCAGGTTGGTTTCTTTAAAAATCAGTCTTGTCAAATTGGGCTATCAGAATTCATAGCTTAAAAAATTACTCTTTCAACCCTGAGTAATGACTACTATGTAAATTTAATTTAAAAATTCAGATAGTGGTTATATTTAACAGCCAAGATAAATGTTTTCTTCTTCATAATGTCAATATAATTCTCTTTTTGAAGATAGTAAATATTTCAAATTCTACATGTAACAATTTCTATATCAGCAGTTTTGATAATCTAATTTAACAGTTTGTTATTTCTAATGACTCTCATGTATGGTATTTGTTTCTTTGTATGTTTGGTAATTTTTATGGCAAGCTTATATTCTTTGAAAATGTATCTGTGGAAATTCTTTGACTGGTTTTAAAGTATGTCCCTTCAAAGAATGTTTGCTTTTCTTCTGCCAATTTCTTCCAACCACAAGACAAGACAATCTCTGAAAAATATTTATTTAATTCCTCTACTGAGGGTGTCACTATTTTAGTTTCCTGTCTTTTTACAAGGTTGTCTGTGCCAAGCATCTGCCATTTTTTTTCTCAAGGATTTGCCTACTGAATTTTGAAAAGTGGCCCTTTAAATGTAGGCTCTACAGATTTCAGAACATGGAGAACTCTATAAGACTAGCAATCTGGTTTCTCAAAAAGAAAAAAAAAATTGTGAGGAAAAGATAGTGAGATGATCCCCACATATTAGAAAATAAATATGTCAGTGGTAATTTGGGTCTTATTTGGATTTTGATTTTTAAACAAAAGAGTGTGTGTGTAAGAGAGAGGGAGGGAGAGAGAGAGAGAGAGAGAGAGAGAGAGAGAGAGCCAGACCATTGGAAAAATTTGAACACTGGCTGGATATTTGTTAATATGAAGGAATTATGTTTATTCTTTCAAATGTGATAATGGTATTATGGCTATATTAAATAAATAATCCTTATCTTTTAGAATAAAAACCTAAAATATTTACAGATGAAATAATTAATGTCTTGGATATGCATCCAAGCAATCCCATGTAGAGAGAGGAAATAGTTTGAACAAAGATATAAATGAAATCAAATGAGTCATGAATTGATAATTATTCAACCTATATGATGGATTCATAGGTTTCATTATACATTTTTTCAACTTTTGTGTATGTTTAAAATTTATTATTTAGAAAAAAACCAGAAAGCCATGCTATAAGAATCTAAGCACTATCTAAATAACCAAATCTCAAAAACTGATTTGCATCTTATAGATTTATTCTTTTCCTTTCATTCATGGCCTTTGAAGAATTTCTCTACTTTTAAACCAGATCACCCATATAGTTAACAAAATATTTCTTACATTGTATCTATCACTTCTGGGCATAATCTACTGAACAGCCTTATTTCAGGAAATAGCTCAAAAATAGTTCTTGATGGCCATCCTCTTTTATTTCTATATTTTTACTATAGGCCTGGTGCACAACATTTGTGCACTGGGGGTGAGTGGGTCCTTCACCCCAGCCTGTGCCCTCTTGCAGTCCAGGACCTTTGAGGGATGTCCACCTGACAGGTTAGGCCCGATTCCTCTGGAGATGGGGCCTTAGTCAGCAGTCTGACATCCCTCTCGCAGTCCGGGGCTCTTGCAGTCTAGGACCCCTTGCTCCTTACTGCCTGCCAGGAACGGAGGCCGGAGAGGTTCCCGCCATTGCTGCTGCACTCACCAGTCGTGAGCCCGGCTTCTGGCTGAGTGGCACTCCCTCTGTGGGAGCGCACTGACCACCAGGGGGCAGCTCCTGTGTTGAGTGTCTGCCTCCTGGTGGTCAGTACATGTCATAGCAACTGGTCGTTCTGCTGTTCAGTCAATTTGCACATTAGCCTTTCATTATATAGGATTAGAGGTCTGGTGCACGATACTTATGCACGAGGGACACGGGGGAGGGAGGTCCCTTAGCCTTGCCTGCACCCTCTCGCAATCGGGGACCCCTCAGGGGATGTCTGACTTCCCCTAACCACTCGCCTGCCTGCCTAATCACTCCTAACTGCTTGCCTGTCTGCTGATCGCCCTGAACCACTCTGCCTGCCTGCCTGATTGCCCCTAACCACCTCTGCCTCAGCCTCCACCCACCGTGGCTGCCCCCCCACCCTGGCTTTGTCCAAAAGTTCGTCCAGAAGGATGTCCAGAAGGTTGTTCAGCTGTCCAGTCTAATTAGCATATTATGCTTTTATTATTATAGATTGATTTCAGAAAGAAAGGGAGAGGGAAGGAGAGCCAGAAACATCAATGAAAAGAGAGTATCATTGACTGGCTGCCTCCTCCATGCCCCCCACTGGGGATCGAGCCCACAGCCTGGGCATGTGCCCTGACCAGGAATTGAACCGTGACCTCCTGGTTCATAGGTTGACACTCAACCACTGAGCCATGCCAGCCAGGGTGACAGCCATCTTCATTACTTGCTCATTCAGAATCTTGAGCACTGCCTTAACACCATCTTTCCCTCCTCCTTCTTTCCATCAATAACTATGTCCTTCAAATTCTACTTTCTAAATTTCTCACTTGCCTGTCCCCTTGAGTTTCTCCAACTGACTGTCACCACTCTAGTCCAATTCACTGTCTTCTCACTTTCACCACTGCAAGTCTTCTCTGCAGTCATACCTCATTCAGTCTGGTCCACTCTAATCCATTCTTTATATAAAAGCTTGATTTATCTTTTTATCAATGCAAATTTATATCTTATCAATCCCCTGCTTAAAACTATTATGCTTTATGACAAAATCTAAAATATTTAAATGATCTATGAGTTCCTACATAAGCTCACTGCAGCCAAAACTCCAGTTTTATCCTGCGTTACTCTCCTTATGTTTATTCCCTAACATCCAATCTGATGAGACTTGCTTTCAATCTTTGTGTTAAGTTTCTCTGCATGCACTTTCTTCTGCCTGAAACATCTCTTTCTTTTCCACATTGACAAGCTACCACCTTATTCTTTTGGCTGCAGCTTAATATCACTTCCTTAAAGAAAGAGTTCCCTAACCCCACACCACATATGTAGCCCTATAATACATTTCTCTAGCATTAGAGCCTTACATCAAGTAAAATCACTTAATCAATATCCTCAGATCAAGTAAAATCATTTCATCAATATCCACCTTTTTCACTAGTTTGTAAGAGTCAAGAAGGCAGGGACCATAATTTTCTTGTTGACTATGCCATTTTATAGTGGATAGGACAACAATGTCATAAAACATACGCTCAATAAGGATTTAAAGTAATAAAAGTCAAGCATTATTCTATTTGCTATGAATAGAATGGTAACTAAATAAACACAATTCTTAATTTCAAGGAACTTTACAGTTGAGAAGATGAATAATAAAACATGAAGTTTTGTCCTATTACAAATGTGGCAAGCAATGTGATAAAGGGAATATAATAATAATGTTTTATTTTTTACTTTGTCAATCCTGGGACCAGTGCGACAATTAGTTTGCAGTTTATATTATTCTATGAATTAACAGTAATGACTATCATTACAGTTGACCCCAAAATGTTTGAAGGTCAATATTATTAAATCATTATTGCCTTTCCTATTTGAGATCGCCCTCACCTCTCCACTCTCCAGACACACAATAGATTTGTAATTAACTGGTCTCACCATAGCAACAATCCTACCTAATAAAAGGGTAATATGGAAATTAACCATGACTCCATCACAAAGATGGCAGCATCCATAGCCACAAGTTGGCAGCACCCAGTCCTCTCAGCCCCGCCGGAGTCCCCCAGTCCCAGGTGGGTGGCCACTGAGAGCGGGCAGTGTGAGCAGCCTGGTGGAATGCTTGCTTCATCACTGCAGCAATGAAGCAAGCGTTCCACCCCAGCTGCGGAGGGCCTCTGGGCAGCGGGCATGGAGCGGCTGGGGGGCGGGGGGGAGGCGATGCTTGCATTGTCGCCTGGCGATGAGGCAAGCATTCGCGCCTGGCCGTGGAGGGTCACTAGCCAGGCCGAGTGTGTAACACTTGTGTTGTTGAAGGCCAGGCTGAAGGACCCTGCCCCCATGCACGAATTTCATGCACCAGGCCTCTAGTAAACAATAACTTTACTGATGGGGTCAGTTACAGGACCTAAGATAAGTCTGTGGTAGATTTCCACCTGGAATATTGACATTCATTCAGTTGCTCCTATGGTTTTCATATCTTCCAGTTGATTAGAAACTTGTTTCCCTCACCACAACTGGCACATATTAGTAGCCTAATTAATATTTGTGAAAGGATGGATTGAAGCTCTATTGGTGTCACAATGTAAATATGTCCCAAAGACAAGTGAACTAGATTCAGATATCTTCTTTTATAAAGCATTTCATCAATGAATAGTGTGCTGGCCTAGTAGCAGAATTTGGAAAGTGCTTGATCCTATACTGTTGGCACAATACTTTGGCTGTGTCCCAGTACTTGTGTTCTTCTAACAAGCTTAAAAATCAATAATGGGATGGTTACTTCTGAAGTCTTCTCAGTCTGGACTGAGGCCAATGGCTCTGTAATAAGTAAAGTCACCTTTGATTGATTGATTGATTGATTGATTGATTTACCTTTTATGAAACAATGCTTGAGTGTGTATATCATATGTGTAGTGTCTATACAATTTATAACTGTCTTTGTACAAGAGCAACAGTTTCTTGTAGAGCTGTTCAGTTTTTTTCCCTCTTTGTTTCCACAGAAAATCTGTGCCCAGCCTCAGGACTTTTTTCTTTTTCCTTCCTTCAGGACACTGTTTAGAATGCTGAGGATGTTTGTCATGATAAGAGGATTCCAACAGGGACTTGTCATAGGCAACTGCATGCAATTTGGTTGAGTATGAGGTTGTGGGTGTGGATTTTGTCCTTGACATAGTGTCTCTGCTAAATTGCTGACAGTAGTTTGTGGCTGTTCTGATTACTCAGGAATACCAAGCCCTGAAGTATATTATGCTCTCCCTTTTGATGTCTGGAGCACCCACAGGAGACACAGTATATACTTTCTAACTTATTCTTTCCATTTTAGAGTTGGTTCTTGTCTCAAATCATCTCTGTTCTTTCCTTTCTCATTTATCTGTTTCTTAGTCTCTGTCTTAACTGTACTTTCCTTCTCAAAAGGAAATATTTTTTCTTTCATGTTTTCATTTGTGATTCCACAAAGAGCAAGTTCTATGAGATAATGTTTTCTAAGAATGACCTAAGAATGATTCCATTGTTAAACTGGTTTAAACCAGGTAGCTAAGTCCCTTTTGTCTTCTTTTATGCAGCTTCAATGAGTAGTTTCCTCTGGAAATCTCATATATTTTTTCTTGCATTCCTTTAGCTTCAAATTAAGTCTAATAATAATAATATGAATAATAACTTATATTTTATATTTTTTTCCTATAATCTTAATAGAAACTATCTGATTTAAGGAAGCACATGTGCCTACATTTCTATAAAATTTGTATCTCTTTTTCTTAGTTTTAGGAGTAGCTAAACTTTTGAAAATATTTGCATAGCACTTTTCTAACTTCAGAATTCATTTTAGTAATGTCTGCTAGACCAATGTTTACCCAACTTTAATGTACATAGAATTCAGCTAGGGATCTTATTAGAATACAGATTCTAATTCAGGAGGTCTGAGAAGGGCCTGATATTCTGAATTTTTAACAAGCTCTTGAAGGTGCCCATGTTACTTGTATGCACTGCTCTTTAAATGGCAGAGTTCTAGATAGTAAAAGCTACAAAAAAGCTAAGACCTGGACTTTCTTGTTCACCATTACATCTGTTTTATCTACTACTAGAGGCTCAATGCCCGAATTTGTGCACGGGTGTGGTCTGGCTGGCCTGGCCCCAGTCGGGGCAAATCAGGGCTGGGCCTGTCGGGAGGAGAAGATGGTAGGAGGTTGGTCAGCTGGCCCGCCCCGATTGGTGTCAATCAGGGCCAGGCTGGCTGGGGGGAGGGGGCGGAGATCAGGGCTGGGCCTGTCGGGAGGAGAAGATGGTAGGAGGTTGGTCGGCTGGCCCGCCCCCCGATTGGTGTCGATCAGGGCCAGGCCGGCTGGGGGGAGGAGCTGCAGGTTATTGGCCAGCAGGCACTGCCCCTGATTGGGGTTGGAAGGCTGATTGGGGGTGGGTGGGGTGATCAGGGGTGGGGCAAGTTGTGGGGAGGGTTTGCAGGCTGATCAGGATAGTTGGGGCCCATAGAGAGCAGGAACAGCCAGGGGGAGGGGATCCAGGAGGTTGGCCTGCCGGCCCCACTCCCTAATGGAGGGGGGTGTGATCAGGGTCAGGGCCAGCTGGGGTAGGGGCTGAGGGCCTATAGTGGTGGGGCAGGCCAATTGGGAGTGGGGCTGGCCAGGGGGAAGGGAGTAGGGTGTTTCACTGACCAGCCCCACCCTTGATTGGAGTGGGAGAGTACTTATTAAAGGATACTTTTTGAGAATAGTAACTGGGAAGAATGGGAAAAGAGCAGGTTTGAGCAAAGGAATAAGTAAAGCTGCAATGCTGGTCAGGGATCAGCCTCAGCTAACCACATAGAGAGCTCTTGGGTCAATGGTGAAAAAAGGAGACATATCTACCTGATCGGGCCAGTTCGCTGGCCACAGTGGGTGTCATAGCGACCAGTCATTACGGTCATTATGGCATTATGGTCGCTGGCTTTTTATATCTATACTAGAGGCCCAGTGCACAAAAATTTGTGCACTCAGGGCGGTCCCTCAGCCTGGCCTGTGCCCTCTCGCAGTCTGAGACCCCTCGGGGGATGTCTACCTGCTGGCATATTATCCTTTTATTATATAAGATAGAGCCCTGGTGCAAGGGTGGGGGTCCGGCTGGTTTGCCCGGAAGGGTGTCCCGGATCAGGGTGGGGGTCCTGCTGGGGTGCCTGGCCAGCCTGGATGAGGGGCTGAGGGCTGTTTTCAGATTGGCCATGCCCCCCGGCGACCCAAGCTCACAGTCTCTCCTTTATTTCTTTTTTATTCTGGAATTTATTTATCTTCTATAATTGAAACTCTATAGCCTTGAGTGGAGCCCAGGTCCAGCTGAAACCCTGGGTTGCCCTTGGAAACTCAGGCTCCCAGCCCCTCCTTGAGCGGAGGCCACAGCCAGGTGGAAGTAGGTATCTGGGATTTATTTATCTTCTATAATTGAAACTTTGTAACCTTGAGGGGAGCCCAGGGCTGGCCAGGGCAGGTGGGAAGCTTGGCAACCCAAGCCTCTTCCTTGCTCCAGTTCTGTGGCCACCGCCATCTTAGTTGGGTTAATTTGCATACTCACTCCTGATTGGCTTGTGGGCATGGCTTGAGTGTAGTGGAGGGACGGTTAATTTGCATGTTTCTCTCTTATTATATAGGATAGACTGGTGGTCCCGTATGCAAAATTTGTGCACAGGGCGTGTCCCTCAGCCTGGCCTGCACCCTCTCCAATCTGAGACATCCTTCTTGCAATCCAGGTCTGCTGGCTCCTAACCGCTTGCCTGCTTGCCTGCCTGCCTGATTGCTCCTAACAGCTTCTGCCTGCCAGCCTGATCGCCCCCTAACTGCTCCCCTGCCATCCTGATCACCCCCAACTGCCCTCCCATGCCATCCTGATTGCCTACAATTGCCCTCCCCTGCTGCAACCTGCCTCGTCCCTCAGGACCTGCCTCCTCCACACAAGGTGCAGAGCCAGGGGGGCCCCAGGCCTTACTGTGTGGAGCGACCACCAGGCCCCACCTCTACTGTGCACATGGCCATCTTGTGGCAGCCATCTTGTAACAACATTACTCGAGGGCGCGAGGACCACCTAGGCTTTTATTAGTATAGATAGTGTCTACTACATGCTTGGTTTTCAATAGCTATTTA
>NW_006299245.1:4176588-4186455 GCF_000327345.1 Myotis davidii | reverse complement strand
TTCCCTGCCTGCCTGATTGCTCCTAACAGCTTCTGCCTGCCAGCCTGATCGCCCCCTAACTGCTCCCCTGCCATCCTGATCATCCCCAACTGCCCTCCCATGCCATCCCGATTGCCTACAACTGCCCTCCCCTGCTGCAACCTGCCTCGTCCATCAGGACCTGCCTCCTCCACACAAGGTGCAGAGCCAGGGGGGCCCCAGGCCTTACTGTGTGGAGCGACCACCAGGCCCCACCTCTACTGTGCACATGGCCATCTTGTGGCAGCCATCTTGTAACAACATTACTCGAGGGCGCGAGGACCACCTAGGCTTTTATTAGTATAGATAGTGTCTACTACATGCTTGGTTTTCAATAGCTATTTATTAAGAGAAAAATTAGCTCCCTGAATCATTCACACAGCACTGGCATAAAATTATTGTTCCCATTTCATAGAAGTTCCAAAAACTAAAATGATTTGCCAGTGGTCTATATAGTAGCAAATCCATGGATTAATCTAATTGTCTACTGTCAATTAATGAGGGAGAGTAACTGCTCCTTTCTTCACTGTCCACACACGTATTTTTCTCTTGATGCCAGGGGTTTCCAATGACTTTGGTGTATGTAACTCTACACTGATTTCCATGAGTTGCAGAAATAGTTGTCTAGGAGGAATCAAATTTATCTTTGAATTGCTTCTATACCCACATATTGGGTCATTTGTGAATGCCCTTGTACAATTCTGCCTAGATTTTCCCATAGAACTATTTGAAACAGGAATTTTTAGGGGTGAAAAGGACAGGTTTAGGAAATTTTAGAAATTTCAATAATTCAGGGGACCATGGAAGAAGCACAGGGCTGAGAGCAAGAGAAGGTACATTTCCATACAATGAAGGAGCAGGAAATAGCAGGTCTATATTTACAAAATAAAGGGAAGGAAACCCCTCATTCAAAGGGAGAAGAAGAAAGCCCAAAGGGAATAACTATAGTAATTCGGAGTCTGTGCTGTGAGAGTCTATCCCTCCCCACGCGGGAGTCTGTGCTGTGAGTCTTTCCCTCTCCCCACGTGGGAGTCTGTGCTGTGAAATTCTTTCCCCTTCCCCACGTGGGAATCTGTACTTGTTCTTCAATAAATTTCCACCTTTGCTATTCCATCTTTTGTCGGAGGATTCGTGGATTCATTCTTTGACCACAACAGACAAAGAGCCCGGGAAACCATCCTGGCCAGGAGAACACCATGTGTTCCAGTCCAAAATTCCCGCTTCATATGGAACCTGTTGTTGTTTGAATCATAAAATTTTGAAATATCATTTAGGAGGTAGGAAAAATTAAAATTATAATTTTAAAAGAGGATCACTTTAGCATCACCATATCACTCCTCCTGAAATGATGCACAAGGTCCAAAAATTCAAGAATATAATAACCTTGTTAAATCTGGAAGTGCAAAGATAGTGTAATCAGGAAAGAACATGAAGCTGTTCTGTCAAGCTTGTGATTCAGGGGCTGCTATTAGTAGCTTCTGAACTAGTGGGAGTAAATGATTTGCAAATGTGGGAATCCTATTAACTATAATGAAATAAACTTCAATAACCATTAATAATTCTACTTCAAAGTTTAGTAAAGGATAGAAAATAAACTTCACCAAAAAAGTACATTCATTATGTAATTCTCTAAAACACACACACACACACACTTTAATTATCAGGACTCTTGAGTCAAGGTGTCCTCAATCATATTTTAGCAGGTATTCTGACTGCGGGGAAAATCTTTCTGCTGAGTGACTACTTTTTAATTACCCAAATGCAAAACAAAAGTAGAAAGCATGACAAACTTGGAAAGAATAAAAACAAATCTAAAGTTAAGAAATATATTACTCATGCATTCTAAGATTAAGTTAACTCTCCCACATGTAGGAGACAAGAAAATCACATTTGTTATTTACAACTCTCCTTACCTCTTTACCTTAAATCTCTCTAAGGCGAAGAGATCTTAAGGAAACTCATTTGCCCTTCTGAGTAGAGTGGCAAGTAAAGATAATTTTGGAGAATACCCAGGAGACAGGAGGCAAGAGGAGACATAAACCATTGCTAAATTATTCCAAATAAGAAAAGGAAGTGTGACCTGTGAAAGGAAAGGTGGGGCATCCTGAAGATTGGAGTTGTGGAAAAAGATTTCCACATGTGTTTCAACCCTGTTACCAAAACACACAGATAGAGGTAATCAAAATGGACTTTAAAGAAGTTCTATAAGGTGACAGGTATTTTTAGGCCTATAAACCTCCAATCTAGGGTTTCACAATCTGAGCATCATTGACAATTGGGACTGGACAAGTGTTCTGCTGTGGGACATTGTGATGCGTGCTATGAAATTTAGCAGCAAGTGGTAGCCACTAGACACAATAGACTTCTACCCCTAATTGTAACAACGAAAAGTGTCTCTAAGCATTGCCAAATGTCTCCTGGAGGGCAACATCACCCTCACTTGAGAACCACTGATCTAATCTAAAAACCTTTGGCATAGGTCTACATTGCTTATCTGTGCTTTCCCAGCTCATTAAGTATCTGTGTGTAAGTTCTAATTTACTTTAGTGCTCTCATTGTTTTGTTTTGTTTTTTTCCCCTTGAATGTGCAGGTTGGTCTCAGTGCAGCCCAAGGCAAGAGTGGAGGTTTCCAAGTGGCTCCAGTTACATTCAGTTTAACCCTTAAGGGTTTCTGTCTAAAATATTTGGCCTAAAATGCAGGTGCAGCTACAACTCAGTTTGAATGATCAATTAACAATTGTGTCAAAACTGAACTCCTATAATGACTGTGAAGGGCAAGTCAATGAATATTGAACTGACCAGAGGTGTGATGACAGACCATATGAAACTTAGAATAAGATTGCAGAAAACCCCCCTCAGTCACTTTCAATTTTTTGACAGGTGAGAGAGTTAAGACAGTATTCAAGACTGGCTGTTTCTATTGAAAAGACAGATGGACACAATGCTATAAAATCTTACTCTAATGAAATACAGTCATATGCTGCTTAGTGAAGTGGATATATTCTGGGAAATGCACCCTCAGGAGAGTACATCCTATAAACATCTTAGAGTGTACTTACACAAATCTAGGCGGTATAGTCTGCTTCTATGTATGTGTAGCCCTTTGTTGATCGAAACATCATTATGCAGCGCATAACTGTAATCCAACAGAATCCATATGAAATTCTAGACTGGAAATTGCATTTTAACCCAATCTCTCCAGACACTATGTGTCTTAAATTATGTTATTTCCTGAAAAATAAAAAAGTTCAGGTATAAGCAGATGTGTGCTGATAAATGTTTAACAAAGGCTTTAGGGGGAGGAAAGGCACTGATTTGTAACATATATTTGCCAATTTCTGTTGTGTAAATACTCCCACCATGGCCAATTTCAACAATAATGTCACTAACATGACATCACTAAAGGTAAGAGTTGCACACAATTGACTCTAATGAATCGATAGGCGAAGACTCTAGCATGACACTGAGTAAGAGGCATAAATATCTGGAAAAGATATGCTAAAAAGTGATCTTTTGGAGAAAGAACTGTCTGGAGGCTGTGTGGTATCTAATCAAGTTAAGTTTTAAAAATACTTATTCACGAGTCTCTATGCCATTTCAAAATCAATAAAGGGAAGGAAACCCCTCATTTGTTTCATTGATGTCTCTTATCATTTGTTTCATAGAATAGTTTGGCCACCTTTATCGCTGAAGTCTCTGGGGATGTTATTACCTGGCACAGACTTATAAGAAACATTGGAGTTTGGGCAAATATTTATTTCAGGTATGTAACATATGTATACGTAGTATGTTACAAACCTAAAACACTGAAATCTGAAAATATACACATACTTGGGATGTTGAGCATGCCTCTGAGTGCTGTATTGGTATAATTAAGCCTCACAGGTAGGCAGGTAACAGGGGTGATCTAAGAATTTATAGGATTTCAGTACTGCCCCAAAGCAATGTCTATAAAAGAACATTGCACTTCATTCAAAAGAACTTAAAAAGATGACGGTATGTGCAGATTATTATATATATAAAACTGTATATAAATATGAGAGAGAGAGAGATTTGCCCTAAACATTCATGCAGAATCAAAGGATTTGGGGTAGCAAGATCTGGAAGGTTATGTGGAGTGCAATTTGAAGAATTGGAAGCGACTGGAACAAGTCAGAATGAACAGTGTATTAGCACATTGGCACGTGTGCCTGAGAATCTTAGGATTCCCCAGAGCCTGTACTCAGTAAAGACACATTAGAAAGAACAGGGATAAAAGTAGGTGTTTACCCTGAAGGAGTAAGAAGGTCGTGTGAAACACCTGTGCAGTCCGCGGAGGTAGGCCTGCTTCAGTGACCACGGAGGTCCTCAGGAAGGAGGACCAGTTTCCATCCAAGGGCTCCTCAGAGCCAACCTGAGCCCTCACATCTGCATTAAACGTGGTGAAGCAAGGTGCAAGCGAGATCACCGTGATCACCCAGGCATTGTTCACCTAGAACCAGACCACAGGCTGACAGAAAAACTTTAAGAAGCAACATAATGTTGGTTGATTTTTTGGAAAGAAATATCCCCCCCGCCCCCAATTTCATTGTCAGAAAGTAACTCTGAGAAATGCCATCTGATCCCTACTGAAGTCATAATCGGATTAAGAGCTAGAGCAGGCAGTTACTATACTCAGACCCATTGACATTCTAATTGGATTTGCATGAGTGCCAAGAAAAGTCTGTGCCACATAATAACATCCCCAAAGGTGTCAATGATAAAGTGGGGAGAGGCTGAAACATTTGTGAGAATATATAGTGTAACCCAGCGTAAGGACAATTAATAAATTGTTTTTCACAAAGGGGAGCATGACTGAAAAATACTGCTTATTACGTAAAATAAGAAACACATATTATTGCAAGCTAGTATATACACACAAACACACACACATAATCATAGCAAAGTTTTGTAAAGTATACATTCCATGTAATATAATTTAGCAAAAATACTGTTTTAGCTATAGGTGCATATACATGTTTGAGTATTTGTATGTGTACTGCATTACAATGTAAAGTGAAGTCATTTCTGAGGGTTGGAATAAAAAACTCTGAAAGTCATGGCTCTAAAATACTCTTGAATATGTAACTCAAGAGACACAAACATTGATAGATAACAGAATTATTTATAGCAAAATAAATGGCAATTCTATATATTCTTAGACAGAAAAATGGATAAACTGTGGTGTTTTCATATTATGGCATACTAGCCTGAAAAAAAAAAAGAAAAAATATGCTACAAAGCAGTACATATGAATCTCAAAAAAACATGCCAAATAAAAAATGCTCACAGGATAGCTTATACAGACTTATTTCATATATAAATTTCAAAAAAAAACAAAATAAGGCATATAGGACTTGGAGATACAGACAGATATGAGAAAACTATTTTAATTTTGGTGTATATATATATGTATATATATATATTCCAATATCTATGCAATGAATATAAAATGCAAAATGTTAAAACAATAAAAATAATTTCTATTTTAGATTTCAGACTTCCAGCCTCCAAATTTATGAGAAATAAATTTATTATATTTATAAGCTATCTGGTCTGCAGTGTTTGTTATAGAAGCTGAAACAGACTAAGATAAGTAGTTTTATAATAAAATATTGAAAACCACTGAAATGTCTATTACTATAGGATTAGTTAATATAATATGATATACTATGCAGTCATAAAAAAGAATAAGGGAACTCTATGTAGAATTATCAATATAAAGTACTAAAATATGATGGAGCAAAATTTCCTAATTGTATAAAGAGAATATGAGTGCTCACCTGAGTTCTGTAGAATATCCCTAAAGAAACTAGTGGTAATAGAAATCCCCAAGGAGAGGACCAGAGCAGCTATGGGAGAGAGATGAGACAGGAACTTGTTTTTTACTATATATTCTTTTGTACTTTGACTTCATATCATGTGCATGTATGACTTATCCAAAAATTAAATGAAATGTAACTGCAAATAACTAAAGATGTTAGTGATTATCTCATTTTTAATATCACAAAATAGAATTCAGATCTGTTTTGATAATTCATATGGTAGAGTGTAAGCACTATAGGACTCAACAGTAACTTGCAGAAATATCTCATTTTAGGTCAACAAAATGTAATCAGGCACCTATTATATGATAGACTATGTCATATACTAAGACTACTAGAGATATGGAGGGGGAGGTCTTCATAAGACAACTATAAATATTCCTGGGAGTGAGAATAATACAAAAGAGGCAGCCCTATATTAATAGAGTCTAAGTAACTCACTGTATATTTACTATGGAAAATATGCTATACATTATTATTACAAGATTGGAACTATCCATAGTCATATTTCTTAAATAATTTCTTTTGTATCACTCACACATTTTTATTAATTGCAAATGGCTACATATGTGAAAAATGGCTATTTTTTGTGATATGTTGACATGGGATGAAGAATGACAGTAGAGAGAGTAGTAACGAGGCTCTTACAGGGGTCCAGGTAAGTATGATGGTGGCTTGGGTTAGAGAGGCAGCCATGGGGATTGAAAGTTCTGAATGGAATCTGATCAGGGTTTGCTGATGGATTAGAGGTAGAGATAATGGAGAAAAGGCAGAAATAAGAAATCACTCTAGATTTCTATGTAAGCAAATAAGTGAATATGGTATAATTTATAAAAATTAGGAGAAATAGGTTTTGAGATAAGAGTGTGAAGTCAACTACTGAATTTGAGATGTGTGAAGTTTGAAGTGCTGTAAAACAGCCAAGTGAAAAGTCTGCATCTGAGGCTAGATATACTAAGAGGAGAAGGCTGAGATGTAGATATTATTACAGGGTCTTTTATCATATTTATTCCAAGAATCAGCTGACGTGTTTGTCTTCCTTGCTATAATGTGAACCCCCTGAGGACTGCTACATTTCTTGTTAATTGCTGTCCCCAAAGTTTGTGACACTTGTTTTGAATAAAAGCATGCATTAATGAATGAATACTATGAACTTAAACCCCAGGCTTCAGCAGGCATATTTTAAATTGTAGCATATAAGAATTAATATTCTCAACAACATTTAGCCTTTTCTCATGCTGCCAACAACTGTGTCAATTCCTAAAATTGAGATTAAGATCTGAAAAACATTTTAAGATCACCTAATAAAATTCTTCTCTTCTTAGGTCAGGAAACTGGATCCCAGACAAAGAGTTACTCAAGGTTACGGTTGTTAGAATCAGAGTTAGAAGTAGAATCCAAGTTTTCTTACTCCCCAACTGATGATCATTCTACTATTCTATATCCTTCTGATCAAAATCCAGGAAAAATGGTTCAACTAGTTTGCATGGCATACATATAACTCAACGTTTCACAGAAGATCACAAACATTGTTTAAATTATAAACTTGGTTATTAAATAAATTTTTCTCAAAAATAACAAAATGTGGACTATTAACACACCACTTTTTAATTTACTCACTCAAAGGACTTTATAAATTAAAGAGAGAAAAGAAAATAACAACACCCACAAAAATGCTAAATGACTAAATGTTCTTTGGTTTCCAAGGAATTTTCTCACCGGGCCTTAGAGTGCAGACATTTATGATGGAAGATGAAGTCACTTTTAAAAAGAAAACTTTGGTTCTTTTGAATATATGGGGAGGCAAATGTGTGTCAAGATGCTGCTGAGTCAATCAGACCACAGTAACCATACTAGAACACTCCTCAGTGTTCTCAGACTTCTAAATACCTATTACATTTTCCCATAATAAGGATATACCGAAATGACAACAGTAATAAAAATGTGTGCAATCCAAACATTGCCACACTCAAGAAGCACCCAATAGGACCCTTGCTTCCAGCACAGGGTTGATGAAACTTGTGTAACAGACTATAACCGTGACAAATGGAACTCTGTAGCCTCACGTTGTCATTTATAGACATCTTTAAAATGCCCAATGCTTCCTTCAGGGCTTAAAAACATAACACATTTAGAAGTCCATAGATGCTTAAGACACACTTAGAGATAGCTAAGTCTTAGAATATTGCCATCCTATAGGGTTCTCTCAACTATAACTATGCCAGACAACAGCTAAGAAAAGAGTGTGGGCTGTTTTTTTGCTTTGTGTTATGTTTTTTGGTTTTTTTTTTAAATTTGTATTTTATTGATTTTAGAGGAAGAGAGGAATAGGGGTGGTGCGGAGAGACAGATATGGATTTGTTGTTCCACTTATTTATACATTCATTGGTTAATTCTTGTACGTGCCCTGACCGGGGATTAAACCCAAAACCTGGGCGTAGCGAGACATTGCTCTAACCAACTGAGCAACTGGCCAGGGCACCACGAAGACAACTCTTATGGGGCCTATAGCTACCAATGTTAAGCCACCTCTGTCCCTCTCTAACTTTTCTTCCATTTGGGAGGAGTTCCACTGGCTTCTCTGCCCCGGAGATGGAGTGCCTGCCCTGACTGGTGGGCTCAGGAAGGGGCCCTGTTCCTGAGAACAGGAGCCCTGTTCCTCTGAGAAGTTGACCTAGGCTTTATATTGACTGCAAATTCAGACATGTGTGGCACATCTCGAGGGATAGTCTGTCTGTAGGAAAAAATTGGGAGACTCTTATGAAAAAATTAATCTAAAGGGAATAGAGCATAGATACATAAAGGTGGTCCAAGGAGGTTAGAATCACCATAAATTAAAAATCTCCAACCTTAATCCAGAACTAAATAGTAACAGAAATCTTAGGTTGTTTCCCTGTGCAGAATTTATTCCAATCCTCCATAACCACTATTGTAAACTCTGTTCTCCTAAAAACCCCTAAATCCCACCCCTTTCTCTTTACAGAGGGTTTCACCTCCCACCTCAGAGAGATAGTAGAAGCAATCATATATGAAAGCCCTCACCTTCCCACTATCAAAATCAGGAAACCTATTGACATCCACAGCCATCCTTTTACCCTTTGCTGCAGTTTCAGGAACGATGATATCATTCTTCCTATTCAATTATCAGTTAATTCAACAATAAATCATTGTTGAATGCTTTGGGTTTTACCTTCTTTGGGGAAACTCACCTATTGGTCATCTTCCCTTTTTCCTGTATCTTCAGGCTCTTCCTCTTCACTGAATTCTTCCCAGCAGCATGTAAACATGTTTGATTTTGCCTCCTCTTAAGGAAACAAATATACCAAAAAATTACACAATTTTCCCTTTCACCCCAGCTCCCTAAACTTCCAGCTCCTACATTTTTTTTTCCTTTACTTCCCAGGCAAACAACTCAAACAAGATGTCTATATATGTCTTATCTTCACTTCTACTTCTCCATTTACTTTTCAACTCACCCCAAATGGCTTCCAGCCAAACCATTCTTTTGAAAATGCTCACTTTTATATTACCAATGACTTCTACATAGCAAAATCCAAGAGATATTTTTCATTCCTTCTGTTGCTTAAAGTGTCGCCAGTATTCAAAACTGACAGCCACCCCCTTTTTCTGGAAATAATGTGTTTCGTTGGCTTCCATGACCGCATATACCGCATCCTCCAATTTTCTTTTTTTTTCTAACTCCACGGCCTCTCTTTCCCAGCCTCCACTGATAGTACTATATCTTAGTGTCCATTAGGGCTTTGTCCTAGACCTTTTCTTCTCTTATTGTATATTCTATCGAACAATATTACCTACTCTTCCAAATGTAATTATCTCCCACTGATGGGTGTCTCTCAAACTTTATCTTAATTTTATTTTTTAATATTTTAACATTTACTATAATTGTGTACATTAATATGGGTTAAGCAAATATGATTAAAACATTAGGCAACTAAGAAGAAGCAGAAGTGTAATGCAATCAACTCTCTTCTTTGAGTTTGCAGAA
>NW_006299245.1:4172559-4173192 GCF_000327345.1 Myotis davidii | reverse complement strand
TTAGAGGGAGAGAGGAATAGGGGTGGTGCGGAGAGACAGATATGGATTTGTTGTTCCACTTATTTATACATTCATTGGTTAATTCTTGTACGTGCCCTGACCGGGGATTAAACCCAAAACCTTGGCGTAGCGAGACGTTGCTCTAACCAACTGAGCAACTGGCCAGGGCCACGAAGACAACTCTTATGGGGCCTATAGCTACCAATGTTAAGCCACCTCTGTCCCTCTCTGACTTTTCTTCCATTTGGGAGGAGTTCCACTGGCTTCTCTGCCCCGGAGATGGAGTGCCTGCCCTGACTGGTGGGCTCAGGAAGGGGCCCTGTTCCTGAGAACAGGAGCCCTGTTCCTCTGAGAAGTTGACCTAGGCTTTATATTGACTGCAAATTCAGACATGTGTGGCACATCTCGAGGGATAGTCTGTCTGTAGGAAAAAACTGGGAGACTCTTATGAAAAAATTAATCTAAAGGGAATAGAGTATAGATACATAAAGGTGGTCCAAGGAGGTTAGCATCACCATAAATTAAAAATCTCCAACCTCAATCTAGAACTAAATAATAACAGAAATCTTAGGTTGTTTCCCTGTGCACATGTATTCCAATCCTCCATAACCATTATTATAAACTCTGTTCTCC
>NW_006299245.1:4153021-4172488 GCF_000327345.1 Myotis davidii | reverse complement strand
CCTTCCAAATATCAAAAACAGGAAACCTATTGACATCCACAGCCATCCTTTTACCCTTTGCTGCAGTTTCAGGAACGATGACATCATTCTTCCTATTCAATTATCAGTTAATTCAACAATAAATCATTGTTGAATGCTTTGGGTTTTACCTTCTTTGGGGAAACTCACCTATTGGTCATCTTCCCTTTTTCCTGTATCTTCAGGCTCTTCCTCTTTACTGAATTCTTCCCAGCAGCATGTAAACATGTTTGATTTTGCCTCCTCTTAAGGAAACAAACATACCAAAAAATTATACAATTTTCCCTTTCACCCCAGCTCCCTAAACTTCCAGCTCCTACCTATTTTTTTTTTCCTTTACTTCCCAGGCAAACAACTCAAACAAGATGTCTATATATGTCTTATCTTCACTTCTACTTCTCCATTTACTTTTCAACTCACCCCAAATGGCTTCCAGCCAAACCATTCTTTTGAAAATGCTCACTTTTATATTACCAATGACTTCTACATAGCAAAATCCAAGAGATACTTTTCATTCCTTCTGTTGCTTAAAGTGTCACCAGTATTCAAAACTGACAGCCACCCCTTTTTCTGGAAATAATGTGTTTCGTTGGCTTCCATGACCGCATATACCGCATCCTCCAATTTTCTTTTTTTTTCTAACTCCACGGCCTCTCTTTCCCAGCCTCCACTGATAGTACTATATCTTAGTGTCCATTAGGGCTTTGTCCTAGACCTTTTCTTCTCTTATTGTATATTCTATCGAACAATATTACCTACTCTTCCAAATGTAATTATCTCCCACTGATGGGTGTCTCTCAAACTTTATCTTAATTTTATTTTTTAATATTTTAACATTTACTATAATTGTGTACATTAATATGGGTTAAGCAAATATGATTAAAAACATTAGGCAACTAAAAAGAAGCAAAAGTGTAATGCAATCAACTCTCTTCTTTGACTCTGCAGCCTGCCATGCCCTTTAAGAATTGAAAGAGATTGTGTGGGATTGAAATCAATATTGATCTTGCAAGCTTCCTGTCAATAACTTACATGTTGGTTCTAATTAATTTTAGAATCCTCTATTGACCATTAGACCCATTTCTTACACATCCTGGACTTCTCTAGTTGGAGAAAGCAACCCAAATCAACTTTTTCAAAAATCGGATTAATTGCCTCCACCTATTACCAAAGCTGCCATACAATCCTCATTCCCCATATCAGTACAAAGAAGCACAAGTGGCCAAGTTACTCAACCAGAAACTTGACAGTCACTTGACCTTTTCCCACCCTGTACACCCCCATAGGCAAACTCCCTTTCCTAAAAGTTCCACTTTCTAAATAACTCTACAATCTATCTACTTTCATCCCTAACTGAAGTTCCAATCATTGTTCAGCTACTCTACTGTAATAGCTTCCTGACTGGTCTACCCTTGTGATTACATTCTCAAAACTGTAGACAGGCTAAACTTTTAAAACACATTTTCTAATGTATATTTCCCTGCTTAGAGGTCTTCAATGTTTTTATATTATTATACATATAAGCTTCCATAAATAATAGATATTGTTCTATTTATATTCTGTTATTTTTATGCATGAAATATATACTACGTATTCCTTTGGAACTAACCTTTTCAAACATCTTATTTTTTAATGTTATCCTCATCAATTCATAAGTTCCAATGAATTTTTTTCAACTCATGACTGGGGTTCAATTTTATCATAAAACCAGCCCTATGGAGGGCTATTGTGTTAGTACTACTTTTTCATTGCAATGAACAATGCTACAATTAAGTTTCTTGAAACTGTCTCTTGTGCAAATGTATGAGAGTTTCTTTAAAAACTCACTAGATGCTTCATCATTGCATAGGAATTAGATATTCCAAGTTTAGGATAGTGGTTATCTGAAAAGAAAGGGAGGGGAAGGAGGAAGGAAGAAGGATGTGGGTTTTGGATTTTAGCTGAAATGAAACATTATATTTCTTCAAACTATGTGAAGCAAATGCAAAATACTAGGCTCAGTGATGACTACAGAGGTCTAATTTAGTATTTTTATGTCAGTTTATACTTTCAGAACATTTACTAATTTAAAATATATTAATAACGCATTCAATGGTGTCTCGTTATCTTAGAATAAAATCTGAGCCTTTTCTTGTGACTTACCAGGTCCCCTTGACCTTTTTGTTTTTTTGATCTGTCAGCCTCGTTGAAGAAAGCATACCACCCTTATCTGCCCTCCTCAGTTGGGGTTTGCTCTCTGGAAATGCATTATCTTCATACATTTTCCTCTGCTGAGGCACCACTGCTTTCCCCCCCAATTTCTCACAGAGCCATTTACTTATTCAATTCTTCCTCATATCTCAGATCTTACCTTAGATGTTACTTTCTTGGAAATCCTTCTCTGACCCTCTGAGGTTGTTTAATTTTCCCTCATTGTACCTTCCCATAGCACTTTTTACTTCTCACTTTGCAACAACTTTTACATTTGTAATTATTTCTTCAACATCTATCTTTTAAAAATAATTGATTGAGCCCTTGGCTGATGTGGCTCAGTTGGTTGGAACATCATCCCATGTATCAAAGGTTATAGGTTAGATCCTCAGTTGGGGCGCATACAGGAGGCAACCAATTAATGTTTCTTTCTCACACAATGATGACTACAGAGGTCTAATTTAGTATTTCTATGTCAGTTTATACTTTCAGAACATTTACTAATTTAAAATATATTAATAACCCATTCAATGGTGTCCATTATCTTAGAATAAAATCTGAGCCTTTTATTGTGACTTACCAGGTCCCCCTTGATCTTTTTGTTTTTATTGATCTGTCAGCCTCATTGAAGAAAGCATACCACCCTTATCGGACCTCCTCAGCTGGGGTTTGCTCTCTGGAAATGCATTATCTTCATACATTTTCCTCTGCTGAGGCACCATTGCTTCCCCACCCCCAATTTCTCACAGAGCCATTTACTTATTCAATTCTTCCTCATATCTCAGATCTTACCTTAGATGTTACTTTCTTGGAAATCCTTCCCTGACCCTCTGAGGTTGTTTAATTTTCCCTCATTGTACCTTCCCATGGCACTTTTTACTTCTCACTTTGCAACAACTTTTACATTTGTAATTATTTCTTCAACATCTATCTTTTAAAAATAATTGATTGAGCCCTTGGCTGATGTGGCTCAGTTGGTTGGAACATCATCCCATGTATCAAAGGTTATAGGTTAGATCCTCAGTTGGGGCGCATACAGGAGGCAACCAATTAATGTTTCTTTCTCACACAGATATCTCTTCTCTCTCTCTCTCTCTCTCTCTCTCTCTCTCCCCCTTTCTCTTTCTCTCTTCCTCTTTAAAATTCTTTAAAATAAATTAAAAATAAATAAATAAATTGAGTGATTGATTTTTATCTATGATTCCCATTACACTTTTGATCCCTTAGAGCAGAAACTGTGTCTTTGTTGTCTAAACTCTATTTTCAGCATCCAGCCTAGCACATAGTATTCAAAAACAGTCACTGGAGATTGAAGGTGTCAAAGAAACATTTGTGGATAGTGCTACATAGGGTGTGCTGGATCCTCCAAATTTGCTCCCAATCCAAGAGACCTATGGAGATGTAGGACAAGAGGCACGAAACTTAGAAGATAATAAAATGAGAGTCACATCACCACAAATATGTCAGAGGCTGAGAGTATAAAGCAGCGAGGCCTTGTCGCCCATGTAAGTACATATTGTTTGGGTTGATGCTAAGTCCCTTCCACATCTGGTTTCAGAGTTGGTGCAGGACAGAACAGGAACTGGCACAAAATGGTGTGAGCCACAAGCAGGACTCACCAGATCAGGAATCAAACAACAGACATTTGAGGGAAGAAGTCCTTACCTAGACAATCAGAGAAGTGACCAGATGGCAGAATGACATGTCTTAGTCAAGAGCTCTACATGCACAAGTCCTTGTGAGAAGGTATCAATTTATCACAGAGTGGATAGGGACAGAATCTATAATAAAAGCATAATATGTTAATTAGACCAGACAGTTAAACGACCTTCCGGACAACCTTCTGGTCGAAGCCATGGCTGCGAGGGTTGAGGCAAGCAGCTGCAGTTGTGAGGGCCAAGCCCCTTGCATGAATTTTGTGCATCGGGCCTCTAGTCATAGAAATAAAAATGATACTCTTATTACTGCCCTAACATGCAAACACTTGAGTATTTTGTTACTGGGTCACAAAATGCAGACTAGATAAAATATTTTCACAATTTCATGTGGGGTGACAGAGCTGGAAATCACAGGTATATGATATTTGTTTCATCTAAAATGCAGAAATGTAAGTTATGTTAGAGCTTCACATAAGGGCAGATCCAAGGCAAAGAGAAGTCAAGCACTACAAACAATCTATAACTTTTAATAAAAACATCTGTTTTCAATTTTTGTCTGTACCTTAGCAGTTGCTGCTAATTATCTACGTCCTCAGAAAATACTTCTTTATGCTTTAATTGTGCAAAACTGAATAAAGACATCTAGAAAGAGCTCTCCTCCCCCAAATTGATTTTAATAAAATGGGTTATTTTGTCTACCTGATTCTAAATCACTGAATTGACTGAATTCCCATAACTAAGTAGTTTTCTTTTAGTTATTCTGATAATTATTTGACTGTCAAGATATCATTTTTTTATACATAAACTTCTCATAGATAATGAAAACATTTGCAGTCTGCAGAGGCAGCGCTTTAAACCTACCAACTCTCTCACTTCTCTTGCTCTTGCTCTAGTGCTGTGATAAAACGTATTACTTTCCTTCCCTCCTAAGAGATTCCTTGGGGCCAATATCCTGGACCCCATAATTCACTCAAAAGCCAAAGTTATTGTCAAGGCAGCAGTTATATCCCCAAGAGTTTCAATAAATAATTCATCAAATGCATTCATTTCCAGAAGATTCACTCAGCTGTGAACCTGGTTCTTTTTCAAGATAGTACAAATATTGCCTCAAAATTGAAGAGGGAGTTCAGCATGGACCAACTATTGGGAAAGGTAAGGTAGCCAGACAAATTTTAGCCTATAAACATTGAAGTAGATTGTAAATGTCTGTTTACTTTGCAAATTTATTGCTGTCTTCCAGAGCAGCACTTGCAACCTCAGGGCAGGAGAGGGAGGGAGAGAACCCCCAGATTGAGGAGGAAATAGTCTTTGGTGGGCCCACAGCCGTTTTGGCAATGCCCCAGGGAAAAAGCAAATACCCCAGGTGGCTGTTGCTCCTAAGGACATAAGGGAGGTCCAAGATCAGTATTTCTTCAGTTGATGTGCATTTATTTTGTCTCTATATAGCCTCACTGGAAGTAAAAGCAACAATCCCTAACCTGCAATTTAAACAAGCAGAACTGTATTCAATTTAACTGTACCTTTCTGGAAAACTAATGGTCATTTGTGTGGCTTTGGCACATCACCAGCATTTTCACCAAGCACGTCCCTCTTCTTGCCACTCCTGCCCATTAGCTTTGGCATCAGTCCTCCTGCTTAGCACAGAGACAAACACTGGACCAGCCCATGTAGGCTCAGTTGTGGAGACTTCTGCCTCAGAGTTTCCACTGGAGTGTGGAAAGCTTTAGAAAGTCTAAGGGACGATGCACCGAGGATACTACATCACTAGGAGAGACGCTCAGGAAAATTTTTGTCTTTTTGCTGAACCTAACACAGTGTCTATCAAAAGGACTTGATCAATCATTCTTTTCAATATTCTGTCTTTTTTATTTTGGATATAAGCCAGGTGAAGGAAGAAATGATCTTTCTTGCTGACTATGTGCCTAGAACTTGATCGTGATTTAAGAAATACAGTATTTGTTGAATGAATAAATATTTAGTGGATGGCTGACTGAGGGGCGCACACTTTCTTACAGGTCTTTGGATCGCACAAAGTAATATATTATTTGCCACAAATCATGCTGATATTCCTATAAAATGACATTAAGGTGATATTATTATCATCCCAGAAAGAGGAAGAAATCCTGGTTAAACCTTCACTTTAGTTCCATTAGGTACAGTTAGTGATACAAAAGGAAGGAACGCCATTTAGGAGCTCTGTGCTTATTAAGCTCACAAGGATTCCTGAACTGAATATCATTTGCATTATATAATTTTTAAAGTTTTAATCTTAGTAAATTACTGTGTGAGCATGTCGCTGGAGTAGAGGAAACCATTTGTGTTTTCACTGGGGTCTGCCATGTCAACCGCATCTCTAAACACAATGACAATAGTTTCTGCTTTTAATCAATTTCCAGATCTCTTTGTTCCATAGACTGGCATTTCATGAGTGAGACTATTGCGGAGACTCATAAATAATACCTTTTGTGGTGGCGGGCATGTGCGTAAGGAAGGAGAGGAAGGTCACCCTTTTATCAGGCTTTCATGGTCTATCAGTGGGACAGCATCATAATTAGAACCAGGTTTTTGAAAAATCTAAAACATAAATTATTTCTCTCTCAGGTGGCTTAGTGCCATTACCATATTAGTTTCAGTGGCATTTGGAGGGAAAAGAACTTGACATGGGTCTACATGTGAACACAATTTTGTTCTTTTCTTTTTTGATGAGGAATCCCTGCTAATATTTAATATGTGACTTTGCGCTATGAAAATAGGTTCCCTGGTGAAGAATGGAGATAGATGACATCCCACGACAGGCAAGGCCAAAAAATCATTATTATTATTACTATTATTAATTTTCCTCAATAATACTAGTCTGAGACAACCCGTTCCATGGAAAATGTGTGTGGATCTGCGCTCATATATAAATAGTGCCAGAAAACTGCAGAAACATTGAACATACATTCATTCAAGGACCAAAGAACACTGCTAAACTAATTAACAATACATCTCACAGGGGTGCTGGTACTTAGGAGAGCGGCTAATTAAATTTGACAGGTCCTCTTAGATTTGTCTGAAGTTATGCTGAATATTATTTCATGTGTACAGAGAGGGGGCAATAAAGAATTAAGGAACAAAATCACAAGGAAAAAAGAAAGCTAGTGGTCTGATGAGACAGGGTAAAAGAAAAACTGGAATAGTGGTCATTGGGTAGCATTTGTTGACAATTTTTCCTAAAAAGAAATACAGAATTTAAGGAAATGGGGTGCTGCACTCTGACCTCCACCAGGCCTGTAGGCCCAGGACTCTGAGAAACCTCTTCTAATTGTAAGCTTCGTCTTTGAGAATGCAGTAGCCTCCCAGGACCTGGTTTTATGCATAAAGTTATTATCCCCTTTTGTATAGGATCTGTTGTAAATGTTCATTATAATCACTGCTGCTTAATTTAGCAGATGGTTGGAACTGAACAATTCTTCTCCGAGGAATTAAATGTGGTTATGTCATTTCCCTAGTTGATTTAAAAGAAGTAATTTGAGATCAAGTCATGTTTCCGTTTCAGTATTAGCTCAGAATCATTGCCATAGATGTTTTCTTTTCTCCACTTCTATGATTTTGACTATCTGTGATGAACTGGGTGGGTCTTCCATTTTTTGGCTTTTGATGTTCTTCAATAAAGAAATAAAAATGAATAAAACATTGTACCCAAATCACATGTTTTGCTACATGTTTCATCAGGAGCCCAAGGGGGATTTTTTTCTACTACATTTGCACAGCACTGTTTCTCATCTGTTGTCAACAAATAGAAGGTGGGGAGAAACTATTTCTTACACCAAATTGCTGGTACATGTTAATTCCGTCTGCCATGAGTACCTTGCACTGCTCTCAAGATACTGACGATCAAATATAATTAGCCTGAAACAGAGAAATTCTATCTTAAAAAAAATTCTCAAAACCTTCTAGTCAGGATGCCAGCGATGATTTGTTGTTGTTGTTGTTGTTCAAGGGGTATTCCATTGGCTGAGGACTATTTTAACAGAATCACACACTTTGAAAGACAAGAAAATAAAAAAGGAGAGAGTGCACACAGTTCCAGATCTCTGGGTCACTTCTCGCTACCTCAAGGGCCCCTCTAAAAAGGTAGTATTTCTAAACCAAGATTTCACCATTCATAAGGGCTTATTCTTATGTTATTCAATCTTTTTGAACTTCCCATTTCTACGCTCTCCCAACCTCCTACTGTTCCTGTTGATCTTTACTGTGGGTGCCACAGGAAGCAAAGGGAGGGTAATATTTGAGGGTGTGCATAGATGGTTGATTTAGTCAGCGGAGTTCATTACTATGCCATTACATTTTGTATATAGAAGCTTTCTCGGAGGAAGTAAAGGATCTTAATTTCAAATAGGAAGCAAGCTTTGCAATTCCCCTGTGAAACTGGCAAATTATATTACAAGAGACCGACATCTTCTAGACTAGAGAGTGTTGGGATTGTGACAGGAAGTAGTTAGGAGGCCTGGGTTTGTGCTTGTGTTTGCCACTTGCTAGCATTTTAGGTTCTTCTGTTTTAGTATCCTCTTTGCAACCATAAATTATGGCCATTAAGATTAATGGGGTAATGTGTGTGTATATATACTCATATATATAAAATAATGTGTACATATTCCATTTATATTAAAGTTCTCTACGAATGATAAAAATACTTTTTGTGTACAAAATAGTTTTAACTATTATTATTGTCAGTAAACTTTCCCCTTTCTGCAGAGAAAGTGAGAAAAGGAGTGATAAGATATCATCTGTGGGCATTCTTGCACCCTGCCTCCATCTGTTCTCACTACAGCCACTCTCACCTTGGTAACCCTCTAAGGAGATAAAGGAACAAATGTACAATCTTCTCCGTGCATGGTCAGCTAAATGCCAGAATCCCCATCAGGAAGATGGTAGCCACTGTGGTACTGATAAATAGCAGCCAAGCCCAGCTGAAAAAGGTTTGCAGCTGTCTTCCCAAGAGAAATGTTCTCTCGGCCTGGCAGAGGGGAAACAGTATGTTTTATAGTCAGACACACTCATTCTCTAATCACAGTTTATCAGCTTATCTATCAGCAGTTAGATCTGGGCAGTTACTCAGTCCTTGTAATTCTTGTAATCTTGGTTCTCTCCTCATAAATTAGAAAGAATTGAACCTTTCGGGATATTATTAGGGTTAAGCGAGAAGATAAAGTGAAGCTTATGGCACAGTTTTGATCACTTAGTATAGCGGTTCTCAACCTGTGGGTCGCGACCCCTTTGGCGGGTGGTCGAACAACCCTTTCACAGGGGTCACCTAAGACCATATCAGATATTTACATTATGATTCATAACAGTAGCAAAATTACAGTTATGAAGTAGCAACGAAAATAATTTTATGGTTGGGGGTCACCACAACATGAGGAACTGTATTAAAGGGTTGTGGCTTTAGGAAGGTTGAGAACCACTGACTTAATAGGTCTTCATTACATGGTGCATCCTGTTTTTATTTCAACCTTAATTCTCCTATTGTTTTGGCAGCATCCAAGAAGCTATCAGAACCATTCATTGTAGAACCCAGCTTGCTCAGCCAGTACACCCCACCCATTCCCCCAAACCAGTACCTCTCCTAGAAAAAATATTCTGTGTTTCTTCCTGTAATCTTCAGTGACATTCATTGGAAAAGTTATCCTTTTGTCATAATTTATTATAGTCCAAAATAGCTTTTCAATCAATTCAGTATTAGAATTATTATTGTGTTTTGCAAAGCAGATGATGGAAGAAAGAGCTAGAGAGCTCTTAGGTACTTTTCCTTTTAGACTATGGAATTTGGTTTAACTTTTTGTCTTAAATTGAGTTTCATTTGAAACCAAGGCAAAACTTTTTATCTGTAGCCCATTTCTTATAAGGATTTACAAACCTTTAAAGTCAGTTTTGCTCTCGGTTTGCATTTATTTTACACGAGCTCCCTAGTGGTTATGCTGAGAATACAATCATTTCTGTGATTCAGAGAGAAATTATTCCTGCAAACAATGATAAAAGAGCAATGTTATTGAAAGTTTACACAATAAATGAGTCAAGTCACAGAATCAGAATTTTTGAAATAAATGAGAACTTAAAGATCATATTTCAATATTTTATTTTTGAACAGCTACCATTATTGAACATTTTCAAATGTCATGGAGTGTTCTGGTAAATGCATCGCATATGCATAATGTGGACTTTAAACAACACATATTGTTTAAAATCCACATTATCTCCATTTAACAGGTGAAAAAAAAATGAAGATCTGAAAGGTTTAATAAATTTTCCAAGACCAAGTGGCAGAGAAAGACTTAGAGATGGCTAATTCTTGGTCCTTTGCACCAAGTGGTGATATCTTGTTTTAGGAAAAGAAAAACAGGTTAAAGAAACAGAGCCCAAGGGCTCCTAGTAGGTTTGAAGAGAACAATTGATGGAATGAGACATTTGGTTTCTAAAGACCCAAGTCATTCTTCATTTTGATTTTTTTACCTGCTAAGATATAATGAAATGGGTTTCCGTCATATTTTTCTTGCAAGTTTTCATTTAATATTGAGAAATTAAACAAAAACATGGCTCCATTACTTGTCTTTTTATTTTACACTAGAGGCCCAGTGCATGAAATTTGTGCACAGGAGGGCGGGTTCCTCAGTCCAGCCTGCACCCTCTCGCAATCTGGGACCACTGGCCCCTAACTGCTCGCCTGCCTTCCTGATCACCCCTAACCACTCTGGCTGCCTGCCTGATCAGACCTAACTGCCTCTGCCTGCCTACCTCATCACCCCTAACCCTTCTGCCTGCCTGATATCCCCTAACCTCCACTGCCTTAGCTTTGTCCAGAAGGACATCTGGAATGATGTCTGGAAGGTCATTCAGCTGTTCAGTCTAATTAGCATATTATGCTTTTATTATTATAGATTGCCTTAATTTTCCACTTGTATTTATGTTTTCTTTTTCTTAAGTCTCTACTTCTATTTCTATTGCATCATTACTTTTCATTATATAGGGTCTTTTAAATTTCCTTAGTTCCTTATGGGATAGGTAAGGAATCAATGAATGAATGAGTGAGTGAGTGAATGAATGAATGCATGAATAGCTATATAAAGAAATAAAAAGGCCCAAACAAAACGAAATCATTTAGGGCTATAAGAAGTAGGGTGTTTTGCCTAGCAGATGATGCTCCATCTCCTCTCTTCCCTATATTTTACTCTATACTTTAAAGCATCACAGTCCGTTGTGTATCCTGGAGAAGTACAGCCAGCCTATGGCCCATAGGAAGTAACCCCTGACACTGTAGGAACTTTTTCAAGCCATTGTGTGAACCACCTTGATTTGCTCCAGCATTTTTACTCACTGCTTGGTTGGATCCAGGCTTGGGTTCAGAGATCTTTATCTTATGGCTTTTGATTTTACCTCCCATGCCTTGCTTGATGGCTCAGTAAGGTTGATTCTCTGTACTTGGATCCTCCCAGCTTTCCCAGGCCTTGATTAGAACTTTCTGCTCCCTTCTCCTCTCCTCATTCCAGGCCTGGCCCACAGGTAAAAAATCCTGCTCCCAGCCAAATGGAGTACTACTCAAGACAAGAGCGTTCTTCCCAATTAATCAGACATATTTCTCAGGCAGTGACGATTTTATCCATGTCTCTCCAAAATTATATGGTTGCCTCAGAGCAGCAAACATTAACACAACACAAAACTCAATTTAAAAGAAAAGAAAAGAAAAGCTCAGAGGGTAAAGGTACCCATAAAGTGAAATAATGATTCCATTGAAATGTAAGTTAAGACTGCCACCTGGTTATATATTCCTCAAGCCTCTGAATTAACTCAAAGAATGGATTTACAGTATTGGCTTGGATGATTGATCTTGACTATCAAGGAAAATTGGATTGCTATTGCAAAATTGAGGTAAGGAATGTGATTAAGTCATCAGAAAACTTCAACAACCCAATCTAGGCAGGACTCTTAATGGCTCAGAAACCTCAGGAATGAAGGTTTGGGTCACTGTACCAGGTAAAGAATTACAACCAACTGAGGTATTTGCTGAAGGCAAAGAGAACACAGAATGGGTAGTAGAAAAAAGTAGGTATAAATACCAGCTATGAACATGTGACCAGTTACAAAAACAAGGACTATAATTGTCTGGAGTATTTCTTCCTTTCTTTGTTATGAACATTTATGGGTATGTGTGTACTATACCAAGCAAATACCATTTTTTCTTTTCTCTTTTATTTCCTTATCATGTAATATTAGATACATTAACTTTATAGCACAGTATTCAAGAATTGCATCATGTTCTGCATAATTATGACCTAGATATCGTCATTATTTAGAGATTAGTATGGTTTAAAGAGAGATGAATGGGTGCCAAGTTGATGAGACTTGCTATGGTTAATTTTATGTCTCAACTTGACTGGGCTGCAGGTGTTGCAGACATTTGGGTAAGCGTTATCGAGAGAGTGTATGTGAGAGTGTTTCTAGATGAGAGCAACACTGAATTGTAGACTGAGTAAAACAGAGCGAGCTCCCCAATGCGGGTGGACTCATCCAATCCACTGAGGGTCTGAATAGGAAAGGCTGAGTGCCAGAGAATGTCCTCTCTGCCGGACTGTCCTTGAGCTGGGACGTTGGTCTTCTCCTGACATCGGACCCAGGCTCAGACAGAAACTTCTACCTCTGGCTCTCCTGATTCTTGGACTCAAACTCCGACTTGGACTGGAACTCTATCATCAGCTCTCCAGAGTCACCAGCAGATCTTGGGACTTTTCAGCTTCCCTAACCTTGTGAGCCAGTGCCTCTGCTCACAACATGCTACTGGTTCTGGTTCTGTTTTTCTGAAGAACTCTGGCATACTTGCTTAACATTGAATTGCTGCTTGCCATTATACAACAATCTGTGAGGTCATCTATAGTCTGACTACATGTCCCTTGAGTGTAGGGATGATAGTAATAGCTATTGTTAGTATTACCACAATTTAATAATTACAAAACTATCCACTACAAAATCAATAATATCTAAACTTTATTTTTTTTAAATATATTTTACTGATTTTTTACAAAGAGGAAGGGAGAAGGATAGAGAGCTAGAAACATTGATGAGAGAGAAACATCAATCAGCTGCCTCCTGCACACCCCCTACTGGGGATGTGCCCGCAACCAAGATACATGCCCCTGACCGGAATTGATCCCAGGACCCTTCAGTCCGCAGGCTGATGCTCTATCCACTGAGCCAAACTGGTCAGGGCTAAACTTTCTTTTATACTTAAAAATGCCAGGCATTGTTTTAAATACATCACTATACTAATTCATGCAATCCTTACAACCCTGTGAGTCAGGTATTATTATGATGCCAATTTATTGATAAGAAAACTGAGGCACAAAGAGGTTCAAATATTCAGTTATACAGTACACACTACACCCAGGGCTTGAAACCCAGCATGCTGGACCTACATCTCCATTGTGAAAACCGTATCTTATGTTATTCTGCTTTATAAGCCCATAATGGAAGGTAATGATTTTCTTCATACTGTATTCCCTGCACCTAATACATCAGAGAAACAGCCTTAAAATGTGGTATTAAGTAAGAATACCAGTCCTAGATCAATCACTTTCAACTGTGTGACTGGGGGCAAATTACTTAACCCATCTGTGCCTATGCTAGATTCTAGAGTAATAGAGAGGAAAAAGACTTGGTGTTGTCCTTAACGCATCTAGAGACTAGTTCATAAACTGATATACACATAATGGAGTGTAATGAGTGGACTAACCCTATAACCTAAACATTATGGGAGAACAGAGGGTGAGACACCGAACTTTGATTGAGGGAAAATCAGGGGGAAGGGGAGGGTGCCATTTCCAAACAATGTTGATGACCTTCTGCTGTGAGCTATTTGTAGTAACAAAGAGAATAGACTGTTCTCATAACCATTTCTCCAAATGTCAAGATAATGTTGCAGGAGACAATATTTTGTTAGGATGAGCAAACTCAAGTCTGACTTTACCTGTGGAGAGATTTCATGGCTATTTACAAATTGCATATTGAACAAATACGAGAAAGAGTCCTCTGGCCCCACAACTCTTGGTATGTTATTGAGACCAAATAGGTTCTATGCCTAAAGGAAGAAAGAGAAGGGCATGTCAGTGAGAAGGCATTTACCTACAAGTGACTGAATGCAAATGAAGACCGCCTCGCAGACAGGGATGCTTCTTCTCATGAAACAGGAAGCCTGGCAACAGCAGGTATTGGCCTTCGTTCAGCTGCTTAAGAATTTTACCTGGAACGCAGGTCCCTTCCTTTCCTCTAGGGTGTTGGCTTTTACTTTTATATTCATCCCCCTGCAGTTGCAAGATGGCTGTCCTCACGTCCAGATTTCACTTTCATATTCAAGGCCTGAAGGGGAGTTGAGATGCCAGCCTTTATGAAGAAAGCAGAGCTTTCTCAGAACTCCCCCAGCAGACCTCTGCTTGCATTTCATTGTCACATGGGCACTGCCAGCTGGACTGGAGCCTGGAAAAGCAAGAGACAGGAGTATCAAGATTGGCTTAGACGAGAGTCGGCAAGCTTTTTCTATAACAGGCCAGATAGTACATATTTTAGGCTTTGCAGGGCATACGGTCTCTTTTGTAATCACTCCAGCCTGCCATTCTAGCCTGAAAGCCACCATAGACAATACATAAACATTGAATATCCCAATAACACTGTATTTATGGACACTAAAATGTAATGTAACGCTCGCATAGTATGAAATATTATTATTTTGATTTTTTAATCATTTCAAATGTAGAAAACAATCTGAGCTCACAGGCTGTATAAAAACAGATGGTAGGCCTGATTTGGCCCATGAGCTCATTCTTTGCTGACCTCTGGCTTGGGCCAGTAGCAACCCATCCACTGGATCGATGCAAAAAGCTATGACAAAGTTGGTGTTCTAATAGTTCTCATAGTTGTCTCTAAGGGAGAAATTAATACTGGACAGACAACTAACAATACTGTAATAAAGGGTAGGGTTTAATTTTCTATATAAAATATACCAATATAAAGTATTTGGTATATAAATCAGGGCATGATATTCTATTTTCTTTCTCTTTCCTCCACTTTAATGGAGAATTCTTTTTTTATTATTCATAAAGGCTTTTTCTCTGCTTCATTAGAGCAGCTGGTATCCAGACTTTGGTTTTTTAGTAATTAATATTAGGAAAGTCTCTTGGAGGGCTATTTTTAATCAACATGGCATTGATTACTGTCTGTGTCCACACTTTAAAGGGAAAGCTAGATAGCCCTAAAATTATGAATTAGAAACCCTGTGTCATAAATGTTTTAAAGTTTTCTTCCCGGGCTTCCAGTGGTGAGGGACATGCAAATAGAATCCCAGCATAGAAAAAGATATTCTGCATTCTGCTTTGGCCCAATCTCATTATACATTCTCCACTTATAAGAGAGAAAAATTAAAAAGATTTGCAGCAAGCAAAAAAACAGGCTCCCTCTTTATACATTTAATTACAAAGGCAATTTCCTTTATAGCCTACTTACAGGAATACCTCTTAGCATGTTGCCAACAGTATCACAACTTGTTTATTCAAAGGTTATGTGTGAATGAGAGCCTTTTGATATTAATCAAGTAATTTGCTAGCATTGCTGGGAAAAGGAAAATGTTAGCTTTATCCTGAAAAAAATGAAACAGCCCATTAATCAAGTGCACTCTGTTGAAGACAATTACGGGGAGAAAGAGGGCAAGCAGACCCTTCAGATAAGAAATTTCTAAACTGATGAAACTTTTAATAGGGTTTGGCATAGACCTGTGCAGAGAAAGTGATTAAATAAACTTTAATTACCTTACAATTATATATATCATGTATTTATAGATTCAAAGGTTACCATTTATTATTGAAAAAATCCTAATGAATTGCCAAATTCAAGAGCAAAATCGCTGCATATGGACTATTTTGCTAATGTTCATTTAGTATCTCCAGTTAAAGTTAAAAGGTGAAATAGAATATGCATGTTCTCAAACATCTGTCTCATTTTTTGGTTCCCTCAGCAGCTCACTCTCATAGGTTTGAGACTAGGTTTTCATCAATCAAAATTAAATTCCGCAGTAGGAGGCATTTAAAACTATTTGTATAAATGTAGCTGAAAGGAATAGGGTTGCAAGATAAGAGATATGAAAAATAATACTGTTCTGAGGCAATGTGTTGCATAATAAGGAGGGGGTCTTTTTTTCTGACATGATAAATTGCAAAAATCCATTAGTCAAACACTAACAAGGAGTTAAGTTTTATGAGTCAGGCATTATCTGAATTAGTTAACAACATTAAAACTACTTGAGAGAAAAGAGAAAAAAAATGTTTCATAATATTGCCTCTTATTTCCCCAATTTATTTGCAAGCTTTATTGTTAATATAATTAAAAATTAAATAATGGTATGATGTTAGCCATCAGAAAAAGGCAAACAACTCAATGAGATACACACCCACTAGGATGGCTATATTAAAAAAACAAAAAAAAATCAGGAAAGATACAATATGGGTGAGAATATGGAGAACATGGAACCCTCATACATTGCTGGTGGGAACGTAAAATGCTGCAGCCACTGTGGAAAACTGTTTGGCAGATGCTCAAAAAACTAAATGTAGAGTTATTCTGTGACTGCACAATTCCACCCGAAAGAATTGAAAACACGTGTCCACACAAAAACTCGTACACAAATATTCATAGCAGCACTCTTCGTAATATCTGAAAAGTGGAAACAACTCAATTTTTAAAAAGATATGATGAAAAAATTAGTCTTAAAGAAATTTTCCAATATTTAAAAAATTCTAGGTAATCATCAGCTTTGAATATCCCCAAAACCCCTTTGTAAGTCGAGTAGTGGAGAAAATATATATATTAACAGTAGATGCTGGAGTCTCCTGTTAATGGAGGAAGTGTCTTTGTCACAGCAGGAGTGCTGTCCGTAAATGCCTCTAGAGGCCATGCAGAAGCAGGGTGTGGGGACAGTGACACGCGATAGTGAAGTCCTGTGTGAATGGAGCAGCAGTTGCCAGCAGGGATCGGCCTCCATTGCCAGGTATCTCGTATATCAAGGAAAGCCCAAAACTCAGGTGCATTTTGTTGTTGTTTTGTTTTGTCTTGTTTTTAATGTTTTTGTTGATTTTGAGAGAGAGAGGAAGAAGGAAGAGGAATAAAGAGGTAGAAACACTGATGACAGAGAAACATTGATCGGCTGCCTCCTGCACGCCCTGGGCTAGGAATGGAGCCCACAACCCGGGCATGTGCCCTGACCAGGAATTGAACCAGTGACCTCTTGGTTCTTGGGTCAACGCTCAACCACTCAACCACACCAGCGGGCTAAGGTGGGTTTGTTTGTTTGTTTGTTGTAAAACTCTGATTCCTAAACATTTGCTCACATTTTTTAAACGTGTAGAAGTTAAATGCAGCCTGTGGGCTGCCAGTTTTTAAACTCTGTTTTTGGAAAACACCTGGATAACCTGCTTGCCTTATAGTAAGATGGGGCTGCAGGCCTTTGCATAAGAAGATAACAGGGGTTTTGAGACTGTGGTACAGGCAGCAGAGAACACTGCCTGAGAGGGAGAAAGAAACTGATGAGAGGAGAGAGGTAACTGATGAGAAATTCCACTTGTGGCTAGAGAAATTTTAAGAACAAGGATGTTCAATTAAATCCACTCTGTCACCTCCAACCTTTACAGCTGGCTACATGCAAAAATGTGAATGGTTTGGGGGGAAATGGAAAAAGCGTCTGTTTTCTGTAACCGGTGCTTCACAGAGCAAAAAGAAATAAAAACCACAAGAGAACAGCAGAAGTGGGGCTAAGAGCTCCAAAATGTGAGAGATGGGTAGACACAAAAACTGGGGAGTGGCACTAAAAATCTCATAGCGTATGAATAGCAAACATCTGTCTGAGCGCAGCTGACACCTGGATTGCGAGACAATGTTTCAATAGGTTCAATATTTTCACAGACATAATTAATACCAACCTCGTGGATGAACAAAGAGAGAAATATAACAGACTGATTGGACAAAAGCTAAATTATTTTTGTGAGCCTATGTATTCTTATAACTGAGGAATCTTTTGCTCCTTCCCCAATCCTCTCACCATGTAGAAATGCAGTTTGTCTCCAGTTTTAAGTACAAATCTTAGATGGACACTCTCCTCAATCATATCTGATCCTTAGCGACGAGGGCATTGATCGTGCCCATACCCATCAACGCCTACTGAAGTTCTAAGTTTGGGAAACTGACTGCTTTCATACTGAATGCGATCCTGGGTGAGTCATGTGCCCACTCTGAGCTTCTGAATCCTTATCTGGAGTTTGAATTGGAAGATAATTGTATGTTTCTCCTGTCTACTTTGCCAAATTGTTTTCAAGTGCTCAATATAAAGAATATGAACCCTTTTGAAAACTCTAAAATGCTCTGCATGCAAAAATATAATTACAAGAGAAACAAAATCTCGAGCATGAGAAAGAACAAAATAATTAAAATTATGATCATTTCCATGTATATCTATGGGAAGGAGCCCACTGCCTTGAAATCCCAAGCAGCAAGTTGAACAGAGGTGTCAGGTAATGAGATACAGTGTCACCTGGGGACCAAGAGCCCAAGGAGAAAGGTGACACAATTGGGGTGTTCCAGTGCTCACCTCATTTTCATCAGTCTTCAGAATTATTGAGTGTGCTGCTTCCTGTATTAGAAAATCCCTACTGTTTGATGATTTGGCTAATCTCCAAAGGAAAGTATGTTTCAAACTAAGACATTTAAAGGTCAATTTGGCAATTTCTTTTATCCTAAAAATGGAGAGCAACAAATCTACATTTGTCATATCTTCTCTTTATCTGAGTGGTGTTTCTTTTTCCAAATAAGGACTGGAACGTGACCTATATACAGGAGTGATTTGATGAATCACAGCAGTAGTTTGATTGCGGCAGACACTAGCAAGTGTGAAAGAGATGAACCAAGGTTTTGATAACAGGATCTTAATAAATGTCTGCCCTCATCTCCTTTTGACTCGTGCTTGTCTGGACTTAAATCACCCACCTCAAGACAAAAACTTTCATCTCACATTATTTCCTCTGCTAACCAAAACATTTAAAATATGGCTCATTCCTCATAATGACTTCCTTTCCTGGAGGATCAAATGTTTAGATGCTTATGTTTGAACTCATGGTTAGTTGTTGACCACCCAGCCACTGTGTGTGGTGTGTATGTTTGTGTGGGTGCGCACATCTGTGCATGCACGTGTGTGTGTATAACAGAGAAAAAGTGGACAAAGTTGGTGTAAGGTTGCAGCCTATATGTATACTGTTGTTTCACTGCAATGGGAAAATAACATGCTATTCATAGTTCACAGTTATTCTCTGACCTCCAAAGAGTTTTCATTTGGCAAGTATGCTCCAAAAAACCTTGTATCTAGAACAGCCTCCAGTGAAATAAAGGGGAAAAGGCTAGCCACTTTCTTCACAAAGGATCACATCCAATTTGGTATGTCTCCTGGAATCGTCCACATTGTACATTCAGTACCTGCTGCAATAGGCAAATTAATACTGGATCACAAGAAATAACCAAGTAGTGTCACCAGAGGACTGGA
>NW_006299245.1:4147545-4152866 GCF_000327345.1 Myotis davidii | reverse complement strand
AAGTGGCTCAGAAATATGCATTTAAAATAACTACTCTATGGATTACTAAGTACAATGGCTTTTGAGACAACCACTCCATTGGGATAAAAGCAACCTCAAGCCTTGATAGGATTTAACCATCAAGTCCAAGACCTCTCTGCTCTGCAAGAAATCTATAATAATAAAAGCATGATATGCTAATTAGACCGGACATCCTTCTGGACGACCTTCCAGACAAAGCTGGGGTGCCTCCTGGTGGCGGGAGGGAAGCCCAGGTCTTGGATGATGGAGGGAAGCCTGGGTCCCAGGTGCCAGAGGAAAGCTGGTGCCAGCAGCCGGGGGAAGGAAGGCCTACTCTTGCAGGAATTTCATGCATTGGGCCTCTAGTGAGTTTTATAAATAGAAATGACAACAAATTAAGTTCCTTGGTTCACTTTATAAAAAGATGTGGGTTTTGCTGGTATATTCACATTTTCTAAATATCATCAACAGGGTAATTGGGAGAGTTAAACCCAATGGGTTATTTAAAAAGATTAACATTGATGTACTCTTCCATATCATATAATGCAAAATTATTCAATTATATTTTAATATAATACTATGTAGTAATACCTAAATATTTGGTGGGCATAGGAAGATTTCTAAAAAATTTACTTTGAAACATCATAATCCTAGTGAAATTTCCTGAATCGTCATTATCATTAAGTGCAAAGGCCCATTTAGAGAATAACAGTCTACTGCAAAGGAAACATAGAGTATGCAGACATAAAATATAATGGCATATTTAAAATAACACAAAAAGAATTTAAAATTGAAAATCTATTGAGATTATTAATTGGCTCTATGTAAGTTAATAAGTCAATGTCTGCAGAGTTTAGAAGCTAATTATTACTAGATCAATACAGTTGTTACTTACCAAATAAGATTAGAAAAAAAGGGCCCACATTAAAAGCAATGGTAATTACTTGTTTCCACTCCCCACCCACATCCCTCACTCATCCCTCCCCTCCCTCATCGATTCTGATTTTCTGGTAATAAATAATCTTTTACACTAGATGAGAGGAGTGTTAAGCTGAACAGAAAGGCATTTTAATTATTTTATGATATTTTTAGTATTTTTGGAAACAATTAAATTATTTTATTTCTTTCTCCATACATGTTTTAAAACATTCATTATAGTCTCTAGCTGCTCAAAGATATTACCAAGAGAAAGTTCTCAGACGAGTTATTTCATTTTGAGTCTTCTAGGATGAAAAAGAAAAAGATATGACAGAAAACTGCTAGAAAAAAAGTGTTTCTAGAACTCTTGAGCTCTTACTTGAAATGCAGAACTCTATTCTATCCACCTGACGGGGAATGGCTGATAGCCTTGTCTGAATGAGTGACACTCCTGTCAAATCCAAAAGAGGTAGGAAAAAAATAAATACATTTCAGAATAGAGAGCCAGTTCTGGCCTAGACTTCAAATTGATTGAACATTTCTCTAGCCTCTCCTGTGATCATATCATCCACTTTTTTATTTGTTACATGATGTTGTCCCCCTACAACACAGGGGCTCGATCTTGGCAGATGTTTGGGAAACCAAGAAGGACACAGTCTCAAACTGTTCTAATCCAACCCTATACCTCTACAACATGGCAAGTAATAGTCAATTCCTTGTGTGTCTATCTTTTCCTTTTCCACGTTTACTTTCTCCCTTTGGGAATGTCCAGAAGCTTTTTCCAAATACCATTTTAGATATTACATTAACTTCCTAGATTCCCATAGATATTTTTCTAATGACCTTGGGTGGGGTATTGTTTACTACCCTTCTAGAATCTTTTAGTTGGTCTAATAATTCAATCCACATGGACCCTGGCTGGTGTGGCTCAGCTGGTTGGGTGTCTTCATGCATCAAAAGATTGCCAGCTTGATTCTCTTCAGGGCACATGCCTGGTTTGACACTAGCCCCCCAGTAGGGGGCGTGCAGGAGGTAGCTGGTTGATATTTTTTCCCTCTCACATGGATGTTTCTCTCTCCCTCATGATAAATCTATATGAGACAGAGTAACTAGAGAAAATAACCAAATTTAATTACATACACACATATGGGAACTCCATACATGACAGAGTCTGAGACACCTACATACATGAGAAGTTCAGTGACAGAAAATGAAGATATATATATATATATATATATGTCATACTGAATTTAAAAATAAAGTAAGATGCCTTAGGGATTCAGAGAGGTGGAGGGGAATTTGTAGGAAGATAAGAGCAGATGTTCAATAGTTAGAAGTTTGCCCTGCCCTATAGATAGGTCATAAAAAGTTATCTCTGGTAATAACTCTTATTACGGGCAAGACCCCCAATTTATAATCTTCTAGGTAGTTAAAGGAGTGGCAGAAGTTTCTCTGAGCCTGCAGGGTTTCAACTGCCTTGAGCTCAAAATAATCCACATGCCAAAGCAGCACATCTTGGAAGGCCTGTTCTGACGCCTTCAGCCTCATCAAGTCGTCTCACATATTGGTAACATTCTCAGTTCTCATTTGATGCAAAGACTTTCTTGCTAAACAAAAGCTCTTCCCTCCACTCTTTGGAAGCAGACCGTTAAATAACACAAGAACATCTAAGACCAGTTTTGTAAGAATTTTGGGGGATGTTTTGGGAAACTTAGAAAGAAAAACTTCACAGAAATTTCAAGTTAACAAAAGACTTCAAATTTCAGAAATGCTCTTGGGGGGGGCGGTGGTTGGGGGAAATGTCTCAAATCTCTATGGAACAAAAACAATAACAAAAGGCCAATATGTGGTGAAGTGGCAGATGAAATGAAAGCCGATTTAAAGGCCTCTGATTGCGTCCTGCAGGAAGACCACCCAAAAATACAGCAAGTACAGCTTCAAGTCCGGGTTCATGTGCAGCTTTCTCTATTGCAAAACAGAGTTAGCACAACTGCACTGCCATTTCCCCATGCTCTCTCCTTACAGAGTGGGGCTGCTCCAGAGCTAAAGCCAAGCTTTCTAGTAATTCCCCTTCACTAAACTGAGTTGGGTGCTAAGTAGTGGGAAGCAAATCCTATAGTACTGGCAATAATATTTAAGTTAAGTGAAAAATCATCTTGCAAAGTTACATACAAATGATAATTAAAGCATTATAAAGCATTGGATTATAATGCTTTAATTATCTACAGAAACCCAGGTTCCTTACAATAGAAAGAATAACAAAGACTTCGATGCATTTCCTTTCTTTGTCCTGGAAATGTAGACTATGTGAAAACTGTCGTCACTGAGGTGAACATATCAAATACAAGGAGACATTGGATCCCCAAATCTCAACTTGGTAGAAAGTGATTTTTTAAAATATCAGATTGGTCATGAGCAAATAACATGGAATTTTCATTTATAGTGTATTTTATGTTTGTTTATTCAACAACGTGCCAGGCAGAAGAAAATAAGCCAACAAAGAAAGACATGGCCCCTGCCTCATTGGTTTCAGAGTATAGTGTTTTAATCCAAGTTAAAACTATACCTTGATTTAAAAATGGGATCAATCAGCCAGACAAAAGAATGAAATCTTACCATTTGCGAGAGTATTATGCTAAGTGAATAAGTCAGACAAAGACACATACCATATGAATTCACTTATATGTGGCACCTAAAGAACAAAATAAACAAACCAAATAGAAATAGACTCATAGTTGCAGAGAACAGACTGACATTTGCCAAAGGGGAGGGAATTGGGTGAAAAAAAGTGAAGGGATAAAGAAGTACAAATTGATAGTTACAAAATAGTCATGAGGATGCAAAACACAGCATAGGGAATATCGTCAATAACATTGTAATTACTGTGTATGGTGCCAGGTGGGTACTGGAAATACCTAGAGGAATATTTTGTATGCATATGATTGTCTAGCAACTATGTTCTTACAAAGTAATATTGAATGTAAACTGTAATTGAAAAATAACATTTAAATTAAAAAATGGAATCAACTATGCACTTAGTTCATATAATAAGACCTCTTAATAACTGCTGTGTGACCACTCTACCAACTAGTCTTGGGATCTTGGTTCAGTCACTGAGTTTAGGAGCCTCACGTTCCTTAGGTGGTAAGTAAATGGATTTAGTTACATGATTTTTTTTTTTTTTTTTGCGTTCACACTCTAAATTTTTATTGTGTTTTTTCATGCATCACCTCCATCTTGGTCTGTTTGGGCTGCTATAACAAACTAACAAAAACTGGGTGGCTTGTAGACAAGAGGAATTTCTTTCTTAGAGTTCTGGAGGCTGGAAGTCTGAGATTAGTTACCAGCAAGGTTGGTGAAGACCCTCCTCTGGGTTGCAGACTTCTTGTTGAATCCTCACCTGGACGAAGGGGTAAGAGTTCTTTGGGGATTCTTCTACAAGGGTATTTATCTCATTAATGAGGGCTTCACCTTCATAACCTAATCACTCCCCTACTTCCCCATCACCTGTAGGCATTAGTTTTTTTTGGGGGGGGGGCATAAACATTCAGATTGTAGCAACCTCTCCAATCTTCAGGATCATCTGCAATGAGAGAGGCAGAGCATGCAGAAAAGGGAATAGCTAGAGAAATGCCAAGGAAGGTGAAAAACCTCATCGTCAGACTTGGGCTTAGGGTCTGAGTGCTCACTTGACAGGAGACATACAAGCATAGGACAACATGGGGGCAGGGTTGCTGGTTGCTAGCACAATGACCTGAACAAGTTATTTCATGCCTCTCAGCCCTGGTTTTCTTAACTAAAGCTGGAACAGAACCTGACACATCCATAGGTAATTTAGCAGAAAATAAAATCTTTATAGCTAAATTTTATTCTGTAATAAAAAGAATTAGGCAATACACAATCATCTATATATGGCAATTTTCTCAAGACTATCAAATTCTCCATATGTCGGTTTGCACCTTGTTTGGGACCCAAGGTTTCTTTATAACTAATCCCTGAATGTACCACATCCACGTCTCTCAGCAGATTGGGGCTGCGCTTACCTCTGGACTAGAGCTGGAGAATCGGGGTCTTCTAATTATGGCTATTTTTACCAAGCAACTTGAGAAGTAGGGAATTGGTCCTGCTTTGGATATTTCCTAATACTTTTCTATAGTTCATCTACAAAACAAAACAAAAACCATGTCATCTTTTCTTTTTTAAAAATATGTTTTTGATTTTTTTTAACATATACCAGAGGCCCGGTGCATGAAATTCGTGCACTTAGTGGGGGTGGGGGGATGTGGGGGTGGGGGTGCTCACCCCTTGATCTCATATTTCTAGCTTCCAGAGCTGTGAGAAAATACGTAGCTGTTGTTTCAGCCACCCAGTCTGCGGTAATTAAGGCAACCCTAGCAAACATT
>NW_006299245.1:4128920-4147323 GCF_000327345.1 Myotis davidii | reverse complement strand
CAATCTGGGACTTCTCGAGGAATATCCAACTGCCCATGAAATTGGGCCTAAACAGGTAGTTGGACATCCCTCTCATAATCCAGGACTGCTGGCTCCCAACCACTCACCTGCCTGCCTACCTGATTGCCCCTAACTGCTTTTGCCTGCCATCCTGATCACCCCTAACCACTCCCCTGCCAGCCTGATCGACGCCTAACTGTTCCCCTGCTGGCCCGATTGCCCTGAACTCCCCTCCCCTACCAGCCCAATTGCCCCCAACTGCCCTCCCCTGCAGGCCTGGTCACCCCTAACTGCCCTCCCATGCAGGTCCAGTCGCCCCCAACTTCCCTCCCCTGCTGGCCAAGTCACCTCTAACTGCCCTCCCCTGCAGGCCTGGAACCTTCCAACTGCCCTCCCTTGCAGGCCTTGTTGCCCCCCAACTGCCCTTCCCTGCTGGCCATCTTGTGGTGGCCATCTTGAGTGTTGGAATGAGATGGTCAATTTGCATACTGGTCATGACTAATTAGCATACTCAGGCTAATTAGCATATTTTTCTCTTACTATCTACACTAATAAAAGACAAAGATGCTAATTGACCATACCTTCGCTATGCCCACCAATCAGAAAAGTATGCAAATTAACCCAACAAAGATGGTGGTTAATTTGCATACACAAGTGCCCAGCGAAGACTGAAGACAGTGTAGAAGGAAGCCAAGCACTGCAGAAGGGAGCCAAGCAGCGGAGAAGGGAATGGATCAGAGGTAGCAGAGACGGGAGCGGAGCTGAGGCAGTGGACATAGGAGGGAGTGAAGTGGCGGAGAAGGGAGGGAGCTGAGGCAGCGGGGAAGGGAGAGAGCTGAGGCGGTGAGGAAGGGAGGGAGCGAGGCAGTGGAGATGGGAGCGAAGTGGCAGACACAGGAGGAAGCGAGGCAGTGGAAAAACGAGGGAGCCGAGGCAGCGGAGACGGGAGGGAGCCGAGGTGGCAGGGAAGGGAGTGAAGCATGCCTCGGTGGGCTTCGCTCCTCCTCCTTCTTGAGTTCCAGGGGTCTAGGCAGTCCTTTCTTTCACAGTGTAGACTCTTCCTATTCTCCTTTGTGTGTTTGTTTGTTTGTTAATGTGTGTGTGTGTGTGTGTGTGTGTGTGTGTGTGTGTGTGTGTGTGTATACATATATATATTCATTTCACAGAGGAAGGGAGAGGGAGACAGAATCATTAACTGGCTGCCTCCTCTACACCCCCTACTGGGGATCGAGCCCACAACCTGGGCATGTGCCCTGACCAGGAATCGAACCCTGACCTCCTGGTTCATAGATTGATGCTCAACCACTGCGCCACGCTGGCCGGGCCAATTTATTAATCTTTTAGAGAGGAGGAGAGAGAGAGAGGGAGAGAGAGAGAGAGAGAGAGAGAGAGAGAGAGAGAGGGAGAGAGAGAGAAAGAAAGAGAGAGAGAAACATTACTTGGCTCACAGCCCAACTGGGGATCAAGCCCACAACCTGGGCATGTGCCCTGACCAGGGATTGAACTGGCAACCTTTCAGTGAATGGTGCATGGGACAATATTCAACCAACTGAGCCATACCAGCCAGGACCATGCCATCTTTTCTGAACATGGAAAATCTAATGACATCAGCAACCCTTATTATTACCGTAACTATTAAAAATTAATAATTCTTATTATACATTAGCCACATTCTGTCTTTATTTGGCTCTCAATCTCCACCTTTTAAAAATTATCTCCTAGTTCTGCTAAAACCCGAGAGAGTATAAGTTTTGTTGCTGTGGAAGACTGAAAAAAGGCTTAAACAACATATTTGTTATCAATGCTTTATTGTTGAAAACAAAATTGAAATTCTCTGGCACATAAAACAATTATTTCTACAAAAGGAAAGCCTACAAATCTTGATAATTTATACAAATAACAGCTTCTCAAAAAATAAAATTTTAATTTAGTAAGCTTGTCTTGTGCTCTATATTTTTAGCACTGTCTGCAATAATCCACCATAAATCCCTGAGCGGAGACTTTTTTGACCATGTTCTATTATGCTCCCCTGTTGCCCTCCCCCCAAGTTGGTCCAAGCCCAGCCCTGTAATAGAAGGTGTCAGGGACATTTTGTTATTAAAGATCCATGCATTTTATGACACAGGCCCAATTATTAATGCTACTTGGGAACTGGGTCAACATGAAGTGCCTCTACTGTGCAATCAGCAAACCTATTAAGAACCAAGTGTTTTGAAAGGAAGAATAATAACAATAAAAAAGACATAAAGTGTTAAAACTAGGAAATCATCATAGGTCAATATTTAAATAAATAAAAATGTTAGACATTGAATTCATCTCTATATCCTTATATTAAATTCCTTTTGTATTTATTTGTTTGCAATTGCCAATGCAGTAGAAGATGAAAAATACACTTCAACCCCTATTTTTGGTTTGACCACGGGTTTGTTGTTGTTAAATGTTAAATATCATTCTGAGAACACAGTGATTTAGTTATAATTTAACTTTTGGCCCCTCAGTGAAATGTTTATAAAATACTGTACATGGTAGGAGGGCCTTCTTATTAATGTCATCACCAAATCTCTCTCACTACATTTGCCCTTCTTACACTAATGCCATAGGAACACTACTTCAAATTCTTTATCCCACTGTATTCAGATATGCAGAAAAACATACAAAATATGGAGAAAACATAGTATGATGTATTTGCATGTGCAGCTTCCCTTTAATGGGGAAGCTGACCATATATACATGGAGCATGAGTGTAAAGGAGAAAAAGCTTAATTTTCAGTTGCAAGGAATTGGCTTGGTGAATCAAGTTTTGTTTGTTATTCTGCTATTATAGAATAATAAATAAATAAATATGTACAGTATTGTGTTTCTACTTTATGAAGAAGCTAATAGTGGGCTATTGTTTTCACAAAGTTAATTTCTAGTAACAAAGTCTGACTGCAAGTCAAAAAAAAAGTTCAACAAATGTTCTTCTCTACATCTTTTAAACTCCTTTACTTGTGAAATGAACGTTGAAGTGGTTACAAATAGGTAATGAAACAAAATACCAAATTTGCTAGTGAGAAATGGTTTTCAACTGTAAAAAGCACTTGGCAGAACACCTAGAAACACGCAGGCTAATGCTACACTCTACTGCAGCTTAAAATAAGAAGTTATTTTTATGTTTTTTGGGGGGAAGAGCAAAATATGAAAAATACGATAACAATTCCTTAAAACCGTATCAGCATTACTGTTCTGGTACCTATTAGAAAGATATTAGCATTTCATAATAACATTTCCCAAATATAAAGTCATTGGTAACCATCATTATACACTCCTTCGAGCAGACTTGTTTTTTTAACCAGTAACATCTGGAAAGCACAAAGCACCTTCCCTTATGTCTAATGGCTGCTGGTTAGTTGTTGGAGCTAGAACACCTTTAAGCTTCCTTTTGTTATAATCCTTATATAAGCATGTGCACTAACCAGGAATAGCCATTTACAAAGGCAATTTCAAAAGCCTAAGAATTAACACAATGAATTCTCCTAGGCAGTTTTTTCTTTCTTTCTTTCTTTTATTTTTGTGTGTGTGTGGGGGATAAATATTGGCGACTTTAAAGTAAAAAATGCCTGCCTGACAAGTATGAGGCCTCCCTGGCCCCTCCTACAATACCAGTGTGAAATGGGGGTTTCGCTACGCTGCATACCCTTTTCAGATCATGAAAAGCAAATGATTCCCAAGAAAGTGAAGACTGACATCCAAATCATAATGCGGCATGTGCACTAGTCAGGAAACAAGCGTAGACTCTCACAGGTCCTGACATCGTATTAAAAAAAAAGGGGGGGGGGAATTTTCTAAGTTGCAGAATTTGGATGAGCGGGCTGTCCCAGAGAGGGAAGGCAGCAGCAGGATGACCGCCGGCTCCCTGGGGCTCACACTACATGTTAATCTCTCCTATGCACACTTGACCTTCATAGTTTACCATGGCTGAATGGACACTCTGGCTTCCTCTCACAGTGTTTAGGAAACAATATAATTTCTCAGTTAGCTTTCAAAAATGCACAAAGTTTGGAAGTTAGACGCCGTCCCTCTTTCAGAAGGCCAAGAGATCCTTTCTTAAGTGCTCTGGTTTAGTTCTATGGGTAACAATTACATCCTTCAGGAGGTTTCCAAATCCCCCCCCCCTTTTTGGTGTTAAAGGCTGTGCCAACAGCTAAGTGGATATTCCCAGAAGAGGCAGTGACCTCGGTGACCTCTGCCCTGGCCTTGAAGTCCAAACCAGCTCTTGTCCTAGCCCCGCTGGGAAGTCCTGTTGGTGAAGGAAGCCAGCTTGAGAAGGTGGAGGAGGAAGAGGCGCTGCCCCGTGTCAGGTCTTGGAAGTCTTTAAGCCTTGCTTTTCCATGATGTTCCAGAGTTTGCGGAGATTGGACTGCGTGATGACGTCGTCCGGCTTGAGCTGCAGCGCCCGCAGGTAGTTGGCTTCGGCCTGGTGCAGCCGGCCGTTCAGGTGCAGGATGGCTCCCAGGTTCATCAGCGCAGCCGGATACTAGGGCCAGAGAGAGGAAGGAAACCGATTAAGAGGCCATCGCAAGCTTTCCTTCGAGGAAGACAAAAATCTTCATCCACTTATGCAAATGATTCCCTTATGTCTGGAGGCATTTTATGGAAGCAATTTAGCAATTTATACAAACAGACAAAGATAACTAGGAAGGAGGGGGAAAAAAGTTTCCAAACAGCCGCTGTGTACTTTGTACCTTTTTAAAAAGGGCAGGCAGCTAGAGAAATAGTTTTCGTCTTTAATGAGAAAGAATGGGTTACATATGAAAACCTAGCAACCTAGTCAGGTGGTACCACTCTGAGAAAAAGGCGATACAAGTTCAGATGGACAGAATTAAACTTTTGGTCAACTCAACACCAAGAAATACAATATTAAATGGGAAAAGTTGACAAATTTCTGTGTCCACCCACTTTTTAAAATTCTTTTTTAAAAAATTTATCTTTATTGTTGAAAGTATTACAGATGGCCCCTTTGTTTTTTTCCCATTGACCCCCCTCCACTCCCCACCTTTGTTCTCTCTCCTTAGTAATATTCCACACCATTTATAAAAACATGAATAAGTAAAATATACTGTAAAGTTTTACTGATGTTTTCAGGGTAAACTATCCTGGAAAAAAAAATTTCAAATGAAACCACTATAGTCCTTCCCAAATCTAGCTCAAGTAATTTAATGAGACAAAATCTTTACTTTTAAGTCAGTTTTTAACCTTCTAATGGTAAGTGTTTACTCTAAAAACAGTGAATTAAAAACACCTAATAATAGATAAAATACAGTACTTTTATAAGAGTTTTATGCTATTTGTTTAAAAATAATTTGCAAACAGATTTTTCTGTAATGTGTGGTAATTGTAATACAAAGTTATCATGTGAAAGGCAAACTTTAAAAAAAAGTATGTTATGTAGCACTAGTTTAATACAGGGTTTCCATCCCCAAATTCTCAGACATTAGTTAATAATAACACTCCTTCCCAAAGGAAAAAACATTTTGCTTGCTATCAATGAATAAGGGCTGTACTGCTCTTGTCTTGTCCCTGGAACTTTCTGGCTTGCAGAGTAGCTAATATTTTGGCAGTTACATAAATGCATATTTCAAATATCAGATAAAACTAAAAGTGTTTATGCTAAGATTCTATTTTCATTTTTCAGATGATGTCAACTCTTAATTGTCTTGGCAAATCTGATACCGCCTAAAATAATTGACAATTATTTCTATGATTTAACATTTTCACAATGCATGCATTTTTCAGCTGAATTCATATGACTCTACTCTTTACTGTAAAAACAATTATTTCTGAACCAAAGCAATGCTGGGGAGAGGGGTGAATAGCTCAGAATAAACCAACTGGGGGAAAAGGATCAGATCTGGATTGTCAGAGATGTGGATTTGAGTTCTTGCTCAGCCACTGCTATGACCTTGAAGTCCCCTAATATATCTGTGTCTCAGTTCTTTCATTTATGAAATATTGAAATAATATCAACTTTCTGCACATTGTTACAAAGATAAGAGAAAATAAACAAATGTAGCACAGTACATGCACATTGGAGATACTCTACAAATGTCAAGTTCACTTTTCCTGGCTCCTTGTGCCTGAGATATAGCAAATGCATGTTTGTGATATGTATGTTGCTATACAAACTTTACAATTTTTATTTCAATGGCTACATAATATGTGTCTGGATGTATACCAAAACTCTCTTAAAGTCCTCAACTACTGGGCATTATTCTCCAACTTTTCAACATCCTTTCCAAAAAGAATGTTGCAAATATAAGCTATTACTAACCTTCGAAAACCTTTTAGTCTGGATGACTCCACACTTATCAAGAAAAATACAGATGGTCAATATCTAATTTTAAACACCACTCCAAATAAACACAACTCCAAATTACATGTGCAGTGACTATCTCCACATTGGAAACCTAAAATAACACCACCGACTCTGTCTTCCTAAGACAACTGTGTTGTCATACCACCACTATTATCTTGCGTTTGATGCTTGAACACATTTCTGAATGATGTCCCCTCACACAGCTTAGCATCACAACCAATAAACAGCTACTAAACTTATGGTGAAGTGTGTTCACAGTCTGAATTACTAGAGATGCTAAATAGATGAAGTGTTCAAACTTCCTGCTATCCTGCATAGGAAGCGAGGAAATGGGGAGAGAGAGCCAGGGTTGGAGACCATTCCTTACTTACCAGAAAGAGAAGGGGCCCAGTTGCTGGGCGGAGAGAAACCAGATGGCCCTGTGGGATAGCTGTTACTTCTTGAATCACTTCATTACCAAAGTGTCTGTACCTAACTAGAATTCCAACTCAAGGGGATTTTTAAAAACACTCAGAGGTTACCAAATCCCACTGCCCAGGTGCCAATGACCGCTCCACCCAGAAATGTGTGCACTTGGACAAGTTGAGTAAGCATATCAGACCTCAGTTTCTTCTAGAAATGGGGTAACAATGCTTGTTTCTTAAGAGTTGTTGTTAAGAGTATATGAGAATACAGATTACTATCTTTTTCTTCTTTTTTTCTGTTTCCTTATCATCTCAAAAACACAAAGCGGAATCTCCTTGTCAGTGTGCCTGAAGGACTCCTGACTCTAAACGCTGAGGATTTGTAAACTGGCTCTTTCTTTACTGGCTCCGTAGCCTTTCTTAGGTTAACCTGGAAAAGAATGTTGTGAAAATAGGTGGTGAAGTATACCAAGGCTTTGCTATTATTACTTAAATTGCAGCCTGAGTTCTTCTGTGCTTGGAATACTTTGAGTCATCTCCCTACCTTCAAATTAGGGAGGAAAAAGTTAATATTATTATAAGAAAATACAATTAAGAAGTTAAATCTGTTATCAAAATGAGTCTGAATGCTAATTATATTGGTGTTTTGGAATAACTTTAATTTTGCACTTTCCACACTTAGCATGTTTCTCATTAAACAAGAATAATCAAAAATTGGCATTATGAAGTTCATGTGGGATAACAGATCTCATGGAAGCTTACATAATACTTATTGTGTCCTCTAAAGAATAAAAATCCAAGTAAACTAAAAATGTGCATATTAAGAAAATCATTCAAATTTTAAAAGACTTTTTATTGATTTTCAGAGATAGGGGGAGGGGGAGAAAGAAACATCTATGTGAGAGGGATACACTGATAGGCTGCCTCCTTTACACACCCTACGGGGAACCCAGGCATGTGCACTGACCGGGAATCAAACTGGCGGCCCACTGGTGCACTAGATGACAACCAAACAACTGAGCCCCATCAGCTATGGCTCGTTCAATATTTTTAAGCAAAGATCTAATTATAAATAGATTACAATTTTCAGAGGAAACATTGTGATTTGAATGCATCTATTTAATAGAGTAAGAAAGCTATTTTAAAAAATCAATGCACATATATTATGTAATACTTATAGATTCTTATTTGCATAACTGGAAACTGATGAAATTGACATGCTGGTGTGCTCATATGCGACATACATATCCACTGCCTCAGGTAACTGCTTTGAAAGTGCCATTTGACATAAATAATTTCAAGTGCTTGTTAAAAATTTATGACTAAAACTGGATATAGACTATTTTCTCCCTCTATGGTTGTTTTCTCTCTTCAGAGATGGGGTTTTTATCTCTTAAGCCCATCATATCTCCCTTCCACGGCAATCGCATGGGCAGCTTAGCGGATGCCCACTGGACTGCCTGCCTTCAGGTCATCCAGCCTTGCTACAAAAATGAGAGTTCAGGCAGGGGCTCAGCATCACCCAGGGGCTTAATAGAAATGAAGAATTTCAGGCGCCACCTACTGAGGAAGATTCTGAATTTTAACAAGATACCCAGGTGCTTTGTGCGCTCATTAAAATTTGAGAAGCACTTGTCTAGAGGTCATTTCCAGATCCTACATTATATCCTTTTACAGCTTCTGAAACAAAGTTTTTTTTCTTAATAAAAGAATGAAGTTCCTATAGAACAAAACATGTCAGATCAAATGTCTAAACTCCCATAAAACAGAATTCTTCTCTTACCCAAAAAATTATCTAAGGGAGTAACAGTACTCAAATGAAGCTTTATTAACAGAGTAGTAAAGGACTAAATATTGTTGGACAGAAGAAGAAATTAAAAAAGACTTTTCATAACTAAATAAGAGCAAGTACGGTTTCTAAACAGACTTAAAGATTGCTTCACTGTTTAACTGAAATGCAAGAAGTCCAGGTGACTGGCTGTCTGATTACATATTGGGTGTCATTGCCATCTGCCAGCCACGAGTCATGGGCTGGAGAACAGAAACCCAACTGCAAGGGCTGATGTCTTCCCTCACACACATCCTCTTTTATTAAAGACAGCCGATGAAATCTTCAGCATGTTAACAAAGGCAGTCAGCAGCTTGCAACCCAGTAACATGGGGCTTGTGGCTCCAGACAACAAATGACACCACCTCCTACTTCACAGACTAGAAAGAAGAACCAGACCTTCTTGTTTCCTTGAAGAGAACAGATGCTTTACATCAAAGGGGCTGACTGGCAGCCATGCTGAGGCAACAAGTGACGTCTTTTTTCAAGTCTCTAGGGAATTCCGCCTTTATTGTTAATTTACTGTGGTCTTTGGCTTATTTCTCCAGCAGTGGAGGAAAATAGCAAAACTAAAATAATAGATGTGTACTGGGGTGTGGTAGAGCAAAGGCAAGGCGAGAAAGGTCTGACACTAGACTAATTCCCTTGAGGCTCCTCAGGAGCCAGGCTGAGCTCACAGGGTCTTCTAGGCACACAGGATTGGAAGGTAAAGTCATTTTCCTGGCCTTTGTATATTGTGTAGTCTTGGGAGCATATCTATAGAGCAGGAACAGTGAGACCAAAGGAGATTTAGGATTGGGAACTCGTGCTCCTATTGGGAACAGGACTAAAATGCAGAGCTTTGAACAGAGGACATAGGTGGGGCCTAGAAAAAGGTAAGCAAGGGCTTGTTGAAATATTCTGATTAGGCAAGGCAGAGAAACCCAGGCAGTAACTGGCTCTTTGAGACCCATTATTATCCCTGTGGCCACTTCCCTTTTATGAAGGTAAATCAACAGGCAAGGGAAGCTATGAAAAAGATAGAGATAATACACCAATATTTCTAACTTTATAAAAATATTTCCATTCAGCCCTGGCCAGGTAGCTTAGTTGGTTCGAGTGTCATCCCAATATGCCAAGGTTGTGGGCTAGAATTTTGGTCAGGTCACATATAAGAAGCAACCAATGAGTGCATAAATAAATGGAACAATAAACCAACTTTTCTCTCTCTCCCTTCCTTCCTCTCTAAAAAATAATCAATAAATTTAAAAATAGATATTAAAAATATTTCCATTCAAAGTGTTGCTGAAATTATATATATAGTTGCATATTTACAGTTTTATGAACTAAATAACTTTTTTAAAAAAGGAATGTCTGAGATTACCTTTATCCAGCTAATATTCAATTAATATACTATACACACTTGGGATGTTTTTAAGATAACCACCTTCTAACTTCCCTTCTGAATATAAATTATATAACAGAAATGAATTTGCATGGTCTGAAGTTTTTAATGGATTCTCAATCTTTTTCAAGTAGTTACCAAATAACTTGATGAAGTTTACACACTGTATTTAGTTGAAATTGCTTACCCAATTGGATTTACTGGAGCAGTAACTGTATCATGATGCTTAAAAATTAATGGTATAAACTTTAAAGAAAATATTCATGAAAAAGAGTATGCATAATTTTAAGAATTCTATTTATATTTATTGTGCCTTGTACATGGCAGATATTTAATAAATAATTACTGGATTAAAGTTTTTTTTAAGATTGTCTGTCAGGCTTATGAAAAAACTATATCACCTGCGATAAAGTTAGATACATCATTTCTCTCAGTTTCAATATCATTCCTCCTCTTTTGTCCAGACAGTCCAAGGCCAAGCTAGAAACCTGAATAAATTAGACTTGATTCCTTGCTTTCCTCCATACACAAACATGTACATATATCCAACTGTTAAGTCTTGGTAACTTTACTTCCAAATCTCCGCTAAATCTGTTTTCTAATTATACTTTGTTCCTTTCTCCCGACTTTGTTTAAGTTCTAATCATCTTTTCTTGGGTTAAATAAAATTTTTTTGATGGAAAAAAATAACTAAATGGGTAAATGAACTGATTGGTGGGTGACAGATTAAATGAATGAATAAACACACGAGTAAAGCCATATGCAGGTTCCTTTTTTATTATAAACTAGAGGCCCAATGCATGAAATTCATGCAAGAAGCTCGGCCCTCGCAGCCTCTTGGCCTCGCCCCCGCGCACTGGTCGTTCTAGAAGGTCGGTCCACCATCTGGTCTAATTAGCATATTAGCTCTTTATTATATAGGATAATTTAGGCATATAAAAATTTCAGAGACTATAAAAAAGCTGTCTACTTGCCTGACAAATAAAACTTATAAAGGCAATTGAAGACCCCAAATACCTCTTGCTGTCCTATTCCTGAACTCACTCTCATCCTCCCAAGAAAACCACCTGAAGTTGGTATTTATCAGCCCAGTGTATGTCTTACACTTTTTTTTTTTGTCTACCCATAAAAAATGCATACATTCTGAAGTTTCAACTTTATCCATTTGTCATTATCCTTCATGGGATGCCATCCTACAAAGCACCCAACTGGAATTTTGTGGGGAAGTGTGAGACTTGGTTGGAAAGTTTGTAAGGAGGACATTCTGATAAAAGGGAAGTGTGTGGAAGGCTGCCTGCCTTGTTTATCGAATTCAAACTTAGGGGAGGCTTAGGGGTGTATTAAAGGCAGTGCCCCTAATTATTCCTTGACCTTCCCAAGCAAGTCTGTGCATGTGCAGACGCCTGGGTGTTTACGGGAATCCTTATGCTTCATCCCTGGATGCCCTTGCCTAGAGGACAATGTAAACATGTGTCCTCCCAAGACTACTCACCCTATTGATTGTATCTAATGATAAAAATTCCAATAAAAGCCTAATGAGGCAGTCCATGGAGGCTGCTTGGACCCTTGAGCCAGGTAAGCCCCTTAGCCCTCTCCCCCACAGTGGAACTGTGTTGGAGTAATTTGTTCACCCGTCGTTCAGGGGCTGAGGGTCAGCCCTGGCAGAATTTTTACTCATCATTTTGTTTTTCAAATGTATCCATGTTGATCTATGTAAGGTTTAGTTCTTTCACATGCATTCCAGTGAATGACTCCCCTGCTCCCAAGGATGGAAATACTGACTCTTTAATAGAGGGCTGTCTCTACACATACTGATGGGAGTGGAAGGAACTGCTGGATCACAGGGGATCTTCAGCTTCACCAGATATTACCAAATTGCTCTCAGTGTGGTTGTATCAAATGGCATTAGCATCGGCATGTAACAAAGGTTTCTTCATTCCGGGCCCTTCATCACACTGGGCATCATCTGACCATTTTAAGTTTTGTAAAGTTAAAGTTGCGAAATAGTGTCTTATTGTGCTAAATTTCTTTTTCCTGATTGCTAGAGAGGTTAGTAACATTTTCATAAGCTTAATAGGTTTTTACATTTTCTTTTCAGTGATTAAGCTCCTATACCTGTTTTCAACAAACTGCTGAGAGCAGGGCCAGCAGTGGAGAGAAGCCCTGATAAAGAAGAGTGAGTTTCAATTAGTTTGGAGAGCAAAATGTCAGCAGTGAGATAGCCATGCTGTTAACCCTTCGGAGACCAAACCAAAAGTGGAAAAAAAAATTCTTACTAAAAATGAAACATATGAATACAATAAACAAAAAAATCTCTCACAAAGTTCTTGATGAAAAAAACAAACCAACACCCACAAGCAATTCAATGCTTCCCACTCAGAAATGACAGCTCTTTGTAGTCACATTTTCACTACAGTCATATTTTGAAGAAAGTATCTCTGCAAAAAGATTTACCAAACTGTACATCCAGCACTGGAAAATAACCCAGAAATACAGCAGTGACAAGGCAAAGTCTGACAGATAATAGAAATAATTCATTTTGATTCTCAGTTTCAATACAGTATTTGTGTTTTTGAAATAGCTTTGAATAAAACAAAACAGATATAGGTGACAGGCAAGACACAACGCTGTATTAAGGGAGTAGTTTCAATCTGTCAGTGACACATTCTATCCTGTGCGCTCAATCCTTCTCTCCCACATCTGCTCCGTCCCAGCGGGTGTTACAAGAATGCTCATTTAACTTTTATGATGGGTGTGAGTGCCACAGTGTGGAGTGCTATTCATTTTTATGGCGATCAAAATGCCAACAGCTGCAGTTCTGGAGGACAGCAAAGAGGGATGCTCACAAAGTGATATCAAAGGTGGTGGTTATTTCTCACAGATTTTAAAGTGTACCTACTCAATTAAGAAGATGACCTATGAAATTACTCTTTACTGGTAATAAGTCTTTTTCAAACATAGGTTTTCCTGGTGTCCTTAATTTCACAAGAACGCCTCTCACGTAATCTAAATGGAAAACCCACACCCGGGCCATAGCTTGTATAAAATATAATCACTATATTGTTTATGATTTGAAATAAACATGTAGCTCCTTGTTTGCAGTAAAATTATTAAATAAAAAGTTCTTTAAAAAGTGAAAAAAATACAGAATGATTCACAGTGCATGCAAATGGGAAAAATAAGAATGTACTGAATTTGAAGACACGGAAGGAAAGATGCTTAGGAAAGAATCTGCACAACAAGCCGGCATCATCTCTATTTTAAAACAGCAAGAGCGTTCTGTCCTTGCTAATAGAGATAGCGCTCACAAAACCCTCAGCACCTTATTCTCCTCTTCTTGAACCACATTCCTTGCCTGTTTCTAAGTTCAAATATGATTTAAGCAACATAATTCACTCTACACTTTATTCATTTCTTTTTAGCATGAAAGGGAGGGAGGAACATATGCATGCTTTCTCAATCATAATCATATTACACAGAAGGAATTTCCAGCTGTACAGGCCATCCAAGTGTGTATGTGTGAAGCGTGAGTTTGAATACATTTAATAAAATGATTGCTCATTCCAAGGAGTTGAAACATGTCACTGGAATAATCATGCTGCCATTAAAATGTATTTCAGAGATATACTGATGTTGATATTTGGGCTTATAGAAGATAGAAGCAGAGAGCTAATTTTTTTTTTTGGGGGGGGGGAGTTCTGGTCTTTTTTTGCTATGCAAATTATCATCTGATAATTTGTACTGTCAGAGGTACAGATATACTGCACTGACAACAATCAGAGTTATATTAGAGTAAAGCTCAAAAGAAGCCACAACAATCAAATTCAGGAAATTTTTAAATCTATGTACAACAGTCCTCCAATTAACTGACATATTGGCCAATAAAATAGCTTTGATTTGATGGAGGTCAACAAAGAGATACGAATTTGCGTATTTTGGCAATCACAGATTTGTTCCTGAATAAGACTTATTGAAAATATTCTTTTTTTTAAAAGTATGGGAGTGAGCATATCAGAGACCTCAAAACAGTGGATTAAAATGTAGGTTAGGCACACACACTATAAAGATGGGTAAGATTGTTCTCCTCTCACTAAGCAGATGGGGACCATGGTGTGAACAGGCAGGATTAATTCAAGAGTGACGGTGTCATTGAGAGCAAGCATATTTCAACATGACATTAGAAGGCAGCAGCTGTCCCCCCCACAGCAGGAAGAAACACGTTTCAATGAGAGAATTGCACGCAGGAAGTGGAAAGTTTTGCGAATGTTCTGAGTTAGGATGATCAGATCAAACAGCAAGCAGGAGCAAAGCAATTCCTCCGGGAACTATTAATCTTTCCAAGGACTAAAATTAAACTGTAAACACAGTGTCTGATGCGTGGCGTTCTATTTGCACTTTTATAAGGCCAAGACTTTGCTGATATACGCTTGGAAAAATAATGACTGCAAGGTCTCCACACATATCATTTCAAAAAAATATTCCATCAGGGTAAACCAATAAAGGTGAAGCCATGTACACTCCAAGCCTTCCACTTGCCAAAGAGTCACACCTGCTGAAATGTAACAATAAACATGGCCTGTGCATATCTAAACTCATAGCAAATCAAGGGAGTTTTAAGGGCAGATCTTCTGTCACTCGCATGGTGTATGCTCGCATATCACCCTCTAGATCTGTACATTCAATTGCACATTGTGTCTGCATTTCTGAAATGATGTTGTCTGAAATCACTACAGTCAGACTGCATCAGTCATCTTCCTTAAAGCCTGCAGAGGCAGCACATTTTTATATCTATAAGAAGGTTTTAAAGACTGGCTCGATGACATTTTTTTTTTTTTTACTAAAACAGCTTCCAAAACTGCATATAATACAGATTTTTGTATTGCCGTCACCTACTCTACCAATGTTTTACCTCTTCTCTGAGCAACTCTGGTTTTGAAAACACTATACCTTATTTTTTTTTTTTTTTTGCCTTTTATCCTGGGTTTACCATGTTAATATAAAACAAGGGATGAAACCAGCAATCAACAAAGCAATCCCACTGACCCAGAGTTCAAGCAACTGCTGGCCTCAAATATATTTATCAGACACTTATTCACCCATACATCACAAATAACACCCCAAACAAAACTTGGAAAGGAAGGTAGAACAAAATAAATTATTTTGGATCCAATGATTCATTTTCTTATGCCAACTCTGATTTCTTTTAGACTCATTTCAAATACTGAGATAAGGAATCATAATGATTCTGTGAGACATGTCAAACAGGTTTACAAAATCACAAAGTAATGCATTTTCACTTGCTCAAGAAATAATTTTGTATTGGCAATGCAACACACTCTTATAGTGATCTGATATTTGACTACAGCAGTGGTTCTCAACCTTCCTAATGCCGCGACCCTTTAATACAGTTCCTCATGTTGTGGTGACCCCCAACCATAAAATTATTTTCGTTGCTACTTCATAACTGTCATTTTGCTACTGTTAGGAATCGTAATGTAAATATCTGATATGCAGGATGTATTTTCATTGTTACCAATTGAACATAATTAAAGCATACTGATTAATCACAAAAACAATATGTAATTATATTTGTGTTTTCCGATGGTCTTAGGCAACCCCTGTGAAAGGGTTGTTCGACCCCCAAAGGGGTCGCGACCCACAGGTTGAGAACCACTGGACTACAGGCACACTTGGCCACATATTCATGTCTGAACAAGCAGAAGAAAAAGGACTTCTCTAGAAGTACAAGAAAAGGCACATCATGTAAGAAACCAGAGGCAAAACTCTTTCCTGGTATTACATATTGGTTACTCTTAAAACAAAGCATGTTATGAATACTTTGCTAATTAATCTAATTAAATTGTAAGACATTTGTCTCATAAATGCTTAATATCCATTACATATAATAATTAAATTGAAATTCAGTGTCTTGAAATGGCTCATAGAAATTAGGCTATGCTCTAATGCCTATAATTTAACACTTATTTACTTCAGTCAAAGACAGACGTTTAAAAACTTTATTAATTTCTGTGGTTCATCCAAGACAAGTAGGAATTAAATGGTAATTATAAAGGCAATGTTCTTAGAAAATTAAGTCCTGGATGCTAAGTGAGCGTGATCGCTGACAGGGGCCACGTGAAAGGGCAGCCTCCAGCAGAGGCAGGAGCACATGCCGCTCTGCTTAACTGTACTTAACTCCCGAACCTGCAGAACCCTGGGGCAGGAAGCATGGCCATCCCAAGCAAAGGGGCTCCATGCATTAAAATATATCCCATTTGATATCAGTTACATGAATGCAATTAAGGAAGAATGAAAAGAAAATTTATAACACTGAAATAAGACAATTTTAATAAGAAAGTCATGAGGAGCCTCTTGCAGGCTGCAAATAGTTAAAATATGTGTATTGATGATCTCTGACTATAATTTCTAAAATAAATTTGAGTTCTTCAATTATCTCATCCATTACAGCCAATTTTCTTTATTTCCTATTTTAAAAAAATATATTTTCATTGATTTCAGAGAGGAAGGGAGAAGGAGAGATAGAAACATCAATGGTGAGAGAGAATCATCAATTGGCTGCCTTCTGCACGACCCCTACTGGGGACAGATCTTCCAACCCAGGCATATACCCTGACTGGGAATCAAATGGTGACCTCTTGGCTCCTGGGTCAACACTCAACTGCTGAGCCACACCTGGCTGTGTACTGTACTTCCTTATTAAAGGTAGTATGTTCATTCACACATTCATTTAACATTAAATTACTGAGCACCTATATTGGGGCTTCAGCAATACAAAAAAAACCAAAAAAACAAAAAACAGTTAAAAATCCTAGACCTCAGCCTAGCCTGCATGGCTCAGTGGTTGAGCATTGACCCATGAACCAGGAGATCACGGTTTGATTTCCTGTCAGGGTACATGCCTGGGCTGTGAGCTCGATCCCCAGTGTGGGGCATGCAGGAGGCAGCTGACCAATGTTTCTCTCTCATCATTAACATTTCTGTCTCTCTCTTCCTCTCTCTTCCTCTCTGAAATCAATAAAAATATATTCTTTAAAGATCCCAGACCCCAATGAATTTGAATTATATTTGTGTGATATAGATAATAAACACAAAAATAAGTAAAATATGTAGCATATTATTTTGTAATTCATGATAGGGTAAAAAATACAGCAAAGAAAGGGTTCGAGAAATATAGATGAGGCAAGACTTTGACAAACTACAATCATGGGTCATATACATTGTACTGTGAGTATTTAAAACTCTACATTGAAAACTCTCAAAAGGAATAACAATACATGATGACACATAAAAATTACATAAAATTCAAAATTCAATGTCCATACTTTCCAAGTGCAAAAAACCACACGCAGTCATGCATGCTTTGTCTATGGTTGATTTGGTGCTAGAGTAACACAGCATAGTAGTTGAGACCCTATGTCTGCAGAGCCTAAAATACTTATCATCTATTCCACTGCAACCAAAGTTTGCTGAACGCTGGTTTACAATATTAAACAGAGAAACCTGGAAAGATCTTAGGAGAAGAGGGCGTTTGAATGAAGAACTGAAGGAGACGAGAGAGTAACTGCACAGGAGTGACATGATCTGACTTACCCTCTGAATGCTATGTTGAAAGTAGACTAAGGAAGGAGTCAATTGAATTATTATAGGTCAGTGTTGATGTCTTTGCCAAGCATAGCAGCACTGGAAGTTTGCTTATGCAACTAGAAGAAGTAATTCACTACAATGGGAAAGACCATGGAGAAGGTGTGGGAAGAAGTTTGGACTAGTAGCTTGAAGAGTTTCTAAGAGTGGAAATACTAAGTAGACACTGGATAGATTAGTCTGGAGTTCAATGAAGAAATCTAAGGTGGAGATATAAACTGGGGAGCCATCAGTGTATCAATGCCATTAAAGCTATGAGAGAGGACAAGATCGCTGAGAGAATGAGTATACAGAAAAGCGTGAAGTAGGTCAAGAAAGGAGTAGAATTTCAAGGTTAAGAGATTGGATGGATGGGAAGGAACCAGCCAAGGAGATCAAGAATAAGAGGGACCAGAGTTAAGAGATAGCAGAGGGAGGGTGCTCTGGAAACCAAGTGAAGAAAAGTGTTTCCAGGAGGAATGAATAATCATGTGTGTTACTGATAGGACAACATTAGAACTGAGAACAAATAGACTGAATGTTGCTGAGTGCTGCTCTAGTAATTTGACAAGAGCAGTTTTGGTGACATCATTCGACAAAGAGCTTGTTTGGAGTTGGTCCAAATGAAAATGGAAATTTTTGCTATAAAGGAAAAGAGGTAAATGAAGTTGAAGCTGGAGGCAGAAATGGGTTTGAGAGGCTTTTGTGTTTTGGGAGAAATAATATGTTTAAATGCTAGTGGGGAAAAATGGGTAGAGGGAGGAATTTTGTTAATATAAGAGAACAGAAAA
>NW_006299245.1:4121833-4128869 GCF_000327345.1 Myotis davidii | reverse complement strand
GAATAATATCAGGAGGATTGTTCTTACATAGTTGACAACAAAGGTATCTAGTGAAGAAATGAAGAGGTTGGGTTGAGCTAGAAATATCCCTAACAAGAGAAAAGGTAGCATTTGAAGGTAGGGATGCTAATTGATAGATGTGGTGATGGAAGCTTGTGGAAGTTCTCTCTGATTGCTGTTGATTTTATGTGCTCTTGGTCAAATTAGCATTCCTTCATTGGAAAATTTTCTTTCTGGCCACTTTTAGGGTATCATCTTGTCTGTCATATCCATATCATAAAAGGCCTGTGGTTGTGACGCAGTGGCGGAGAGCTGAGAGAGAGCGGCAGAGGGCGGGGCAACCAGCTGGGGCAAGTGCAAGCGAGCTACTTGCACTGGGCCTCTAGTTCGATCATATTAGGATGCTGAGCCTGTTACAGATTTCTATTTATTTGGGATATATTGTGCTGTGCAGGTTCTCATCATCCTACAAAATCCTGGGATATTCACTACTTTACTTTCTACTTCTGGAGCTCTGACAGGTATTACATATTCTCATGTTCTTCAGGTTTCTTTTTAACTTTTCTTTCATTATCTCTCACTTTCCTTTCCTGCGTGGCATCCTTACATATATCTATCTAATAGTCTCATTTGTGACTAATCTAATCACTGGGCTTTGACTTCAGTAATCATTTTCCTTTCAAGATCATTCTATTATTTTTAAAATATTTTATACAAAAATGTTCTATATTCTGTTTCTATTTCAACCTGTGTCGTTTTTGGACGTTTAACTATTTTGTTTCTGCTGACTGTTATTCATGGTAGTTACTTCCTTGTGGTCTTAGTGGTCTGGAGTTTTCGTTAATTAATTGTTTGATCTTAATCTTCTAAGGAATCCAGTAGGCCTGAAGTGGGTTGCTTTTCTCCAGAGAGGATTTGTATCTACCTCTGCAAATTGCTACATAATTCTACCAACCTAGAAAAACACCACATTCCCCCTCGGGAGTCCTGACTCAATTACAGGCTCTGCTTCACTATATTAGTGCAGGCACAGTTCATCAGCCAGAACACAGGGCTGTTACTGGACTCTGCTCAGGATAACCCTGCTTGTACAGGTGACTCCACTTAGAATCCCAGACTTCAGTTTGAAGTTGTTTTCTTTTTCCTTCTTTTTTTTGGGGGGGGCGGGGGGGGGAGGGGGTTCAGTCCTGACTCAATTACAGGCTCTGCTTCACTATATTAGTGCAGGCACAGTTCATCAGCCAGAACACAGGGCTGTTACTGGACTCTGCTCAGGATAACCCTGCTTGTACAGGTGACTCCACTTAGAATCCCAGACTTCAGTTTGAAGTTGTTTTCTTTTTCCTTCTTTTTTTTGGGGGGGGGGGGGGGGGGAGGTGGTTCCTCACTCTACCTTCTTTGGAAAAGTGGTTCATATCTCACTCTTGAAAGCCCCATAGCATTTCAGGAGCACATTACTCTGTCCTCTACCAGGGGAGAGAATCTGTGCTCTGCTTGTATGGATATAAAAGTGGTTCTAAAAGTCAATGAAATTTAGCCCGGCCGGCATGGCTCAGTGGTTGAGCGTTGACCTATGAACCAGGATGTCACAGTTCCATTCCCTGTCAGGGCACATGCCCAGGTTGCAGGCTCAATCCCCAGTGTGGGGTGTGCAGGAGGCAGCCAACCAACAATTCTCTCTCATCACCGAGGTTTCTATCTCTCTCTCACTTTCACTTCCTCTGTGAAATCAATAAAAAATATATTTAAAAATGAGTAAGTAAATAAATAAATAAAAGTAATTGAAATTTTGACAGTTTTGGGAGTTGGTTTCAAAATTGGAGGGTGGTATAGTAATAAAAAAAATTGGTCAATCAACAATTATGGGGTCTCCATCCTGGATGTAATACCATTCTATGTAACAAGATTCACTTTAAAAAGAAAGTGAATCTTGCTCTCAAAATGTTTTCAAACTCAAGGCAAGGGAGGAAGCAACAAATGTAGACAAGCAACATAAATAAAAGGGTACAGCCAGCCAATGACACACTTTGACATGCCCCTGGAATGTTCTCCACTTTCAGCAGTACTCCGCTTTGTTTAGCTATCATTGAGAAGCACTACACAGCCCATGGTTTATTCATCAGAAGTATGCAGTGCTTCTCTATAAAGAACACTTGTCACATGCATGACCGCTCTGCATTTTGACACAATCCCATTCTTATATTTCAGTGAAAATTCAGTTGGTATTATGTTGTCAACAGAACAATTTATTTCTTGCCAAGATTAAGTGTAATTTCATCCTCACAAAATGAGAAGGAAGGCATTTGCTTTTTCTCCATCCAGTTTCTCCCTTTATCATTAAGCAGCAAATGAGAGTAGCAAACACTGCTACTTCACAAACCAAATATATTTGTTCCTTTTTCCACTTACAGAAAGAGTAAGAAGTAGCATGCTTTTCATGCCGCCAGGACTGATGTTCATTGGATGGAGGAGGGACTCATGTGCCTACTTTCCTTGCTGTCTATCCCAAATCAGACCTTTTCTCCTGTGGCCACAAGTGTTCCCACAGGCATATATACACTCTAAGGATCTGAAAGTGGCAAAGATCTACTCAGCTGCAAGGACCTAATGTCAGTATGCAAGCTAGTCAAGCATGAATTACTATCAACAGAAATATTTTGGAATTATCTTTATAATATTGATTTGTTACCTGCTTTCTAAACATGCAATTTCCCTACTGAAACAGCATTAGATGGCTGTTAACCTTAAACGTGACACATAGTTTGCATTCTCAATGCAATTATTTGTTCAATAAGCTCTGTAGGCAAGCCTCTAGACTTTCTTTATTTTAGTGTCTTAAGGGGTCATAAAGTCTGTCTTCTATTAATTATACTATGGACACCTTACATTAGCTTGCTACTTTTAAATTTTCAAAGCACATACACTTACATGGTCTCAGGATTCTTGTAATGGACCAGAGAGATTTGGATGCTGAAGGATTAAGTAAGGTGTTCTGAAGTATGGTACCTATTTGCTTTGTTTAACAATGGACAGGTTACTTTGATTTTCTAAATTGTATAAGTCATCCCATTCGATTGAATGCCTTATTGATTGTAACGTGACTATCCCATTGATGGTGATCTTACTGGTTGTCGAAGCACATTCTTCTGTACCTGGGAAACAGGACAGCACACATGCTGTTTAAACTGCTTTTTGCAAATTAGGTTCCTCATTCCAGACCCGAGGGCTCTAGATAATGTATTTCTGTCAATTCAGTGACCCCGAGACCCAAAACTATAATTAACGTGCTGTTTCTGCTTCTGTAAACTGTTTTTTTGTGAACCAGGTTCCTCATTCCAAACCTTGAGATGCAATCAATACCTTTGTGACTTTTTGCCTATATAACCTTGGAGCTGCGACCATCTTACTACTATGAGATTTGGGAAGGGCCCCTCATAGTCCGGATTGCAATAAATGTGACGCTTTAATTCGACTTCTTGAGGCATCCTTCTGTGATTCGTGGGGTACATTACAACAGTTCCAGGTAACAAAACCAGCAATCAGTACTGCAAGGTCCAAAACCCAATTCTCTCCACTCTATTTCCTCTTCTCTTTCCACTCTAATATTCCAATTTATGATGATGGTGATACAGTGATTGTTTTTATTTTGGTAAACATTGGTAGTGATTCATAATGTTTGCCTCAATCATTTGCATAGAATGGATAACTATAATTTAAGGGCATGAAGCTAACTGAAAGATGAAGAATGACAGACAGAGGAATTGACAGAGAATATCTACCCGAGAGGATGCTATCTCCTCAATGAGGTCCAGCCTCCTTGAAGGTGAAGAATGTTTTTATGCTTTTCTTTTACCTTGGAGCACATATAACTGGCATCTCCTACATGGTAGATACTATGAGTGGGCCCCAAAATAACCAAGGGGATTTATTACGTTGAAGGGAAAGACAAATATAAGAAACTGGAGGCCTGATGCACAAAATTCGTGCAAGAGCAGCCTGGCTCCAGGCACCGGCTTTCCTCTGGCACCCAGGACCCGGGCTCCACTCGCAGCCCTGGCTTTGTCCAGAAGGTCATCCGGAAGGACATCCGGAAGGATGTCTAGTCTATTATACTTTTATTATTATAGATTCAAAATAATATCACAAGCAATAATATTAAATGCCTGTTATTTTAATTTACTTGATTTATTTTCATTTATCAAGTCCTATTTCATGAAGACTGATAAAAAATGTAATCTACTTGTATTTAGCTAGCCACTGAAGTACAAGAAAAACTAAGATTATAAAATAGGAACTGCAGTGACACTAAAGCAATCCAATAATAAAATAATGTGTTAATCAACTAACATCTTGGATGTGCCATGCTTACTTTCTGGGAGAAGGTTCCAGAGTAGCAGTTATCTGTGTTCATTAGGTGTTATAAGTGGATAGGTAATCTTAATTGCAGCTTATTCTTACTAGAATTTGTTAATGAGAAAGAAATAGTGTTCCAGACATAAGTAGATACAGGCTAGCCCATGTTTATTAGTTAGTTTAGGAAGCATTATAATGGAATTTTTCTCCAAGCTGCTTTTCCTATATAATTACATTGTGTTCAGATGAAAGGGCAAGGACTACGCCCTCCGCCTTGCCCTCCATCTTACCTTGGCCATGTGCTCAGCAAGGCTTCTTCCCAGAAGCCAAGCTGCTGCTGGCCACGCCCAGGATTTCTCTGGACTGGCCAATGATAGTCAAGGGAAGTGCACGCCATCACTATGACCACATCCTGTGTAATGAGAGGGGGGGCAGGGTGGCCAAACCTAGGTTTGAAATAAATGACTCTTTGCTTTTGCATCGGACTCGCTGGCTCCCTGGTGGGCCCTTGGGAATCTTGAAATCTGGGCACAACACAGACAGATCATTCTTTCCTGACAATAACAACGAGATGTCAGATTATCAAGGTGATCATTGATAAAGTCATTCCCAGATGAGGAGGAAACATTTTCAGAGACAGCAAAACCATAGACATTTCCCGAAATTGCAAGCGGGAAGAGCTCTGGAAGAGCTGGCAGAAGACCTGGGCCTTAATCCTCAGTTTAGCATTTACTCCTGTGGGACTCCGGGAAAATTACCCAACACAGCCGGTCAGTTTCCTTAAAAACAAAAACAAAAGAAAACAGCCACAACCCTGCAAAGATAGCTGCCATTTTCCTTATTAGATATCATAAGAAATAGGTAATAAAATAGGTATACAAACAGTTCGCAAAACTGTGAAACTCTAAAGAAATCTGAGGTACTATTTCACAGCAGGTTACCTCAGGAAAGCCGTCATATTTTAGTGGTAATGGGCAAACTTCCAGGAGGTGGTTCTTTAATGGAGGAGGTGGGGTCACATCAAGGGTGAAACTACATTACTTACAGGCAAGGTAGCCCAAAACTGGAAGAAAAGCAACACTTTTTTTTTTTCTTCATTTAATTTGTGGAACATAATTTGTTTTGTGAATCTTCAGTTGAAGAAGAACCATAATAGATCTTGGAACATCTTGAATCTGGCTTACTCTCAAAAGGCATCTGAGCAGACATAAATATCTGTGCATAGAGCACATACACAAATATATTTATTTTTTCCTTGCTAATGCTGGAGGAATTTGGACTCTGAGAAAAAATGGAAATATATTCATAGAAGCACAAGTAAATTCAAAACAGCATATGCTTAAAATTTGGCTCTAAATCACAAGTGTACATTTAAAATCCAAAATGAGGAGACTGAGTGGATGTTGTGCAGTAAGAATTTTATTAAAGAAAAAATTAAATCATACTCATTCATTTGCCTATAGGGTTGTTTCTATTTAGTTTGAAAAATTTCATTACTGTTATAAATCTTTACAATAAATGCCAAAGTATATCACCTACTGTGTAAGAAAAAAAACAAATTAAGCTTTTAGCCAAGAAATTAGGAGCTCCCTGGGAAACAGCTAGGAACGGAGAATATGTCATGTTTCATTCTTTTGTAAAGTAGAAATCTGAAAAAAGTATTGCACCTTTACAGCAGGTTGTTGACATTAAGAGAATCTGATGATTAATAATAAAATCACCCTCAGCCATGGAAATGAATGTCTTGCTCTCAGTATGTCATATTGATTAAGAGGATTCATAAAAAAGATATGAAATACCCTAATTTATCTAAATTCACTAAAATGATATGACACATTGTAATCTAACAAATTTTCTCAGTGGATAGTCAGGTTGTTTCTACTTCCATTGCTAATTATAAATAACACTGCAGTACACAGAAATATTGGATATAAATTTTTAAGGAAGAATTCATGAGAGGGAAGAACAGAGCAGGAGATATGAACAAAAGAAGGGTTTCAAAGGAATGAAAGGTAAAGTGCATGGAAATTCAAAGCATGGAGAGCTCAAGGATGATGAGTGGTGCTGGCAGGTCAGGAGGGGACAAGAGGAAGTGCCTTTGTGGACTGTGGCTGCATGCATGGACAGTGGGGGAAGGGGCAGCCTTGCTAAGAACAGCTCATGTTTAACACATTTGGTTTCTGGTAAAACTTTTGTTAGGAAAATGGTTTTGTTTCTAGCAAAAAAAAAATAAAAAGTGGGGAAAAGATTGTGAACCATGAGAAGTTAAAGAGTTTTTATAACTGATTTGAAAGGAATACATGTTAGGGAGATGCAGCTCTTATGGCGGGAATGGAGAACAGACCTGAGGGGCCTGAGACAGCAATTAGAGTACTCTTAAAAAATTCACAGGAGGAGTTATGGACCCCTGAGCTAAGGCAGTGAAAAGAGAGATACAGAAGGAATAATAAAGCATGCCTTTTTTGGCGCTATCTGCCAGAATTTGGTGATCTGCTGGTTTTGAAGGTGAGGACAAAGTAAATAAAGGAGAAGGTAACTGAAATGATTAGTTTGGCCACGTGAGTGGAGAGTAAATGCACTAACTAACGTTTAGAATCCAAGAGGAAGAGATGTTCTAGGATGGAAGGATGGAGCCAGATATTTTGAAACTTCCCATTTCTTTTCATTTCTACCTCGCACCAAA
>NW_006299245.1:4100237-4121817 GCF_000327345.1 Myotis davidii | reverse complement strand
CGATCGATTAACTGTCTCTGCTATCAGTGTGTCCCTACAATTCATTCTCCCAAGAAGTTTTTGTACTTAAAATAAATTTCAAAGTCATTCCTGTCTATGCCTACTTACCTCAAATCTTGCCTATCCTTCTCTCACTCACATGCTCCCTCCACACTGGCCTTCCTTCTGCTCTAAACTTTTTTCCATCCTGTCCTCTGACTTTAACACAAGCTGCTCCTAGCCTCACTTTTGCATGGCTGGCTCCTTGCTATTTCACTCCCAGATTACATCTCATTTTTTAGAGAAGCTAAAAAGTAATTATCTGATCTAAAGTAAATATCCCCCTATTGTTTTGTTTTCTTATGGCTTATGCTTTATTTCCCTCATAACATGCATAATTTAATAATGTTATATTTTTATGTCCTTTCCACCACCAGAATAAAAATCTTTTTTTGTAAATAGAAGAGACTTTATCTTGTTTATTGCTCATTCCTAATACCTAGAGCAGTGCTGACGATGGATAGGTAGGGTTAAGGATAATCAATAAATATCTGTTAAATAAAAGAATACATGCTGTGTTGGAAGTGCCCCATGGTACAACCATGAGCAGATAGCTGGAAAGTAGTTTTGAATGCAGAGTAAATATAAAGCCTGCAAAAACAGCTAAAGGGAGTAGGTACAGTTGTACTATGATTGATCTATATCTTGAAGGCTCAGCTACCACCAGTACTTATGTGTATGTATATATGTGTGTGTGCATGTGTGTGAACAATCTATCTATATATATATAAAAGGCTAATATGCAAGGTGTCCCCTCAGGAGTTTGACCAGGAGACAGGGAGTTCCATCACTCACTATGACGTGTGCTGACCACCAGGGGGCGGCGCAGAATCAAGGAAGGCCCCAACCAGCAGCCGGAAGCCAGGGAAGGAAGGCCCCAGCTGGCAGACAGAAGGCTCCGATAGGCTCTGATCACTGGCCAGACCTAGGGACTGTGCCCGTGCATGAATTTCGTGCAATGGGCCTCTAGTTTCCCTATAATAATTAGTTGTAAATAACGTAATCCTATTCTTTCCAAGCCAGAGAAGCAAATGAAAACTCATCTCTCCCTGATTTCTCTTTACATGACTAGTAGCCTGAATCAAAACCTTGGCTCTCCCTTTAGTCAAGTGTGTGACTTCAGGAAGATCAGGTATCTCCACATATTCATTCAACAAATATTTATTAAGCATTTACCATTAACAGACTCTGTACTAAGTACAATGGATGCAATGTTGAGTTAGAAAAACATAAACTCTGCCCTCATGGAACCTATACTCTTGTGAGAAAATAAAGATCAGCTAAATAAAGATCAACTATGAGAAGAATGATAAATATGAAGCATAGTGTAAGCAAATGGAGTTCAGACGTTTTCCTAGATAATGACTGTCAGACTGAAATCAGATGAATGATTAGGAATTACGGATGAAGGACCTAGAGGTAGAAGTTTAAGGTCCTGAGTTGGGACAAATCATGGCAAGTTCAAGACCCTGAAATAAAATGAGGCTGATGAGTGCTCAGAGAGCAAAAGCAAGAGAAACGTGAGATGTGACTGCAACAACTGTCAGAGACCAGATCACCCACGATCAAGATATTACCAGAGACGCAAATTTTCCCATCGCCCATGAGAGCGAGTTCTTGCGGTACTGCTGAAATGGGGGCAGAATGAGATGTAGTAAAATGCTTTATTAGTGTAGGGTTGCATTCCTTAAGTTTCAAAGTCCCCTAACCCTTAAGCCAGTCCTGAAACAGGTGCAGCTGAGGTTTCAGTAGAGCCCAAACCAAGGCCAGTGTCCAGTGCTTCTATGACATGTTGCAACTGGGTCTAGTTCAGCATCCAAGCTAATTAAAGTCCATTAGTCCATTGTGGGAGTCCCACATGGCTGTGAGCCACATGGGCGCAGGGGAGAGCATCCCCTGCCACAGGAGAGCCAGGAACCAGGAGCCCAGCATGCCAGAGAAGAGAGTGTGCTTCTTTGATTAGAATTTTAAATATTCGGGTTTCATGTGTGCTTGCAGTGGTCACACCCACTCTGGCCACTGACTCGCTCCAATGTGTGATTGACAGGCAAGTAGGCACCTTCCCATGTCATTCAGACCTTACTGGGCTTGTGCTAAACGGTCTTTGTCCAGTCCCTTCCCCCATGGATCAGTGAGGAACAGACTTGGAGAGTATTAAATGCAGCTTTTTGGCAGAGCTGTATAAATGGCATGCCTATATTATTGGGTCTTCCTTTTCACTCCTTTCTGTTAATAATAACCAGGCTATTACAGCAGCAACACTAAGATCATGCTGAAGGCCATGTTCAGGACTTTAGTTAATGAAGGAGCCCCTACATGCTGCCTTTCCAGGGAGCTTCATATCTCTCACACTGATACTACTATCACAGGTATTAGGCGTGTGACTAACTAAACTTCCTAAATGTGACAGAAAACATACTATTCCAAACTGTGGCTCTAAAAGCTATAAATATGAATTGTACACTCCTGCAGATAGGTAGAGGCATATTTAAATAATCTAATGTAAAATAGAGTGACTAAAAGCAACTTCTGCTTATATTGGTTCAGGGATATATATTTGAGATTTTCAAGGTTTTTCTCTCAATTACATACATTGCTCATGAAGTCAAATTTTTATGTAAGAAATCATCATTCTGACTTCAGATCTAGAGGCAATCTTCCTCATCTAAGTTTCAATTTCCATTTCTAATACCTAAGAAGAAAGAGCTTGTTAAGCAAATTAATACTGTGAAAAGGGTTTCCTAGAGGCATATTTAACCTACTTTCAAGGCCAACTACTTTACAATACATGGTTTACATGTAAATGAGAAGCCACTAAATGTAAATTAGTTTGTTCATTACAATAATCTAGTGTGGCTTACAAACCCATTATCATTAGTTAAATAACTGTGATAAAGTTGTAAAGCGGCATTTCTATTAAAAATCATTCATTCTTTATTTCCTTCCCTGACTCACTCACCAAATCTATTTCTGGGGAGTCTTCCCCACCTCAGGAAATGGCAACTCAATCTTTCTGGAAGTTGCTCAAGCAAACACACAGAATCTTCCTGATTTCTCTCTCACACTCTACATAAAATCCATCAGCTACTATGGGCTCTAGCTTAAACAGACATGTACACACACACACACACACACACACACACACACACACACACAATCCTTCCACCTCTTGAAGAATTCTTTCTCAGTCACCTTTGTAAGCGTCTCTTTTAACTGGCACTAATACGTCTTTTAGGAATCCCAGAACCTCCTGAATATTGTTCCATGGACTACATGTTCTTTCTTGGTTTTATTGCATGACTTCAAAACCTGTATCTCCAGCCCTGACCTCTCCCCTAATCTCCAGGCTCATATTTAGTTGTCTGATTGGCATCTAGGATATCCAAGTAGACAACTTCAGCACATTACCCTGCCCATCAGACAGGCTCCTTCTTCAAGATTCCGTATTTGAATAACATGTGCCAGAATTACTTGGTTGCCCAAGCTACAAACTCCTCTTTCTTCCTTCTTCCTTGCACCTATTAAGGAGCCATCAAACACTGCCGTCAGCATGCTTATAATTTGTTGATGTTTCCCTGTGATTCTGTTAATTTCTGCTTTGTTTATGTTGAAGTTACTTCTAAATTTTAAAATTTATTTTAAATTATTATCTTTATTATTATGTGAAACCCTACTTATCCCTTTTAATGTTTTTCTTATTAAAGCCTATTAACAAATACTATATTAGTAATACATTTAAAAAACTGCCCATTTGATCTAAATTTTTCTCATATTCTTCTTCCCTCCCCTCCCTACTACTGCTTTGGTTTTGAGAAGTTTATTACTGCTCTCTTCATTTCCCAGACCATAATTTATTTTCCCTTTGTTTAGGCAAGATAAGCAGGAGGGAAGTTTCCTCTGCAGAGATGTAGCAGGTACAAGCTTAGCATAAACTCGTCTATACAGGTATAAATCCCTTGCTACCTTCTAGACTCTCACAGAAACAAACCCCAAAATAAGCTAACTTATTTAACACAGAAAAAATATTTGAAGCAAAGAGTCATAAAAATATTTTAGTGCCTTTTCTTCCCTGTTTTCTGTGGAACATCTGGAAATTCACTGGAGGTGCTGCCTCCTTCACCGAAGTTGGTTGTTTCCATTCCGGCACAAAGGAAATGGTAAAGTCCACCGGTGCCTACAGGGTTGTGTTTTACTTTCCCTTTTCTTCATTTTGGTCAAGGTCAGCCAGGGGAGAAAATATAAAAATATAATATTTAAAATGTTATTTATAGACTCGATATAAGGAAATTTAGCTGTTTATCATGTTTCCAAGAATTTTCTTCTCTAATGTTTCATTATTTGTTATCTTGTAGAACTATTCCACATGCTTCTAAAGTAAAATAGATGATGGATGAATGTGCACATGTGCACACACACACACACACACACACACACACGTAATACCCTGAATGGGCAACAGAGTTAACTGCACATCTTCCAAGAGAGGATGTGAGGATCTTTGAAGCATGGCAATACTTTAATGTTGAACACATCATATCTCAAAAATAATGCTGCATAACTATCATTACACTCTAAACCAGTTTGCAAATATCTATTTGCATAACCGTAGAGGAAAGGATGCTTTATACTTTTAATTAACTTCACCACCTGTCTATTTTTCAAGATAAGGAAAACCAAGGTTTTGCTATATCTTTATAGTTACAGTAAATACTACTTGATACAATTTGATAGAGGGATGCCTGAGAAGGGACCCACAGCAAAAGATTTATGTTTAATCATGGGGATAGCAAGAATATAGAGGCTATTTTTATTTAATTGAAGATAACATCTATGCAAAAGAATCTACTATAAATAGAAATGCATATTTAGAAAAGCCAGATTAAACAGTCAATGCAACATAGAAATATGGTGGAGATTGCTGATTGCTGCCTCACCACAACCTGCTTTCCCTTCTTCCTGAGCACAGGGCTGTCAGCTAGATGCAATATTTCCCAGTTTGCTCAGATTTGATTGTGTTATTAAACTATTACCAATGAAATGTGAGCAGAATGGAGTGTGCAATTTACATAAAAGGAAAATCTACTCTGAACTTCTTTTCCTTTGACCTCCAGCACATTAGGATAAAGCCAGTGACCACACAGAAGGGCTACTGCTATAAGGGGCGGCAGAGCAACAGAATGGAGCAAAGAGACTCTGAGTCTATGTGAGGCTGGGAGCAGAGGGCCAGTGCAGGAAAGAGTGCTGCCAAAGTCCACCCTTTGGGAGGAGGCACGATTACCTCTGCAACGTGATGGCAGCCAGGAAGAGAGAAGGCCCATGAGGGATGCCCTAGCCGTGGTCGGCAAACCGCGGCTCGTGAGCCACATGCAGCTCTTTGGCCCCTTGAGTGTGGCTCTTCCACAAAATACCACATGCGGGTGCACACGTACAGTGCAATTGAATCTTAGTGGCCCATGCACAGAAGTCGGTATTTTGTGGAAGAGCCAGTATTTTGTGCAAGAGCCAGTATTTTGTGGAAGAGCCGCACTCAAGGGGCCAAACAGCCGCATGTGGCTTGCGAGCCACGGTTTGCCGAGCTGTAGTTTGCCGACCACTGCTAGGGGAAGAAGCACAGCTCTGGACAAACAGAGATGCATTATTAAAAGAGAAAGTTCATAATTTCCATTTCTTTGTCTCCATCCAATCTAGTATGTACATGTTGGCACCTATTTTCTCACATATAACCTTTCATCCCCTTCCTTTATGTATATAAGCTGGTAGTATGAAAACTATAGTGATAAATCTGTAACTTGCAGTTTCACTAATCACATATGTATTTCCAGATGACATCTTATAAACACAGTGTGTTCTTAACAGCTAGGCAATATATCTATATTAACTCAATCCTGAAATCATGCCCCAAAATAAATTCCATATAAATTCAAAATCTAAACTGTAAATTAAATAAAAACAACATAAACAAAACAAAACCTCACTGTGAGAGAGGCCTTCTTAAGGAAAACAGGAAATTCACATATCATAGTGGACAAGACAGACATTTTAATAAGAAAAACAGACTCAGCAGAAAAAATTGCAAAAGATATGACAGGCAGGTCTCACAGGTGATGATAAACAAATGGTTAATATATAAAACAAGTGAAAAGATATGTTATCACAGTGGTCAGAAAGGTGCAACTTGAAACAACAAGATACCAACTTTTATTCTTCAGGTTGATGATAATATGAAAGATGAACAGTATCCAGATCTGGCAACTGTGCTGGTGGGATGTGAATTGCTACACCTTTTTGGAAAAATAATCTGCCAGTACAGCAACTACTAATATTTAAAATGTTCATCTTCAACTCAGCAATTAGACGTTTAGAAATTTATCTTAGAGAAGTAATTACAAAATGTTTAATAAAATATGCAAAATAAGGCATTCTACAGCACTGTTTATAAGAGCAGTAAGAGAAAAAAGAAAAAAGTGAAATATTCATCAATAAGGTAAAATTTGACAAAGTGATGCTGATACCATAGTTACGTTTTTTCTCTTTAAAATGAACTATGGCTATACTCCAACCTCTTAAAACATTTAGTTAAAAGCCAAAGACTAGTGTCACATGTGCAAAAGGTAGTTAGGGAAGGGAAATGGGGCAAAGCATGCTGGGAGAAGATCAGTGAATAGAGGGCAAATATGATGTGATGGGCGTTGGAACAAAGTGAGTGTGGACCGAGAAAGGCTCATTGTGGTGACTAGGAAACTGTCCAGACAATTCTATAGAACATGTAGCCTTTCTTTAGGGGAAATTATTCGAATGGTAAAGTTCAGTCACTGAAATTTTATAATAAAAGAAATGTGACTTTGACAGTCACAGTATATTGAGGACTTGGAATATCTGGGTTATATCTGATATAACCAACTGTATTTGCTGATCTACCAAAGGAGTAGAATGCAAGTGGAACTCTTGGAGAACTCCTAGAGTGTTGGGTGCAAGAAGAATCTGACAAGTGTCAATTTCTTTACAGAGAGTAATATGACCAGATTAACATTTTAGCAATTTTACTCTGCGGCAACCCAGGAAATGGATCTAAGAAAAGAGACAACTTGTGCAATGGTAGGATCATATTGAGGGCCTGTACAAATGCAGTATTGGTACAGATGGAAAGAGGGAAGACAGATTTGAAAATAAAGCATCAAATGCCTACAAAATGGCAGACTTGGGCAGCTTTCTACGTGTCTTGCTTCAGTGCCTGAGCAGATGATGCACCATTCATAAATTCTGGGAGTTCAGGAAAAAGAGTGTAGCTTAGAGAATCATCTTATCCAAAGAGGTTAACTTTTTCAGACACTTGTGATATGTCAGCTGCATGACTCTTAATGCATAACAATGGAAATAGAACCTTCAATATTAAATTACAGCAAATGAGTTTTCTCTCCAAAGGGCATGAATGTGACACACTTAGCAGGATATAATGTTAGAATAAAGTACTTTAGTGATTATATTTCATTTGATTTCTCCAACTGTAATTGGTTTCTTTCTTTTCTCTCTCTGTCAGCACAGGGATTTCAGTAATTTTTCCAAGACACAGACTAAATCTAGGAAGGTATATCTACATCTAAATCCCCTTTCTAATGCTTATCAAAATTAGATATTTTAATGCCACACTGAAAACACCTAAACCATGGTAACAATCTTACGGTATATTATGCCTGTGCACAGTATTTCCAGCCAAATTATTAAAAACTTGGTGTGAAAATGAAGACATAAAAATGCTAAAGATGGGGACAGGAAGATGGCTTTTATTACAACTCAAGTTTGAACCCATGAGCCCCCGCTGATTGTAATCCTAGGGTCTATGCATTGAATTCTGCAGAATGCAGGGAGTATAAAGAACATATGAAGAGCACAAAAAATAATATAAAATCTGTCTTTTTTAATACTATCGAGCCAACTCCTTCTTTTGCCTTTTCAAGTCAAGCTGCATGATTGAAAACCCTGAGCTAGCATTGCCTACGGAAAGGTCATGACTTAGGAGCGGTTAGCATTTGGAGTTTCAAGGAGCTTTTTTGCTCACGGCCATGCAATACTTCAAACTGAGGCTGTCATGACGAGACTGTAAAGATTTTAAGGATTTAAAAATTTAAGGATTTTATGGCTTATGTTTTTGTTCTTATACTTCTCACAGAGCCATCATGCTGGCTAGAGAGCAGGCTATTATTTTTTGTTCAATTTAGTTTCAGGTTGCTCACTGTGTCCAAGTTATTACTTAGTTTGGTTAAAAGCACATAAAACACACAAAAATAGGTCTGCTGTTTTGTGAATGATTTTCTGAAACACCAAAGCTAATAAAAGCAACTGTATTCTAAAGCTAATAAAAGCAATAATAATTAGTGACGTCTGTTGAATGATTACTATGTGCCATCCAATCTTTTCAATTAATTTTCACACCAACTCCATGCAATAGGTAGAACGAGGCGAAGGAAATGGAGTTAATTTGTGTAAGGCAATGCACTATTTAAGTGACTGAACCAGAATCAACAAAGCGAGTTTCACTGAGTTTTAGAATAAGTGAAAGAACAAAGGAGCAGATCTCCCAGAAAGCACACGTTAGGAAGTATTCATAGAGAAGCAATCCAAAGGTTCATTATTATCACTTCCGTTTTAAAAATTGAGATGGTAATGCTGATGAGAGTTAACCTTTATTGTGAACTTATGTTTTAGGAACTATTTTAAATGCTTGAAATCCATTAACTCCTCAGATTCTCAACCGATTTGATGTTTTAAGTACTAATAATGCTCCATTTGACAGATGAGGACATTGAAAGACAGAGACATTAAGTAACACATCCAAGGTCACTTAGTAAGTGTTTTAGCTGGAACTGACTGATGGAAGCAAAGCAAATCAAGAACAGAATGCTAATCTTTTTACCAGTGGTCCACAGTCTTATTGCACATTAGAATCGCCTAGGGAGCTCTAAAAACAAGGATGTGGGGCTCTTTCTTGGACCAATTAAAATCAGAGAGTCTGGTGAGACCCAGGGCTCAGTGTGTTACAAAAGCTCCCCAGGTAATTCTAATGCAGGGCTGAGAACCACTGTGTTACACAAAGGCAAGATCACTACTTTTATTCTCAACAAATAACATTTGGGCTCAAGTTCAATGGCAGGAGGTAGATTAAAAAATCAGTAGTAAATAACAGAACTATAACACTATTGCTTAGCTGTGGGAGAAAATTTATTAGCATTGATTGTAAGCAAGAAAAGTATAGATAACTTAAAACCAAAAGTCCCAGAGCAAATGTAGAATCTTGGGTTTATTTAATGAATGTCAAAGCCGACTTTCTTATCAGTTTTAATTGGATAATAAATTCACCATATTGTTTCTACAACAGTTCAGGAATACCGTGTTAGGAGAGGCCTGGCAGGATCTTATTTTAATTGAGCTCAAACAGATGGTTAATCTCCAAAATGTTAATTTCTTTCTGTGGGCTCTATTTTTTCATGGCACTTTGATAGACACAGGGCAATGTTCTCGAAGCATGAGAAATACTTCTCTCAATTCAAATGAACTCCCTGTTTTACAAGCAGGGTTTCAAACAACAAATGAAGTCCCAAAGAGAAGTCCCGGATGCAAAATGGTTTGTAACATGAAGGAAACTGTGACCACAATTTAAAAACTATGCCCTGTCTCTGTGGGCAAATAAACGGCTGTGAGGAGAAGGTAAGGCAGATAAAACATAATGCTTGGTGCATTTTATCTGTTGAGGGAAGTGAGGTCAACCACTGATTCCAGTAAGAAAATTACTCAAAGACACAGTTAAAAATGTGTATGTTCATAACCACATTTCCTGATTTCCCCCCTTATTTTAGGATTCTTCAACCACAGGAACTCATAGAAGAACTAACAGCAAGTGTAAATTGTGGAGAGTAAAACAGAGTTCTCTTCTCCAATGATGGAGTGTTGATTCAATGGCCCCATTAAAAACAAAATATCACAACCAAATCCCATGCAGTCCACACTCTGGCCCTTGCTTCCTTATTACCCAATAGACTCATTACCAATCACACTGAAGGCAGAGTTTGGAAGAAGATTCTCTTCCTGGAAAGCATGCAGACTTGTTTAGCCAATTTGTTCTTTTCATTTTTGAAGTTATTTCTTAACCACAGTCAGGTTTCTTTAAGTGCAGACTGTCTCTCTTTCAGAGACTGTGACCTTTCTCTCGTTCTTATGGTTGACCCAAAACCACTGATTCACGGGCTGTGGCTTGTCATATTAGGTCTTTGGCACCCTTTCCCTCTCACGACAGGTGCATCACCAGTTGTTCTTGTCATTTCCTCTCTCACCGGCGCTTTCCTCCTATTGTGACTCTGAATATCAAAATAGGTCATCCACAGACAATAGTACAGGAAAGTAAATGATAAGATCTTTTTTTTCCTTCTTTCATAACATTGACTAATGGAGAGGAAAACTTTTTGGCTCATTATTTACATCCTAGGTTTTTTTCACATACCCTTATTTTCAGCATTGCATTATTTCTGTCATTTTTTAAAAAAAGAAACCTTAATATATGGAAAATTACCTGTTGAGAGGAAGATATGCCCTTTAGGGGAAATTTTTTAGAAACCCATTGGCAAATTTTCAGTTAAGTCTGAGTGGATTAATAAAAATCAGCTTCTACCTTATTATTTAGTTTGCATTTTTCAGAGTAATCTGAGGCCTGCAAATTATGCATATCAGTGGGCCAAGCAAAAAAGTTTAAGGATTATTCTGCTTTTCTAGATAATAAAAAAAAATGTATTTTACTTGGAATACAGAGCTCTATATCAGTTGTCCCAAAGGTTAATATATATTTTTATTCTACTAGATTTGTTGTCATTTCTACCAGGGGCTGACTTTCAGAATCTGAATGTATAAACACTCAGCAAGAGACCCAACTATCTGAGAGATTCTGCATTTCATGGGGTATGAATTTAAAATTTGATAAAGCACTCAGTTCACTGTGATCTCCGTCTCTTGATACTCAAGTAGAAAGACTGAGGGAACCAAAAGACCCAGGGGGCTGGATGCAGGCATACAGAGAGAAGATTTCAAGGTTCTACCTTCAGCGAGAGTTAAAAATCAACATCATCCTTGAAAATCTCTTAAAAATCACTCATATTGCTCTTGAAGTAAACTATAGAACAGCCTCTGAATGTGTTCTTGGCAGTCAGTCCCACTGCGGTTTGGTTTTATTTCCAGCATTATAAAACATCACGGTGTTGTGTGCTGAGCAGCACATGTTGTAGTTTGCTTGTATTCCAAGGCCAAGTTTTATTGGAGAGGAGAATGTACGTATATATTTAAAACACTAGAACCACGCTCAGTGCTGTGGGAAGTCCACACTGTCAAAGGCGAGGAAGCCAGCAGGGACGGAGAGGACAGAAGATTCACTGAATTCCCTCACTACTGACTGAGCACCTACTGTCTTCAGGCACCACTCTGTGCTGGGGAAGCGAAGTACAGAGAACCAAGTGGCTCATGCCCTAGAGACTAGAGAGAGATAAGACAAATACATAAGAAAATATATAGATTGCACACGGTGACAAGCACTAGGGAGAAAAAAAGGACTGCAGGATAGAGTTGGGGCTCTTTGAGGGTGCGGGCGCCTTTGAGCGGTTTTGAAGGCAGTGCCTGAGCAAGCCCTGCGGCCATCAGGAGGCAAGGTAAGGCAGCGGGAGGAAAGCAAGAGCATAAAAGCCCTGAGGGAGGAGCATGCTTGCGCCTGAGACAGGCAGCACCAATCTGCTCATAGTCTATGTGGCCTGGCGAGTAAATTCACTTATTTATCTAAAGTTATTTTCTCTGTCTTAGAACATGCAGACAAAATTCCTGCAATGTAAATAATTTAGCACTTCCTATGCACCAGGTAGCATTCTGAGTACTTTATATGGATTGCTTATTTCCCATATCAAACCCTCTGAGATAGTTATTATTGCCTCCATTTACAGAGCGAGCAAAAGAAACTTAGAAATATTCAGTAAAATGCCCAAGATCCCAGAGCCACAGGTAAGTGAAGCCTGATTTAGTCCCCACGCCATTGGATTCCACAGCCTATACTGCTAAGTGGTATTGCCTACCTGGGAATGGGACTATGCTACAGCACCACTGCGAGTTCACTATATAGACTAGTGAATAGCACATCTAGAAAATAGACAAATCTTACATGCTAGACATGTCTATACATTCAGGAAGACAAAACCCAAAGTTTCTTGCTGGAAATAGATACCTTTTTTTTATTGCTGCTCTATCATGAGCACAATACAGCTTATGCCTAAACATTTAATGAATGCTAATGGCATTAACATATACATAATACATATTCATGATTAATATTTCTCCTTTTGAGCTATAGCATTAAAGGCTAACCTATAGCTACAACTGAAAATGTATTGAAATAAAAACGATATACATTTGATGGTGCTGCTTATACTATATCAAGGATTATTTAGCATTATGCACTGACACTTTAATAAAAACATTTGGCTCAAAACAGGCTTTCAAAACTTGCAATAATGACTTGCCCTCTGATTGTCAAACTCCAGTGAGAGCGTGTATCAGAACGTTTGCCACTACTCCTGCCTCTGATAAGGATTCCGACTTGTTCAGAGGCTGTTGCCAACACCTATCTGGCACAGCTGTGGTCATTTCCAGACTCTGGCATGTTCTAGACACTTTAAGTGCCACAGGATGCACATGTTTGAGGTGGTAATAAATTTCCATTAAAACAGAGTTGAAAATTCAAACTGAGTTTTAAAAACCATTCAGTGTTATATCTTCATGCTATACATCCTATTACCATATCCAGAAACTTCACTTTAGCTACATGAGAGAAGTATTAAGATCAGATACATTAAGGACTAAAAGTTCAATTATTAATTATTCAATAAAACCTTTTTGCAATAATACTCTATTAATAAAACATTTTAAACAGTTAAAAATGTACAATCAATTTATCATATATCTAAGTTACTTTTTCTTTCAAAAGAAATTTTAAAGCAGAATACTTTGTTTATATGTAGAGGAATTTTAGATTCCTGTGTACTTAAACATTTTGTACAGGACACGAAATCACAACAACCTTAATACATGAGTTTCTCACAAATATATCTCTAGCTCATAATAAACATATATAGTAGAAATAAAATAAAATCTGACATAATGTACCCAGATCAATCTGCTGTAGCTCTCATTAAATTTTGCTTGCTTCAGTTTTTCTAAGGGTTTATCAAAGAAAAGGAAATACTATTTTAATGAGAAAACAAGAAATATATTTATTGTGTTTGCCTGAGTCAGTCCTGGGAAAAGTAATCAATACATTTTAAGCAATACAAAAATAATTAACTTTTTTGCTATGTTTCCTGAAGTCCCTGAACAGTATTTGAAGACACAAGCAAGGTGATTGAATGCATACATTTTTAGGCACTGTTGTATGAACTGTGGAAGATGCGAACTTTCAAGACTCATAACCTAGATTAGCGATGGCGAACCTTTCGAGCTCGGCGTGTCAGCATTTTGAAAAACCCTAACTATATGCCGTGTCACATATAGAAATTTTTGATATTTGCAACCATAGTAAAACAAAGATTTATATTTTTGATATTTATTTTATATATTTAAATGCCATTTAACAAAGAAAAATCAACCAAAAAAATGAGTTCGCGTGTCACCTCTGACACACGTGTCATAGGTTCGCCATCACTGACCTAGATAAACCACTCTTGAAATAAATGAAGAGCCTGGCCGGTATTGCTCAATGGTTAGAATATTGACCTATGCACCAAAGTGTCTGTCTCTCTCTCTCTCTCTCTCTCTCTCTTTCCCCATTGCTCCCCCCTTCCACTTTCTCTAAAAAAAAAGAGGGAAAGAAATTCTTAGGTGAGGATTAAAAAAATAAGAAATAAAAAATAAAATGAAGAAACAATTAGATGCTAAACCTGCGTCTGCTACATCTCTGACCAGGCAGGGATCACGAAAACCTCGCTTCTCATTATATCCCCAGTGCCTATTTTAGAAATTGACATATAATTGTTATTCTGCTTCTCTGGCTTCAAAGTGGGCCATTCCCCTTTTCCAGTGTTTCTCCATCGGGGATCTGTAGACCACAGGGGGTGGACTGGTATAGGCATCCGTTCAAGGGTCTGCAGCTTAATCTCAACATTTTGTCACTTCTCCACAAAATGACTTATATACAAACATTCTGAGTCACCACGTTTTTAATATGTTTTTATTGATATTTTTTAGAGAGAGGAAGGGAGAGGGAAAGACAGGAACATCAATCATGAGAATCATTGATCGGCTGCCTCCTGCGCGCACCTTTTGGGGATTGAGCCCGCAACCTGGGCATGTGCCGGGACTGGGAATTAAACCCACGACCCTTGGTTCCTGGGCTGATGCTCAACCACTGAACCATACCAGCTGGGCCAGTCACCACATTTTAAACAAGAACAGTCCCTTGACTTCAGTGCCCCAGGTTCATTTGTGATCATTACTGAATTTTTGTAGGTAATCTTATACATGAAGCAGGGAGTTAAAAGCACAGATTTCAATACCAGACTGCCTGAATTTGTATTTTGACTGCACCACTAGCTTTCAGATACTAAACAAGTTATCCTGCCTCAGTTTCCCATATATAAAAATGGGGCAGAATTTAACTTTAATGTTTAACTAATGTAGATGTTGTTGGGCTGGTATTTCCAACTTTTTTTTTTTAAAAGACTATGCCCAACATCATGTTTATTCTTCTACAAGTTATAAAGACATATTCTTTAAGAAATAACTTATAATAGACAGGCACGTAAAAACGTGGACTTAAAATAGTTATCAACTTTTAACTTTCTCAATATTACTATTCCCGTTTAGGTGAATGCTCTGTTTTTTACATCATTAAATGTGTACGATAAAGGTTCCTAACTTTCAAGCATGGGGACAGAGTTTATACAAATTCAAAAGTAAATAATGGATTAAAGGCTGTTATGGTACTATATTGCTTAGGATATAAGCCATCATCTGTTTGCCATAAAAGTTTCCTGCAAGTAGGAAATGTTTGGGAGTTACTGTCAATCAGTAAACTGGAAAATAAAGCGATAATGTCATATTTCTCAATGAAGGGAAAACGAAGCATATGTGCATGCCTCCAGTAAAGATTTCCAAGACTAATTAAACTACATAATCCTCCTTGGGTAGAAAATAATTCATTCCATCCTCGAGATCTGAGGGCTGTATTGCTTTCAATGCTAGCCTAAAAAACTGTATCAAAAAGGAGATATTAAAGTAGAGAAAATTAACTAAATATAAGTGAGAAATTATAAACTCTAAATAAAAATATCTTTCTCCATAAGAAAATTCATAAGTAAACATATATGTCCATGTATGTAAGGTTTTTTTTTTTTTAAAGTAGAGTGAGTAGAAATGAATTTTAAAAATCCTTTAGTCTTCCATCATCTTCACATGGACAATTTCTCAAATAGTTTTTCTTCATTTCCAGTATCATTTTAATTATTATCTCATCATGGATAAAGATACATCAATGCATATTATGGGTTTATATATTATTGCAGGTCTGATTTGCTGAGAGTTTGATAGCATGATTGTGGTTACAAGTAAACAATTGGAACAGAAAAAACTTAAGACTATGAAAATTTAATGAGTAGTATAACCATTTGGGAAAAGACAGATGAACACTGTTAAGAAAAAGGCAAAACCACCATTGGTTTCTGGAATTGTAATGGAAAACACACTATATATTTAAGAGAAATAATTTGTCTCACAGGAAAACTAAATTAATATACGTTGAGGATTTTATTGATTTGTTTTAGTGGGCTTTCATATATAAATAATCAGTGAAAATTGCAATTGCAATAAAAAGATAAACTGTAGTACAAGTATAGATCTCATGGGGAAGATCCAGCTACTTACTATATTATTAAGTAGATAAGGAGAGAGTAACTCGGAAAAAAAAATGCAATTGATAGCAGTAGCAGTAATGCTCTACATCTCTCCATTCTAGAAGTTGCTGAAATCTAAATATCACACTATCAAAACACAGCTGATTATTTCTACATGTGTTTTAAGGGTCTATTTTTTTTGTTATGAATTGTTGCAAGTAGTTTATTTATAATTTGGCAAGTTGTTCTAACAAATGTTTTCAAACTGCTTTTCTCTTTAAAATTCAACATTCCCAAGCTGAGCAACTTACTTTTCAAATGAGCACTATATTGTCATTAAGTGACCACTTAAAACTCTTGTCACAAAATCTCTAATGCCACCACATCTGCCCTCTTTAACTTGCCATTTGCTCTTCAAAAGGGCAATGTGGATATCCTGTAAAGCTGCATTTCTGGGAGTCATTTCAGTAGAGATCATTTTAAGAGATGAAAACAACATAGGGAATAATAAGGGTTAGCCAAACGTAAGTGTCCTATTCTTAAATTGAATACTCTAGTTTTAATTCTTTTAGAATACATTTTTATTGGTTTCAGACAGGAAGGGAAATGGAGAGAAAGATGGAAACATTAATAATCAGAGAGAAACATTGACCGGCTGCCTCCTGCATGCCCCTTACTAGAGATTGAGCCTGAAACCTGGACATGTGCACCGACCAAGAATCAAACCTTGACCTCACGGTTCATGGGTCAACACTCAACCACTCAGCCACACCGGCTTGGCATCTAGTTTTAAGTTTTGATGGAACCACACTTGCAGGTCCAGGATCACATAAAACTATACCACTGTAGGCATGTGCTGGCACTTGACATCTAAACAAATACAGTCGATTATAAGACAATGACTGAACAATTTTGTAGCACACACATTTCTTTCCCTCTTAAGGCTGTCACTCTTTTCAGCTCTCTTCTAGACCTCGTTAGCAAAAACAATGCTACAGCAATGTATTTAATCTAATTCTTCTCAAGTGATAAAGAGAAGCTCTTGATTATGACATGATCTAGTGATAAGAAGTGTAGCATTATAACAACTCATTCTGGGAGAATAGTGTCATCAAGGATGAAAAAAACTCCTTCACCAAGGGAGACAGGCTCCTCTAAACTATCATTTTGATGAGGCCTCATCCTTGGGCCTGGCTTGAGGCCTGCCTAACCCAGCTGCAGCAAAGATTCTGCTAAGTCAATTCAGTGAGAACACCCCACACCCCCACCTCTTGATATCTGATCAAATTCCCACCCCCTTTGCTAACTGGCTATAAATCCCCAGCTGTCTGTGCTGTATTTTAGGTGGAACCCAATCTCCCCTCTTGCAGTATTCTTGACGCCTATCAAAATAGCCCTAAATAAAATCTTCCTTATCACTTAAAAAAGTTTCAGATTTTTTTTTTTATTATTAAGAAGGGCATAGAACTTTCAAGAGAAATTAATCTAGCAATTTATTAATTTCCCAGGATCTGTCTAACTTTTACTAGTCTTTAGGGTAAAGTACAATATAATTTTATCTGTTATTATAAATGAGGGTTTGGACAGAAAATGAGAGTTAGGAAGAGAGGAAAGGTGGGGCGGGGGAAAGTAGATTTTTTACAGGAACGTTATAAGAGGGAGGGAATAAAGATTTACACACAAACACAACTTTTCGTTAATGTTGCAGTGTGTATTTAGAAAAACACAGCCCCATATGCCAACTGAGGATCAGCAACATACATGTGTACACGTATAACAGAAATGGGGCAGGCCAGCTGTGGAGAGGACCAAAGGGGATTTTGAAGAAGGTGGTGAATGGAAGTGGGGGATGGGTCATCTTTCCCATGGTGGCCGCTCCCAGTCCACCCTAGCTGATACTTCCAGGTAGCCAGTGTTTTAGATTGGCTGAGTTTTCAAAGTGACCAGGAATCCACCTTCTCTGGAGGAAAAAGAACTAAATGTAATTTTAGTGTGTGGTCCCACAATTCAAACAATTATAGCAATAAATTCTGCAAAGGATACCCCCACAAAGAAATGTGAGTGAAAATAAATATGCTTGGAATCAGAGAACATAATGAAGTGGAATTTCCCAAAGGTTTTGATGGTTCACAACCTAAAGTACTCAAGCTGATTTTCTTTATCCTCAAGAGCCACTTGAGTTCCTGCCCAGGCCTCGCATCTCCCCATTCTTTTTTGGTTATGAATCTAAAACACACACCATTCATTCACAGATTTTGAAAAAAATAATGCTTAAAAACGATTGCTTGTGGATCATGATGAATATCAATACCCCAAGGATAGAGAAACTGTAAATTCAGCCGAATTCAGCCCAACTATGTGATCCCAGTCTAGGCGACAAACAGCCCAACCAACAGTTAGTAAAGAAGTGGTCTGCACTAACCATCTTAGTCTTCTAAGCATGAAGACTTACACAGATGATAAACAGAATTAGAACAGTAACCACTTTAGAAATACATTTTTTCTGGTTTATCCAACATTTTCAAAATAGAAATACAATACAAAGCAACTACCGTGGAAGAAGAGAGAAGTGAATGTACCAAAAATTTGGCTTTGGAACTTGTTAGAAGAAAAGAGCAGCAACATCTAAATCGTTTTGGGGGAAAGGCCTATAGTAGAAAGGAAATTGAAGACAGAGATGGGTGTGATGAGACTAAAATTGGTCCTGACATAGCTGAAACTCTCAGGGAAATGAGCATCTGTCTTGCTGAAACTAGATGAGAAGAATTAGGTACTTGATTTCTACTGATGTGTGCAAAAATATACATAATATCAATGTGATGAAGCCTATTTATGAACTGAGAGTAAGGTTTGACTTTATTTGGGTATGTGTGAATAAACAACAGTCGTATTTCAATGATATCTTTGGGCCTTTTTAATAAAATCAGGTAAAAGTGGGGCAAATGAATGGCAATTTCTCTCTTGATTGAAGCCTATTATTTACTGTGGGTTTCTCAGCTTACCTCAGTTTGCTTTCCAATGGTAAAATATATAGATGTATTTGAAACTGAAATAACTAGTGATGGTGGGAAATATATGTGCAAATTTTAAAACACAGTTTACTCATAAAATCAATCTGGGGATTCTGGGATCCATATATCATTAATGTCTGAAAGTCAAATGACACATGGTATGTCATTTTCCCACATCACAGAAACTTGTGGCAAGTTTTGGGAGAGGCCATATGGTTGTTCCTCTATTTACAATAGAAATGTGGTTTAACTGCTTCCCAGACAAATTATTAGTAACCCTGTCATTTTTTCCCAACAAAATGAAAATCTCAGTAATTTCCCCACTCCCCCAATCCCTTTTAAGGTCAAATCTCAATCTGCCCTGCTTAACTTTATTTTCATGGTCTCTTGTTCTAATTAGGGTTGAGAAATATCTTTCCCATCAGAAACAACTATAACTTACAATATTTTCTCTCTTCCATCACAACAACCCAAATAATTAATTCTTATCCTTTCCCCCCAGATTCCAGTCATAGTGGTTATTTCTACTGCATAGCCATAATGCCACCACCATATATTTCCATAAAATAGTAGTCCAGCCCTAACCGGTTTGGCTCAGTGGATAGAGCGTAGGCCTGCGGACTAAAGGGTCCCAGGTTCGATTCCAGTCAAGGGCATGTACCTGGGTTGCGGGCACATCCTCAGTAGGGGGTGTGCAGGAGGCAGCTGATCGATGTTTCTCACTCATCGATGTTTCTAACTCTCTATCCCTCTCCCTTCCTCTCTGTAAAAAAAACAATAAAATATATTTTAAAAAAAAGAGTAGTCCAAATTGAAAGTAATATATTGTAGAATATGTGAACTATCTCCTAACACAGCTGTACTCTCTTATAGCAAGCTCATTTCTTTGAATCCCCTATTTCTCATGCCGAACTTTTGACATATAATCATTGTTAATGAGCCCAAATGGATAACATTGGCTTTGATTTTATAACAATGCTCTGAAATAATTTATGTTCTAAGTGCCTTATATACATAAGATATAATGCCCTTATGTAATTTTCTACTGGATAATCTAATCATCAGAACACATTCCTCCTTACTTCATATACAATGGATGCACATGGAAGAACATTTAAAAAATATTATACATATTAGAAATATGAAGGGTGAATACAACATCTAATAAAAGTTGGAGAGCTGAATCAAAACCAGAAGTAACCCACCAGTGACTTCAGAACTTCACTTAGAATTATGACACAATGGCTAATGGCTTAATGCCATCCATGTCTCACAAAAATGTATTTCTACTAGCATTTATGTATCACACATAGATACTACAGGCCTATATCAAATATTACGTGCACTGAGCCTCAACACATCTAGCTGTCCACAGGTTTTTGATGTTGTTAATTTTGCCCTATTGCCACAAAATCATCCAATAACCAAACAATGATGATAGAAGTAATTTACAACCTAAGCTTACGTCCCCTCCGTTTCTAAATTGTGCTTTTTCCTTCTGTATCTTTATAGTCTACTTTTTCTTCTTCAGTCCCTGGGGAGTAAATGATCCTTTAAAAGCTTCAGTATTTATTTTGCCTTCCTTTCTATTTGCACACATTTTTAATCTCATACCATATGTAAACACATACACACCCTAATATCATATATTTAATATTTCTTTATACCCTCTTTCATTTACTTCAAAACTTATTGACAGAAAAACTCTATACTCTCTGCTCCCAATTCCCCATTTCCTTAAGGCCTTAATAACTCTGCCCATATCACTTGCATAAAACTGAACTTTTAAAGTTAGCTAATGTTGTCTTATTCTCTGAAGTCAATGAACTTTCTCAATCACCTTTAGCAGCAGTGGAAATTGCTCACCAACATTATCTCTATGCCTTGCCATCGTTTCCTACATTAAATTCAAATGTAGAGATTTCCCAAGGGTTTGAAATGAACTTTCTTCTCTCCTGTACATTGGCTCAGAGCCTCCATGACCTTATCCTCCTCTGTGGTACTATCTCTTTTCCACAAATGACTTCCACAGCATTATCCCTAACTGTGGCCTTTCCCCAAAATGCTCACTTGAAAGGCACACCCATAGAAAATTAGAACATCCTACCTCTCAGAATCTGCTTGGTGAGACACAGAACCTAGACACAGAACCTAGAGACAGAACCTAGCGAGAGAACATGGCAAAAGATCCTGGACAGAGCCCGGCTACAGAACCTGGATAGGACATGGCAAGAGAACCTGACTAGAACCTGGTGACTGAACCTGGCTGGAGAACCTAGCAAGGGAACATGGCTACAGAACTTGGCTAGAGATCCAGACCAGAACTTGGCTGGAGATCCTGGCTAGGCTGCTGATCAACTGAACGCTGTCTCCATGTCATTCCTTCTTTGCCGACTCCGTCCACACTTTGGGGACCCCTGGACCTACTGGGGTTGGACCTCGGAATCATCCTAAATATTTTTAATCTTAATATTTTAAAGATTCTATTATAAAAATTGTGATTCTATAGTCTCTGTTCTATCTCCTTTTTCTATTTAGCCATGTTGATAAGAATTAGACTAGGGAAAGGCAAAAGATTAATATAAAAATGTAAATTCTCTTTAAGAAAATGATACTCTGCCGGGG
>NW_006299245.1:4083892-4100194 GCF_000327345.1 Myotis davidii | reverse complement strand
ATTTATAAAATAAAAAAAAGAATCTGTTTGGTGAAAACATAATTCCTTCTTGAAATAAACACACCCCTCTATCCACCCTATTTCCATTTAGGGTATCTCCCTGCGCCCCGCAAGTTATCTAAATTCAAAATTTTAGAACAAGGCATTGGGCCAACTCATTTTCTTACTCACATTCTATAAAATAATCTGCTTGTTGCCCCTGCACGATCTTTTCTATTCCAATGTGTTTCCAAACTTTAGAGTCTATTGTACCTTCTGCCTATGCCATTATAATGACCTTTTACTCGGTTTTCCCAGGGCTGCATTTCTCAATTTTACTTTCCCATATGCACCATATATAGGGTGGGGCAAAAGCAGGCTGTCAGTTGTTCATATGGAAAATAATGCAAAAATTAGTAAGTAATAATACAAGAATAAACTCTGTTTCATGTACTCACAACTGTAAACCTACTTTTGCCCCACCCTGTATTCATTACATCATATAAATGGCTATCTTAAATTATCACTTTCATTATGCCATTCTGTTTAACACCATTCTGGAATACAAACTCCTAATTCTTAGTATGCTAGTTATGACTTCCATTTGGTTCTATCATAATTTCCAGTTCTGTTTTCCCTGCCCCTTCCTCTCTGCCTCTCAAAGTTGGCAATATAAACCATATCTGCTTATTATTTCTTGGACATAGCTCATCCTTTCTGAGCTCAATCTCTTTGTTCATGTATATGCCTCAGCCTTCCAGAACTCTCTCTTTTCTCCTTCTTTTGCTAAAATCTTCACCTATAAAGATCCTGTCATTTCAAGATTCTCTAAGCTTCCCACCTATGGTCTATGCCTTCTAGGATCAATCAAGCTGAAAGTAATATCTCTCTTGTGCATTTCTCTAGTACCTAGTTTATGTCCCACAGAAAGCACTTACTATGTAGTATTATTAACTGCCCAGGTGTTTTCTCTTCCACTCTCTCCCCACATTACACAGTATATTCTCAAGGTCAGGGTTAATTTTTCATAACTTTTTAATCCTACTGCATTTGACATAGAGTCTTGCACAAAGCTGGAACTTGATTTAAAAAAGAAGTCACATGAATTCAGACTAAAACAATTACATCTAGAAGAATAGAAGCTATATAAACCTCGTCATTAGGAATTACTCCTTTCTAACTCTAGAGTTTACTAAAGTGGGTGACTTTGTGCTATGCAAATTCTCCATTCTTTTTATTTAGAAATCCATATGTTAATGCAGAATTTGGCCTGAGTCCCACAGGAAGAACAAAACCATTTCATTTAAATGTTCCCTCTCGTCCTCAAGAGCCAGCATTTTTTGATATGCATAAGTGGGAGAAAAGACAGAGGAACAGTGTTGTGTTTTCATGGTAACTTCTACCGAAAGATCAATTTTCTTAAAGAAAACAACACTAAAAATAAAAAAAACTCAAAATGGCTATTTTGGTTGAGTTTTCCCATTATAGAGATATATTTAAATATAATATAAGGTTTAATTTTACAGCACCCCCTCCCAAATTAAATACATTTTTAATAGGGACATTTTTATAATAAATATATTTCTCTGTGTTCTTCAGTAAATGGCAATGTATTGAGTATCCCTGTTGAAGAAACAATGTCAGAATCTAAAACTTAAAATTATATGTTTTTGCTAATTTAGATTTGTTTTATTATTTCAGATTTTGATCAATGGAATTCTTCTAAGTAAATTTTATAGAAAAATATGGCTTTTGTAGAATAGGAAAATTAATAAATTCATTATGGGACATCCTAAAGAAATGAAATAGGTATTTTATTAAGAGAGAAATATATCCCAGAGGTAACCAACAATCTTTTTAATAAGACAATAAGTGGTGTGCACAAGGATTACAGCCACGTATTTTACTTTGTATAATCATGATCTGACATGAGCATTGCTAAAACATCCACAGAGACCCCACATACAGCTACTGATTGTTATAGTTGGACTTTTAAACAGTGGAAAGAAATGCTTTATGAAAAATAAGAGTAAGAGTAGATTATCGTGTAGACAACAAAAATAGAGGAGATAGTGAAACTATTTAAATGTGGAATGGGAATTGAGATCTGTTTTGTTATGTTATATAAGCAGGCAACTAAAATTTATTAAGTTAAAGCATAGAAATGACAATGCTTTTATGACAAAGTGAATAAATAGCTATGAGCAAGAGAAATGTTAGATGAATACCTTAATTTAGATCAGATGCTAACGGCTAATAAATTATTACATGGCTATTGTTTAAGTAGATCTCTTCATTTCAGAGGGAAAATGTACTGTATTTTATCAGTCTTGCCTTGGTGACATCTCACTTCCCTGGATTGCATACAGAAAACCAAAACACAATTCTTAAAACAGATATGGAAAGACCACATCTGTAGATCCATTGACTGTAACACCATTTACTTACTGTTAAGTATGAACTTTGTATTCTCTCCAAGTCCATAAAATAATTTATCATTACCAGATAAGGGATGTATCATTTGAATAAAAGCATTTTTCAAGTGCAGTCTGTACCACATTTATGAAGTAACTTTTGAGAGTTTCTGAAAAAAATGGCTTTGAGTTGGAGATTAAATATTGATTTTATGATTTGGCTAGTCATTTAAAATAAATAATCTCATAAATCAGGCTTAAATCTGGGGTTCCTCAGCCTCTTTAATTTTTTAGGTCAGGCCAAATAGCTCAGATAGCTCTTCCCCTCTAATCCACTATAATATGCGGAAGAAGATCTTTTGATCAACCACTTAACAAAAATAAAAGTGACACTCAAGTGACATACTCAGTGAGTAAAGGTTAAACTTAACGTCATTTATTATGTACATTAAGAGCAATATATTAGGCGATGTAAAGAAAATCAAAAAGCAAGAAAAGCAAAAAACCTGATTCCTGTCTTCAATTAAGTTATTAGTAAGTTTAAGTCCTCACATTTAACCCTTTTCTGAGAAATGCCACATAAAGATGCCCAACTCAGGCATTTACAAAGCTATGCCTGTAGCAAACCTCCCCCAGAACCTCCTAACTCCCTTTTCCTGCTCCACTTTTCTCCAAAGCCCTTATCACTGTCTGACATGCCATACTCATCCGCTTTTGCTCCATCGCCTCAGCCTAGGCTGTAAGCTCCCAACAGGCAGGGACTCTTGTCAATTTTGCTCACTGCTGTGCATCCAGTGCCTGGAAGAGTGCTTGGCACTTAATAGGTATTCAGTAAATATGAGAAGACCATTCTTACTTTGGTTTCCTGGACTTGTGTCCTGCATTTCCTCTCTAAGTGTAAGTGCATTTTTCTATCAAGCTTTCTCTTATGCACACAGTAGCCCCGGTTTCTGTGTGGTTCTACTTCTTAGGTGTGGGAGAGCTTCAGCAGAGTGGGGATAAAGCTACTCCCCGTGGGTTGTTGTGAGAAACGAATTAGGGAATTCATAGGAAGGACCTAGCACAATGTCTGACACATGAGAAGTGTTCAATAAATGTTAGCTGTTATCGTTCCCACCATTACAGCTATTAAATTATTCTCTTCTGTTACAGCTCACCACTTCTTAAAAGTACCTCATGATTAATGAAACAAAGGACTTTTAGATTCAGGGCTAAGTTTGTATGTGGTTGAATCTCCTGAAAAAAAACCTACTTTCTGGGTGGGTTGCTTTCAAGATGCATTAAGCTTCTTGTTATGCTCCCACAGGACTGTAGGCAGCTCTCTATAGGAATCACCGCACTGTATTGCAATTAGCTGATTATGTTCAGTCTTCTCTGCTACATCGTGTGGTCTTTTAGGGTGAGAAATCTTTGTATCCTATCACAAAGCAGGCATTCTATAGATGTTTGTTTGCCCAATAGATGAGTTACTGTACAGAAATGAGACGGATTTCATTTGTAGTCACATCACACATGCACTGTCATTACAAAATTACATTTCTCAATAGATGGTGTAGATCCAGAGAGCAGGATAGAGGTCTTAGTGTCAAATAGTGATGCAGAGAGCAGAGTGGAGTGTGTATGAGAATAAAAGTAATGGAATGGAATGCAGTGATGTGCTGTGAATAAAAAGTGCTTAGAAGACCAATACAAAACCCATTCTTATTTTCTCATAAGTGGTTCCTCTATTTCAATAGTAATGACCTAATTTATATCCATCTTACTTTATGGAAGTGTGACTACCCAGGGAAAAAGTCAAATAAAAGCATACTTGATAAAGTTGAAAAGCACAGTTATTAGAAATTAGGATCGTGGAATATGAAAAAGGTACACACCTATTTGACTATATGTAAGAATCAAAAAACACTTGTGAGGTTCGAAAGTTCTTAGATATTTAACACCACAACAAACAAACTTTCAAGGAAACTAATTTTAAAAGTCTTCCAAAAGCAATTATTTAGAAATGCTAACACCTGTATTTTGATGATAAAAACTTATAATGCTTTATGCAAGGTAGAAAATAGAAATCTGTACCTCTGGGAAAAGAAAGAAGGTTGAGATTGGCAAATTTTATTGTTGAATTAGCCATTTAGCTGGTATTCAGAATAAAGGATCAGAGAGAAAACCCAGTATCAAGAGGCATCTAGTCTATAACCATCTCATGCTATGAGTCTGTCCTTGTAAGTAATGCTTCTCATCAAGAAAGTACTTACATTGGGCCTCAGCCTGGCTGCCAGATCATAATACTTCTCGGCTGCTTCATTGAGGCTGGCCTGTCTGTTAAAGAAAAAAAAATCAAACTACATAATTTATTTTAAAATTGCAGATAAGTGAGCAGAATCATCATGCAGCAAAGTAATATTAACTCCTAAAAAACTAAAATCACACCAATCAGATAAGTTGCCTAAGTAGAAAAGTGCCATGAAAAAATTAATGCATGGCCCTGGCTGGTTTGGCTCAGTGGATAGAATGTTGGCCCATGGACTGAATGGTCTTGGGTTCAATTCCAGTCAAGGGCATGTACCTCGACTGTAAGCTCAATCCCTGGCCCTGGTCGGGGTGAGTGCAAGAGGCAACCAATCAATGTGTTTCTCTCACTTTGGTGTTTCTCTCTCTTTCTCTGTCTCTCCCCCTCCCTTTCACTGTGTCGGGTAAGGATTAACAACAAAAAAAAATAAATGCATGAAATGTACTTGTCATTGTCTTTAAGGCATTATAAGTAGTATCTCAACACAGTCAATATTATTATTTCAAATTTGTAATTAGGAATTACAAATGTTATTTTTGTTTCCCAAGCTAACCCAAATAATATGCTACAGAAGTAGGATTCTTTAGCTTCAACATGATGTCCCAGAAAAAATCGTAATTTTAAAAAATAAATTGTCAAAGTTAATCATGAGTTGCTTGTTTTATAAAAATAGTGAATATTTGCAAGTTTTTTTTTAAAATCCTGTATCTATCTACAAAGCCACTTTCTTTCCAATTTAGGAGGAAAACCTTCCACTGTATGTAGCCTACAGGAAAAAAAATGCCGGCTTCTCTCTCTCTGTGGTCTTAGGCCACCAGGCTGGGCATATGACAAAGCCTCAGCTAGCTGGATGTTCTTGTTTGGAAGGCTTTCATTTCTGAGTGAGTGACAGAAAGATGAAGGGATGGCTAGAGCTCACTGACAATGGTGGAAGCCATGGGGCTATGTCCTCATTAGACTCTTTCGGTAAAGAACTGCTTTTGGATATCCTGAATCTTGATCTCTGGGGCTACCTTGTTTCCTCATACTATGTTTTTCAGCCCATGTTGAATTCAGTAGTTCCCACAGCCTTCAGATTGCTAGAGTCAGTTTCTCTTTATTACTAACAAATACCATGAGTGGCACAGTTGACTTCTACAAATAAGACACACACTGAATTTTATACATGTTTATGCATTGTCTGGTCTTACAATTCAAGCAAACCCCTACATTGAGCCATGTGGTTAGCAGAATAAATAAAATGCTGGCATCCTGAGGAAGCCCAGCCAATTAGCCATCAAAACAGTATGTTTTTGATCATGTCATGTTACTTCAGAAAACTTTCAAAGATGATAGATTGTAAGAGCTAGAAGCTCTTGCAGGCTGTGTTGTAATCTGGTGACCATATTTGAGGGATGCAAAAGAAGTGCTATAGAAAAATATCAATTCGACTTCAGATGATCAACTCCAACTACAATGTGAACACAGTAGTATAAATGGATTCTGGCCCTACAGTTACTAGTAGATGCAGTAGTGTTCTCTTGAGATGGTGATGTTAAGAAGCCCTGGAGATAAGAAGATGGCAGAGTCAGGAATAAAGAGGAGAAGCAAACATTAACTTTCTCAATTACAAAACCACACTCGGGTTTTAAAGGAGAAGGCTAACTAGTCACACCTGTAAAATTGAATTTGCACTTTGGTCAAGCCAAATAAAAACTGTAAGGACATACCCCATGCAACCATTTAAATTATAGAAATAACTGAAGATAACATGTCTCTGGAGAGAAAGACATACTTTTTTAATTTTTAAAGGAGAAATAATTAGAAACACTGCTATTTTTAATGGGGTTATAGAGAAAGTAAAAACCCTTGACCTAAGGCTCTACTGGACTCGTGACATGTTACAACGTGCTGTTGCAATTTATAGTCTCATAAACGTTGAAGTTCAATTTCAATATGTCAAGAAAAGTACTTTATTCTAGTATGAAAGAGTAAAATTTCCCTCACTAGTGTATTTAATGAAGGTTCCCTCCACCGACTTATAGAATCACTTTGGTTCAGATTCATTTGGAAATTTGAACCAGAATTCATTAGGTCATGCCCTGGAAGGGTTTTCTCCAGGGGAAAATAAAAGGCACGGAGGTAGGAAATTAGAGTAACTTAATACTACAAAGAAGTAATTTACTTTGAAGAAAAATCAACCCCGTATAAGTTAACATAGAAGGCATAGCTACCAATTATATTCATTTATGAACATTCAAATTCATGAGGTAGATAAGGATCAAAGGAGAAACTGAGAAACTCACTAGATGAAATGCCTTTAAAACAATAATCAACATAAGTAAAAAAAAAAGTTTCCCTCCCCCAAAATATTCTTATTAGTTTTTAAAGTCTTTATTGTCTTCAGTGTTTAATTCCCAAAGGACATTACTTTAGAAGACTTCATTTAGAAGGCTTAGTTTCTTAAGCTAGAAGTAAAATTGATGATATGCCAATAAAATAGAAAAAAAGTAGCATTTATTATGTTTGTCATATAACTGAAAACTGATTTTTACTCTAGGACTTCTAATATTAAATGGTCTTCATTGACTGCTAGTCAGCAGGCATTTATGACAACACATGGCAAACCATAGGAAAAAGAGTATGTCAGTTCTATAAATGTACATTTATATCTGCTTCATTCTCTGGACAAGAGAACTCATGAGGAACTGTAAGGCCTACTTTATAGTGTAGGCTGTATTTCATACTCCCCTCTGCAACAAGTATCCTAGAAGTGCTTAAAACTGAATTGCAAAGATGACAGAATCATTAACCAACATTTGAAAACTGAGGAAATTAGAACTATTCTGCCAGTTGCGTAGAGGATCCTAAGGACTCCTAATTATAGAGAACCTCACCCACTGGATTTTTAGAGAGTGATTTCAGGACAACTGGGGTCAAAGTATTTCATTAAAGGTGATACAATATACTTTTCCTGGATAACAATAGCATTTCTTTCTTTACTATTTCTTTTCTGGAACAGAAAATTTCTGAAGTTGCTACTTATGTGTCATTTCTATTACAGGTTATTAAAACGAGGCTTAGAGAAGATGATGGTTTTCCTAAGCTTATACAGGGGTAGGTGGTTGAGCTAGATGGGAGTCAAGGCCTCCACACTTAATGTCTGAACCACAAAAACATGCTGGTATCTTTATACACACCAAGATGTAGCACAATAACATGTGGTATATTGTTCGTTGGCAGATGACCAAGACCATTCCTACATCACACAGTAAGAAAGGAAAAAAAAAACATGCTTTTTTATTATTATGTTTAAAACCCATAACTTAAATGTAAGAGATGAGATTTAAAAAGGGGAGCATAGCTCTGGCTGGTATGGTTCAGTTGGTTGAGCATCATCCCGTGTACCAAAAGGTTACAGATGTGATTCCCGATCGGGAGGCAATTTATCAATGTTTCTCTCTCTCATTGATGTTTTTCCTCCCCCCCCTCTCCCTTCCTCTCTCTCTAAAAAAAAACCAATAAAAACATATTTTTTAAAAAAGGAAATGGAAGAATATGGAGAACATTTGCAGTCTCAGGTTTTACTTCCTGCCTAACTCCATCTCCCGAATTGAGAGAAGTGAACCTCACCAGACCAAATTGAGCAGAGTATAGTTTTTAAGAACAGAGTGAAATGTACTATTCTGCTTTGCCCCATGGTCCTCACCTTCTCCCCGAAACAGGGAAGGGTAAGAACTCAGGGTAAAAACAAAGAAATAGGGAAGAAGGAAACACAAGAACAATATTGAGTGCTCACTGTCTTACTACCAGACCTCCCCTCTCTTTTTTTGGTGTGTGTGTGTGTGGGGGGGGGGTCTCATTTAAATAAAGAGGGAAACCATAAATTTCCTATATGTCCAAGTAGAAGACTCAGAAGGTGGGTTAAGGGGAAAGCAGTTAGCTTTGCCAAGAGATCTCCTACGCCAGATGTAGACAACCTTATGTGTTAGCCATAACGCATTTCAAAAGTAAATGATGACATTGTAAGAAAAATCACTTGTACCAAGAAGCTACACTGGGTCCAGATGAGTGACGATCCCTATCTAACATGCCACCCTAAGCGTCAACAGTATGTCCCATATGTACAGAATAAGGATATAATCATTATACCAACAACAACCTCAAATGGAGGCTTCTTTCTTATTTCCAACACTTGCCAAATCGCATATATAAGGCCCTCCCCCTTTTCACACTATATGTGATCTCTCAGGGCCAGGAGAGGTAAGGAAGTAAAAAAGCCCTAGATGTTTTTGTAAATTGCGCTATGAAGTAAATAATGAACCTTGAACCCACTGCCCAATTCACTGGATTGAGCTGGTTATATTTTAAAAGTCTTTAGATTCAGTTTTTCTGCCATCAGTGAAAAGGTAGCCTCAGAGTGAAAACATATGGTAACAAAATTCACAAACAAATACTATTTCTGATTATTATAGAATTCCATTTTTGCACGTGGAACTATAAAACTTACATCTGTTAAAAATATAGAAATATAATTCATATATCTAATTCCCCTCTCTGGTGTTATTTCATAATAGAAAATTATTTTTTTAGAACATAGGTTTATGGTCCAATATTCTTACAAGTAGAGATGCATAAAAGAAATTTTGGAATCAGTTATGTTATGAAACAGCAACTTAATATACCCTGTGAAATGTTTTAGGAAAATCTGATTAAAAGAATCACTTACAATTACCTACATTTTTATGTATTCCATGAGAATTATAAAATTAAAGCTCGCTAAATTTAAAATTACTTCCTTGAAATATAAAAAATAAAAAACTCTAGTTGCATTGAGAAGACTCTCTTTAACTACAGTTAATACTAGTTGTGAATTATTAAATTTGAATTAAAAATCATTTAATGTATTTAATAACCACTGTATGACTCATACAAAAGAATATTTTATTAAAGTCTTTGTGATTATTTTCAAGGGTAACTTATGAGCATTTTTTTTTTACTAGACAGCAGTTTGTTCCTATACCATGAAAGTAGAATGAAACAGTAGCTGAGGTTTCCTGGGTTCTTGCCAACTGCTAACCTGACATTTAGCTTTAACTTACCCAGAGAAGCACTAAATTTTAATTCTAGTTGATAACTTGTACAGCAGAACTAGAAATAGAACTGAAATGAACGAGGACATAAAAATGTACAGGAATCTTAAAATAGCAAAACCAGAGTCACACGTCTCTACAAACAGTGGAGCAGAAAAGATCTTTGTAACAAAACTCAGAGTATGCTGTTTATGACCACCAAGCCTTCTTAAATGAAAATTCTTCTCAGTCAAGACATCAAAAATGGCTTTATATCCTGTAGGTGTCTGTCTCAGTTCTAAACATAAAAGACGGAGAGGTAAAGCAGAAATGTAGCAATTACCATGGTACTGAGGAAAAAAATTTGCTGATGGTAAGATTGACAAAAGGTTCCTCTGAGTCAGATATTTCTTGATGCCTCGTAAACATCTGAGCCCATTCTTCCATGGCCTCAAATATGTTATGGCTCCTAATAACAGGCTAAGCCTATATTAGAAAGATTACATAACGAAATATACTGAAAGATAAAAGGGAGGAAATATGTATTGGCAATGTCAAATGTAATATTCATATGTAGTAAATTACTGCTTATATTAAAGATGTAATGATGGGGAGAAGGAGTTAGGAGGAGTGAAAAGAAGAAAGCCAAGATAGAACTTCCATACAGGGGTGGTCCAAGAACCAACATCATAAGCATCACCTAGAACAGTGATGGCGAACTTATGACACGCGTGCCAGAGGTGACACGTGAACTCATTTTTTTGGTTGATTTTTCTTTGTTAAATGGCATTTAAATATATAAAATAAATATCAAAAATATAAGTCCTTGTTTTACTATGGTTGCAAATATCAATAAATTTCTATATGTGACACGGCACCAGAGTTAAGTTAGGGTTTTTCAAAATGCTGACGCGCCGAGCTCAAAAGGTTCGCCATCACTGGCCTAGAACTTCTTAGAAGGGCAAAGCCTCAGCTACCACCCAAACATACTAAATCAGAGTGTGCGTCTTAACAAGATCCCTAGGTGATCCGCATGCATGTTAATGCAGGAGAGGCACTGGGTTAAATGATACCCACCTTCAATCGCAACTGCCACTCTTTGCTTTAAAAACCTTACAACCCTTTTCAACCTAGTTGAAATAAGGCCCTCTTGCCCAAAAGTTGGCAGTGAAGTACAGTTTAAAACTGGAACACCCAATGACTGCTCAAGAGGTGTTTGGTAGTTTTGGAGGTGTTAAAGGAGAAAGTATATTGCCTAGAGGGCCTTGGAGTTATATATATTTCCAACAGCTTCCCCAACCCCCACAAACCCCACACACACTCCTGATCTCCTTTGACAAAAGGATCTGATTTTATTCCACTGAAGAAATTTCAATTTTATGTCACTTGCAGTGAAATGTATTCAGAAATTAGTATATTTTAATTTTATATTTTAATATAATTAATTCTATAAGAGTGTATTATTTGAGTATGGAAATGGAAAGATAATTCCTTGTCATACATTTACTCTGCTCACTAGAAATTATGGCAATAATGGGAGTCAGGTGGGGCAGTGCAGTTTTGCTCTTCTTCCTACCTCAGGGAGAGGTGAGGACCTGGGCCTGCAGGCCTGGAACAAAGATATGTGCACACTTATCTCAGCTATGTGTCCTCTGTCTGACTCTACACCATGACGGTATTTCTAAAAGCTTAATATCCCTTTGAGAGTAAAATCTTGGAGCTCTCTCTTCTATGTCTATAAATCTATTTTCTAAAATTTATCATAAAGAAATAGGAGGATCTTGCTATTTAGGATTTAAAAATATTGGGAGGATCTTGCTATTTAGGATTTATACACAGCTGATAACCTGCTACTCTCGATAGATCCTTTTTCCATTAATAAATTCGAGAAGCACAGCTTCTAGTCAGTCACCCAGTTATAAAGACAGGAGAAAACCAAAGGGACACAAGAAGTCAGCATTATACTCAGTCCGAGTACACTAAGTTTACATCCCAGCTTTACCAACTATAGGAAATGCCAGCTCTCTTGGAGCCTCAGTATCTTCATCTGTAAAAAGAGAAGATTATTGTCCACTTTACATATGTGGAATTGTAACTTGTCAGATATAAATGCAAAATATGGTGTCAGGCAGAAAGGAGATATTTTAATGAATGCTACTTTTGTTCTTCCCTTACTCTGTAGGTAGATTAAAAGCAAGTAAACAAATAAGGATATGAGGACACATTTGTAATACCTTAACTAATAAAGAATTTAAAAAAAAAGAAAAAAATCAAACAAATGGTAAAAAACAAAAAAACAAATAAGGATAAAAAATAACTTTCCACCAGAGCCCAGGAATGCTATGAATCAGGTAAAGTTTTTAGAGCCTCTAGATTTCCTCTCAGTTATCAAATATCTTTGTGCTCTTTCTAGCTTCCAGTTCTGGGAAATACTGAATCAATCCATTCATACAAAATGCTTCTAATGGAATAATTGATTCAATACTTTTCTCTCACAACTCTAGAGACATAAAACTCTACTGAGTTCTAGCATTTTAAATTCCTTTGATATATTCCTTTGATGATAAGCAATCTGCTTTTTATCATGCTCTCATCTGGAAGCATCCAGCACTTTTTCCATTTTATTTGAAGTACTAAAAATGTCAACAAGTATAGTCAACACTCATTATGTGAGGCCACTCAACATCTGTGACCACCCTCCCTAGAAATATGTTGGGTAATGAGGCACAATGTGGATCCCACCTTCCCAAGCAAGACAGAAGCTAGAAATCCCCTCACCTTCCCACTTTCTTCAAGCCAAGGTTCCAGCACATGACTCAGGTTCCACTGGTCACAAGCAACCTCAAGAGAATGGAAGCAGGAAGCAAGCATAATGGGGAAGGAGCTGCACTCAGGAGAATCATCTTTTAGTGAATGGGGCACTCCCTCTGCGAGGTTCCTTGTGGGTGATGGTGGCAGAGCTCTGGACTGTAAGCTGCTCAGCCCCAGAGAAAGCAAGGTGGTTGGCTATTACCGGCTGAGTAGATCATTCTCAATGCCTATGAGAGAGTTTTGGGCTATAGAATACTCTTTAATAAGAGTATTTATTCCTGGCAAGAATGAATTCTTTAGTTTGCAACAAAAACCATGACACATACATAAAGACAAGTTTAGGTACAGATCTATTTTCATTAATTTTGCTCAATATGATGATTGAAGGCCTTCATCCTCTCCTAGAAATTTTCTCTATTTGTTGAAAATTGCTTATCTGCTCTATGTTCTTCTTGGGAAATGTTCTATTTACATATACAAAATATGTGCATATGTAAATTTATATATATAAATATGTAAATTTAATTATATATACATATTAATATATACAGATAATAAAACTATATAGCAATACTACATACATACTATGTATATACTATATATAAAAGTGTATAACTATATATGCATACCTGTATACTATAAATAATTAGGGAAACATATACAATTATGAATGCTCATGGTGTTCTCAACCTATCCTCTAATCTTTTATTCTTTCAGTTATCATTTTCATTTCTTTAGTATTTTCCATCGATTTCTTGGAAAATACTACTATTTAAATTATCAGTCAAATAGCTGTACCTTGCCTCCACTGTAGTCATAAATTTGGAGATCCTATTAATCTCTTAGCCATCTCTCCTAATGCTGTATTGTTCCTCTTTCCAACTACTAATTTTATTTTCATAGGTATACACTGTATCAGTTAGGTTAGATTACACTGTAGTTAATAAACACATCCCAAATCTCCGTAAATTAAGATAACCAAGTTTACTTCTCATTCAAAGCAGGTGAGAAGAGAGATTTGTCTCCCCATGACCATTTCACAATTTCCAAGTCAGAAAAAGGGGAAAGCACTGACTCTTACATCATGTTCACACACATTCAATGACCAAAATAAGATCCATGAAGGTCTTCAACTTTGAAAACGGCAGCCAAGTGCAATCCTATTGTATTTCTCGAAGGTAGAAGGCCAAACATGATGGGTAAAGAGCACTAATATTTCCACACCACAAAGTGTTCTTGCGACTCATCTTGCTATCATGAATAATAGATGTTCTAAGTGGTTCTTATGTTTTTAATATAAATCTCACTGCTTCGGTGAGGGCCCTTTACTTGGATACATCTGATCTGTCATCTTATCTGGACTGCCAAATTGAAATCATGTACTTCAGAACTTCCTATGTGCTTATCCTACAGAGAAAGATTATTATCCATTATTTGAGAGTTGAAATGGGTCTGTTACAAATTTCTCAAGTTTCAAGTTCCTTGACGGTCCCATATGATAAAGATTTTCCCCTTGATGGGTGGCCCGAGGCCCTCTCTTCTCTTCCAATCTCATCTCATCTGTACAGAACAATTGTTTTTTGCATTTGGGATGAGCATATTTTTTCCTCATAAATAGATTATTTGGGTTATTTTATTGGGAATTAGCCAAGCAAAGGGAAATTAAATGAGTGTCCTCAAACCATATCTTGAACTATAAATTTCCTAAATTGTTAATTTTGAATGACAGGTCAACCATTAATCCAGCTAATCAAGACATAACCAGGAAATCATCTGTCCTTTCCCTCATACCCAATTGGCCACCAAATTTTGCCAATTTTGTCTCCTAAATATCTTGGAAAAGAACAGAGCTCTTGGTAGAAGAATTCATATCAAACTCAACTTATAACAATTTTGCATCTCCAGGGGAATTGCTATATGTTAATTAAATAGGCAAAATCTTAATAGCTAACAATTTTAATAAGGCTGCATTCAGGGGAAACACCAATACGTGTTCTTACTTCTTTCAGTAAACCACGTCCTAAATGTTCTTGATTATATAAGAGGTTGGACAGGAAGCACTCAAGAAATAGTTGACTGGCTACAAGTTATTGAGGAATGCAGAATGCAAAAAGTTAGAGGTTCTGAAAAAGAAATCATAAATATTCCAACTTCGCCAAAGTATAACAAAAGCTTTCCATTGGTTTCTAGCACTATGGTAACTAAGGAAAAGTTACAAGTAATACATTTAACAAGGACATGTTTTTTAATATCCTTATAATGGGTTTCCATTGGTAGGCCTTGAATTTCTGAAACTGATTTACTATGTAGCAAAAGGCCTTATTCATGAAAGTATCTATTATGATTAAGATGAATTAGCCTGTAGAAACTTGCATTCCTATCTTTACAATTTTTTTGTGTGACTAAAAGCATAGTACTTTATTCATGAAGAACAAAAAGGACCCCCTCATGCAGGACCTAACCTTGCCATGCAAATTAAGGTGTCTTTTACAAATTATTTTTCCATTGAAGGTTTTTGCAAATTAGCAACAGTTTATTTTATAAATATAGCAATAGTCAATGGAATCCTGATATCTCTTTGTAGATATCAGCTTTAGGAATGTTAAATATTGATGTAGAGTAAGGGCATTCACAAGAAAACTCATAGTAGACTCTTTCCTTTTAAAGAGACTTTGAATTTCTTATTTAAAACAAAAAAATCCAAGTAGGAACCCATTGAGTTACAGTTATCATAACAATCTCAAATTATAACTCCAAAGTAATCTATAAAACTTGCTTTAAATACTGGTTCCTGGAAGACAGGTAGAAATATCTATCCTATCTAATAATAGACAAACATGGTAATTAACTGTAACTTTGCTACCCTTCCATTGGCTAATCAGCGAGATATGCAAATTAACTGCCAACCAAGATGGCAGCCAGCAGACAGGCATCTGAAGCGAACAGGAGGCTTGCTTGCTCCAGTGATGGAGGAAGCCAAGGTTCCCTGCCTGCCGCTGCCGGCCTCTGAGCTGCAGTCTAAGAAACAATGTTGCAATTATAGAAGCTAAACAAGCTCCAGAAACCTGCTTTTAGCCAGCTTCGGCCTCAGAGCTTAGAGCGCAGTCAGTGATGGCAACAGTATTTCAACTAGCCGCAGCCTTAGAGCTGGAGCCGGCTGGGCCCCCCAGCCTGAAGGGTGTGTGATCAGCTGGATACAGCCATCAGCCCCTCACCCAGGCTGGCCAGGCACCCCAGTGGGGACCCCCACCCTGATCCAGGAGACCCTTCAGGGCAAACCAGCCAGCCCCCACCCATGCTCCAGGCCTTTATGCTATATAGCAAAAGGGTAATATGCAAACTGATCCTAACAGCAGAGCGACTGGGAATGACTTGTCACTATGACACACACTGACCACCAGGGGGCAGACGCTCAATGCAGGAGCTGCCCCCTGGTGGTCAGGGTGCTCTCACATGGGAGAAGCTCTGTTCAGCCACAAGCCAGGCTAATGGCTGCCAGTACAGCGGTGGTGGTGGGAGCCTCTCCTGCCTCCTCAGCAGCGCTAAGAATGTCAGATTGCAGCTTAGGCCTGCTCTCCACTGGCAAATGGATATAATCCGAGGGCTGCTGGGCTGCTAGAGGGATGTCTGATTGCCATCTTAGGCACAATCCCCTGGGGAGCGGGCCTAAGCCAGCAGGTGGATATCCTCCGAGGGGTCCCAGACTGCAAGAGGGCATAGGCTGGGCTGAGGGACCCCCCACCCCCGCCCAAGTACACAC
>NW_006299245.1:4082210-4082898 GCF_000327345.1 Myotis davidii | reverse complement strand
AGCAGTTGGGAACTTCATTCACCCGCCAGCTTGAAAACAGCCCTCAGCCCCTCACCCAGACTGGCCAGGCACTCCAGTGGGGACCCCCACCCTGAAGGGTGTGTGACCACCTGCAAACAGCCATCATCCCCTCATCCAGACTGGCCAGGCACCCCTTCAGGGCAAACCAGCCGGCCCCCGCCCATGCACCAGGCCTCTATCCTATATAGTAAAAGGGTAAATGCCTCCCAGCACCGGGATCAGCGGAGCCGCGAGGCCTCCCATCACCGGGATCAATAGAGCTGAGAGGCCTCTCGGCACCGGGATCGGCGTGACAGGGGGCTGTGTCCAAATACCCTGATCGCCCTGCGGCTCTGTGTGTGACAGGTGGCAGGGCCACAACCTCCCTATCTGTCCTGCTCTGTTCGTGACAGGAGAAGGCGCCCCAACCCCCTGATCAGCCCTGCTCTGTGCCTGATAGGAGGGAGCTCCCCAACCCCCTGATCACCCTGCGGCTCTGTGTGTGACACCGTGTGGGGCCACAACCTCCCTATTGGCCCTGCTCTGTTCCTGACAGGGGAAGGCGCTCCAATCCCCTGATTGGCCCTGCTCTGTGCCTGATAGGGGGAAAGCTCCCCAAACCCCTGATCGCCCTGCGGCTCTGTGTGTGACAGGGTGTGGTGCCCAACCCTCCCCCCCGCCCCACGTG
>NW_006299245.1:4077055-4081862 GCF_000327345.1 Myotis davidii | reverse complement strand
CCCTCCGCCCCCGAGAGCACAAATTTTTGTGCACCGGGCCTCTAGCCTACACTAATAAAAGAGAAACATGGTAATTGGCGTATGACCCCTACCCTTTTCATTGGCTAATCAGCAAGATATGCAAATTAACTGTCAGCCAACATGGTGGCCGGCAGCCAGGAAGCTTGAAACTAACATGAGGCTTGCTTGCTTCAGTGACGGAGGACTCCAATGATCTCAAAATAAAAAGTAAAAAATAGTTGTTCTACTTTTTCTTGAAGGTTCATGTTTTAAAACCATACAAATGTGAATCAATTCTCCTGTTATTTGTCTTCCCTTGTAAGAGTAATCTACATAATTACAAACCTATCTCTAGACATTATACATTGAGCCAATAGTATAAATGTCATCTAGTGAAGCATTTAGATGATTTAATAGAGTGAAATTCAGGTGAGAGTATGGCAAAAGACGTATTCATATTTCTAATAGAGAAAAATAAAACATTTTTAAAAACTGTATAAATTATTTCAGTTTCTTAAAAACATCCTACTATAACCTAAACTCTACTTAAGGATGCATTGGCTTTTTATATTCACAACAAAAATTGTTGATCTGCCTTTTAATTGTTTCACTATTATTCTAAAAGCCTTCCTAATCATTTTTCTGAATATAGAAGCACTAAAGGCCTAAAGATATACATACCTGACAGTTTTAATTATTCGGCCATTCTGAGAATTTGAAAGGCCTTAAGTATATTTGTATTTTATAATCTTCTCCACACCAAACATAATCCAATGTAACCACATGGCACATTTAGTGCAATTAATAAAAAAAAAACCCTACAAATATTGAGATGCAGTTGACTAACAGACATATGTTTTATTTTGGAGATAATTAATTAGACAGTTATTAATTTCAACTGTGCAATTTTCTCTTTGTATTTTATGAGCAATAATTTTTGAAGGGAAGGGGAAAGGGATCTCAATAATATTTAGAGAATCCTGAAGACTCGTATGTCCTACATAATGTACACATAAACTAGAATGAAAAAAAAATAGTCCTGACTTTAACATGGCTAAGCAGAAAAATTCAATTTATGGATGTGGAACGAGGTAGTATGATGGGGAATTAGTAGAATGAACAGTGTTCCCAGAGCCACAGCGCTGGTCTCTGAAGGTACGGCAGCGAAAACGAACCTGAGCATGTGGGCAGCATTGAAGACCACATCAAACTCTGTGCTGTCCAGCTCCGCTGCTGTTTTTGCCATCTCGGCTGCTTCTAACAGGCGCGCTTCTTCCAGAAGAAACTGACCTGTAAAGGAGGAAAGCAGAAGAGCTCCAACTTAGAAAACAATAACCCTTTGAAATAAATAAAGCTGCTATAGAGAAAAGTATAAAAGCAGTGATTAAGGTGATATAAAGCTAAGAATTACATGCGCCGTATACATAAATGCTCATATGTACGCGTATTTAACAGGCCTTTCTTTGCATTGCAGGACACTGCAATGCATCTGTCTTCTACATTAACGATTTTTTCTTAATAAAATCCTGTATAGACTGTTGAAGCAAGAAATAAAACGAATAAAAGATACGTTACAAATAATACTATAAAAGACATACCATGTTATGTAAAAATGTAAAAAGAAAACAATTTTTAAAGCCTAATGGGAAGAATATTATTTTCGTTCCAGTTTTACTAAGAAATGAATGACACATATCACTGTGTAAGTTTAAGGCACACAGCTTGATGGTTTGATTGGTATCTTTGTGAAATGATTACCACAGCTTTCTAATATAAAAGTGTGCGAGATTTAAGGCATTGTATCAGTCCTGTTGCTGAATCTGCAACTCAGGTGCAATATATTTCACTAAGCCACCAATCAACTGGTTTAAACATTCACCTGTAAATTCATTACATGTGATACACAAGGAGTATAAAATTTAATTATTAGCTATAAATCTTTGAGGTCCTGGGACGATAGTTCCTTTGTAGGAAATAAAAGATATTTACCAATAGGAGTTTAGTTGATATTAATTATTGGTCCTTTAAAATAGCTTCTGTCTCTGATGCATATACACTAAAAGGGCTATGCATACTGAGATATATTTAAGTAACAGGAAAATTATTAAAAGAACATAGAAAGATCGGCTTAGCTCTTAATTAGATTAACTGTTAATTAGATTCACTGGCAAACGTGGAAGAAATATTAACTGATTCAGATTTCTGTGATTCCTTTCAGGCCAGCTCTACAAGGTTAAAATCATTGCAGATAGAGCCACACAAGTCTTTAAAGCTGTACCTCCAGAATTGTTTGTTATATAATGCTATCCCAGAATCACATAGTAAAAGCAAAGAAAAAAACATAAAAGTTGAGCTCAATTTTAAGAGTGTAACTCTGCAAGTAGAGAGAATAGACGCTTCTTCAGAGCTAGGGCTTTTTAACAGTAAAAGTTTTGATGTTAAGCCTCATCTGATGCCGCTTGTAAAATGAAAACCAAATCAAGGGATGACAGAGATATGCAGAAACCACCCGACAGGCTTACAGAGTTGTGACCTAATGATTATTTCTTTTTGTTTGGGGTTTCCTGTTAGCAATACAAAAATAGTTTTAGAAATGATTTTTAAGTCCTAAGCTGCACACAGAAAACAGAAAAGAATAAAAATGGTAAATCCTCCCAGGTGGCTCTGGAAGAGGCATTAGCTACTGTTCATCTAATAAATAACACAAATCGTCTTCTAACCCATAGAGACCAGTCCTTAATGTACCAGGAGAAATTTCCTGCTTTCAGCAATAAACCACAGCCACTACCTATCCGTAAGCATTTCTAATCTTCAATTGGTAAAGAATGGTAAGTACAGATAAGCCCTGGATTTCAAGCCTGCATTTTTCAATAAACTGACAGTTCTCAAATCAGCACTTGGAGATGTATCAGCTGCTTCTACAAAAAACTTTGTATCACTTTCTTAGTCGCCTGACATTCTGTGCCTTTCTCATCTCCCAAAGTAAACATAATTGTTGGGTTAGATAATGATTAAGGAAACAGGGTTGTGAGTAGTTACATTTATAAATAGAAAAACACATTACTCATAAAATTCATGTATGTGCTAACTCTACAAATATGTTGATGTGGCATTCAATTTAAAGTGTACATGCTTTACAAAAAGTAAACAAAAGTTAGACAATGTGTAGCATACTGAATAATTACTGTCTCCTCATATATATATATAAGTAAAGGATACCAGGCTAAATAAACCCATTCTTCAGTTAGTTATGCTCATTATACATTGTTTGAATTAAAATGTAATGTTAATTGCTACATGTCTTCAAAACATGTTTACCTAAAAAAGTATTAATATATTTATTAATTATGTGACACTTAAAGAATGATGTCAGAATTTATTAATCGTTCTTTTTCCTTTTCAGACAGTTATTAACTCTGAAATATATTTTGTTATCAATAGTTAAAAAGATGAAATGATTAACTGAATAATGTAAGTTTTCTTAAAATTCATCACTCCAGACAGTAGAGGAAAAGAAAGACATAATAGCCCAGATGAAAAAGAGAAAAAAGGACATGATATCTATTCTGTCCACATAGAAGGGGTCAGTGACAAGATGTCTATGTGCCATAATAATGACAGTGGCATAAGAGATGGGTTTAAATGCAATGCCATGCCCCTGAGCAAAACTCTTCTTCTTTTAAAAAAGATATTTTTAGAGATAGAGGAAGGGAGAGAGAGAGACAAACATCTAAACATGGATTGGCTATCTCCTGCACATGCCCTACTGGGGATAGAGCCCACATCCCAGGCATGTGCCCTGACTGGAATCCAACCTGCAACCTTTCAGTGCATGGATGACACCCAACCCACACTGAGTGACACCAGCAGGGACCAGGGCAAAGCTTTTCCAAGCTATGTTAATGTTAAACACATCTGTAACGATTCAAAATCACCAACAAAAGAGGAACATTAACAATTGTGTAAAATCAAATATACAATTTTATCATAATTTTTACTTATGCTTTATGTTAGACTTCCCATTGAACATGCTTTCTGTAAACAGTTTGCAAATTTTCAAAACAACATGAAACACATACTTTTTTTATTGTAAATGGTGACAGAAATAATTCTCATATAGTAATTTTACAACAGTAGAATGCATTCATCATATTAACATTCAGAAAAACAATATCACAACATATCAGTTAGGTATTTGCATAATTCCCCCCATTCTGTTCTTGACAGGCTATAAATCTCAATAGTCCAGCGTTGATATTATTATGATAAAGGCATAAAGTACTATGAAGTATAAATCATTTGGTATCTGTTTTGTAACTGAGTTTGAAAACATGAGCTGAAGTAGAAAGTAAATTCTTATTCTTCTATGTTTATAATGATTGTTTTGATTTGTTTTTAAAATATAGCCCAGAACTGATGACAGAGCAATAAGCATTTCAAATCCATAGAACGAACATAAATCGGTAAACAAATATATACCAAGTTCCTTCTTAATAACTATCCAAAAACCTAAATTGGTATGTTATTAGGAGAATAATAGGAAACACAATTTGCCCTACTCCTTCCAGAAGACTTTATCTCAAATCACTCTTCCTCAACCAACTTTATTACTAGAGGCCCAGTGCATGAAATTCATGCAAGAGTAAGCCTTCCTTCTCTGGCTGCCAGCACCAGCTTCCCTCTGGCACCCAGGACCTGGGCTTACCTGTGGCTGCCAGCAGGCACCAGGGACCTGGGCTTCCCTTGCAGCTCCGGCTTTGTTTGCAAGGATGTCTGGTCTAATTAGCATATTACACTTTTATTATTA
>NW_006299245.1:4073085-4076735 GCF_000327345.1 Myotis davidii | reverse complement strand
GTCTTATTTGAGGGTCTGATAGTCAATTTGCATATTACCTCTTTATTATATAGGATTGTCCCCACCAGAAATAGGCTGTGAATTATTTAAGCTTTGCTGAGTGTAACCTGCAGCTGTACAGGCTTATTTATCCTGAACTCTCAGCCTCTAAGATTTCTCTCCACGTACATCTCTAATCCTGTTTGCCTATCTATTGTAAGTGGACATCTTTCATTTTTATGCCCAAAACATGTCCTTCTTGGTGAATCCTTCTTTGACCACTTTTCAATAGTGTCAGAATAACTTATGATTTTAATTTACCATCTAAACCAAAGCACTTAAAAGAATAGGAGGGAGTGGTATTATTATGCTGGAACAAGGACCATAAACCAGATTGTCCCAATTGTCCCAATACGGCCATCCCACTTATTGTACCTGTGGCAGAAAAGGGGATCTCAATTCTCTCATTTTTTATTGCTCTTGGAAATTGAACCATTTTACACAATAAGGCATTGTATCCTCAAAACAAAAAGTGATCAATATTAATAAGAGAGAAATAGGTGCTCATCACTGAAGAAAACAAAGATTGAGCCAGGGCTGCCAGTGTGAGTATGGCTACAAATGGAGTCAGGACTCTATGGAGAGTGAAGGGGGTTGGAAAGGAAAGCAAGAGAACTTGAAGGCAGGCACTTAAGGGAGTCCATCCACACGGATTCTGCAATGTCACCTTTCCCTGTGGTTCTCAAGCTTTAGTGACCATCACGATCACCTGGGAGACTGGCTAAAACATGGAGCTGGGCCCTGTCTACACAGTTCCAGACACAGTGGGTTTGGGAGAAAGCCTATCATTTGCATTTTTAACAAGTTCCAAGCTGACATTACTAGTCCAGTGCTCATAATCTTAAAACCTCTTAGGAAAACAACAAAATAAATGCTTTGCACCAGACTCTGGGCTCCATGTCTGAGGTTAGCTATCAGTTAGACTGAGCGCTTCTGGTTAATTCACTGCAAGTGCCACGCCTTTCCCTATAGCACAGGCATAATGACCCGGCTGCACACATGCACATATGTATGAAGAATAAGATATACTCATTAAATACAAAATTACTCTTTCAAATTTTTAAAATAAGGTGATTTAAGAGTTCTATCCCTCAAATGCAGAAGAGATTTCTGAGAAATTACTTCTCTTTTACATGCAGCAAATACATTCTTTGTGTTTGATAATGTTAGCTATCAGTTAGACTGAGCGCTTCTGGTTAATTCACTGCAAGTGCCACGCCTTTCCCTATAGCACAGGCATAATGACCCGGCTGCACACATGCACATATGTATGAAGAATAAGATATACTCATTAAATACAAAATTACTCTTTCAAATTTTTAAAATAAGGTGATTTAAGAGTTCTATCCCTCAAATTCAGAAGAGATTTCTGAGAAACTACTTCTCTTTTACATGCAGCAGACAAATACATTCTTTGTGTTTGATAACAGAGTAGAATTTCAAATAAAGAAACCACAAAAATCTTAAGTAAAATAGATTTTGTTCTCATGGGTGTACTGTGCCACCACACTTGACCATTATTTCTTTGGTGTGTAATTTGTCTTACCCAAGTTAATTATCATAATCTTATTTAACTGTCTCAAATTAAAGGGAGAAAAAAAGAAAAATGAGATGAGAAATTGAAAAAAAAAAAAGACACTTGAGTAGGAAAAAACAGAAGAAATAAAAAAGAGGAAACATTCTCTCCAGGTCCAGATGCAAACAGTATAAGTTTCCCCATCAGACTTATACCTTTTCTTCCTGGACAATTCTCTAACTGAACCATTTAAATCATTTGGTAAATTTTTACCAATGTTTCAATATGATAATCCTGTGAAGATCAATTCCTCAGTAATTCCTGGATTTAAAATTGATGTCTTAAAGGTAGAAATCCATAAAAATGTAAGCTGGCCTTAAACTACAGGCTCAAACACTGCTTTGTAAAAGTTCTACATATAAGCCCCCTAGATTAGTTGGGATGGGCATTTCTTACTAAAATATGATGAAAAATTTGCCCTTATGTTCAATGCAACTAAATGAAGTGGCTAAAATAATCTATAATAGGTGTCATGATGACAGAATTCTTTTTAGAAAAAAAATCATTCAAATGTCACTTTAAGAAATCTGCAAGGACAAATGAAAATCTTTTATAAGATAACTAGGACATAACAGTCTCAGTAAAATAGTTGCCCTTGGGAGACAACATCAGATTATCGAAATGTATCCAGAATGATTTTCCTTCTGCTGATACTACCCTGTCTCAAGCCATGATCACACTCTGGATTACAGCAATAACCTGCTAACTGATCATACTTCTGCCCTTGATTTTACAGGATATTCTCAACACACCAGTCAGAATGATCCCGTCAAAATGGAAGATCCAGTCATTATACAGCTGAGACAGGGAAGGCGCAAATTATTATACAATCTGATATGATCAGCCCCGGTTCCTTGCCCCAAGTCCCTGCCTCAGTTCTCTGACCTTATCTCCACTGTCTCTTACTACCCTCCTTTTGGTCATATATTCAATCTCATTGGCCTCCAGTAGTTTATCTGACACACAGGAGGAACACAGACTCCTACTCCTGTTTTCCTGGAATGCTCTTTCCCAAAACACCACAAAGGTTCATCTCTTATTTCTGGCACATTGTGGTGATTTAATAAATATATGTTCAATGACTGGACTGAATTAACCAATCATATCCCTACATGACTACTTGTTTCATCTTCAAAAAGCAAGTCATAATCCATCCAGCATAGGTCAGCAGGCATCTGTTCACATCCTCTCGCCTTATAGTGATGTTAGGCAAGGCTGCAGTGAATGGCCACACATGCTGGGTATTGCACAATTTCCAAGGCTGCCATTCACAGTGAAGTCTCTAGGAACTATGAATAGTGCCTCCTTGTTTTGAGCAACCTGGCAGCCTGATTTCACATCTCTGAACTGCCTTGGTATACAACAAATAATCCAGACATCAATCAGGCCTTCTAAGATATCTTAATTCTGGAACAGGTCAAACTATGCAATTGGGCTAAAAAATATATTATATTTCACTGTACTAGAAATGAATTCAATGCCTGGGAAAAGAAAAAGAAACATAATATAGCCAATGTAGCTTAACATAGCCAACCAAGTAATGTATAATGTGCCTAATATACACAAGATATGGGGACACTTGCAGTCAGAGATACAAAGATAAGTGAAACATTTATCCTTGAAACAATGCATATTCTGGTAGAGGAAACAGGATGGACAGAGTTTAACCACAAAATGGATATACATTTGAAAATGGAGGTACAAAGTAACACAGGTTAAGTGGATAAAGACAAATTTTTGTTTGGTTTTATTCAACTTATAAAGTTGAATGTGCATAAAGTAAAGGGCACAGGTGATTTACCACAAAATGGCTATGATCCTATAATCAGTAGCCATATCATGACAAAGAACATCACTGGCATCCAGAAGAAATCGTTGATACCTGGGGACTTTTCAAAGACTCAAATCACTGGAACAGGGAAAAGACCATGGTAGAAATATTGAGGCTGGCTGGCCTTGGTGACATCTAATGGTAACAAGATGGGTGGGTAAAGTGGAACTGAGGCAAAAATCTTCATGAGTGTTTCTATTAGGG
>NW_006299245.1:4051509-4073040 GCF_000327345.1 Myotis davidii | reverse complement strand
AAGACAGAGTTGGTGAAAAGCAACAGTCAGGATTTATAGACTAGTGGTTCAAAGGAGATGCTGCTCAAGAAGGCTGGTTACTTGTTAACAGACGCTAATTTTTCCTGGGAGAACTAAAACTATGGAGGAGAAACTTCTCTTCTGCTTTTCTGAAAACAGACTTGCTGAGCAACTCTCTTGCAGAGCATCTCCTGAATTTCAGGAATGCTCTCGCTCTTTAAAACCAGTCTCTCTCCCCTTCCATTAGTTTTGTGTTGTGTTTTGTGTTTTGGCAGCCTGAGTTAAGAAAAGCTGCGGCTTACCGAGACCCAGTGAATTAGGTATGCCAGAGTTACTGGCCAAATACAGAAGTTCACCAGGTGAACAACTAAAGGGCACCCCGGAGATCAATCTGGACCAGTGGTCGGCAAACCGCGGCTCGCGAGCCACATGCGGCTCGTTGGCCCCTTGAGTGTGGCTCTTCCACAAAATACCACGTGCGGGCGCGCATGTACAGTGCCATTGAGACTTCGTGGCCCATGCGCAGAAGTCGGTTTCCGGAGGAGGCGGTGAGATTGGATCTGTCCCTAAATGAACACGAGACCATGAATTTGCCCTGAATTGGACATATAGCATGAAAGATGTCTAGGGAAAAGGAGATTAGAGAAACAGCAGTCCAGGGCCCCATGCTCAATTGAAAGGAGGTCAGCAAGGTTTTCATCTCTTCATTGAATTTATTTCTCCCTGGCCCTTTACAAAATGGGTAGGATGCCAGAAAACCACTGAGGGATTTATGAAGACTGTGATATGGGGAATGGCAGGGAGAAGAGGGAACTGGGGGGAATTGAAGAGAAGAGGTAAAAGAGAAAGAAGAAATAGGGGATGGGACAATGAAGGGGAAAGCAACACAGTCTCTTTACAGTTTTAAGTAATATATAGATTCAATAGGGATCATGTGTGATCCAACAAGGAAGAGAATGTCATACTGAGCTGCAAACAATCTGAGATTTATCACCTAAGGGGAAAACACGAAGGAAAAGACATAACTAGATGAGGGGTAGACCCGAATCAAAGACACAGAGGTGAGCTGCCTCCTTTTGTTTTAGGATACTGTGCATTCTTAGACAAGGAAAGAGAAGAGGTAGGCAGAAGGAGGTAGGCAGAAGGCAGACTCACACAGGTGCTGAAGTCACTGAAGAAAGAAGCTTAATCTGAGACTTAATGATGGTGGGCGGCAATGAACACTGAGAGGTGGCCCAATGAGCTTACATCCTCTTCCTGAGGAGAGCTCAGTTTTCACAGAGCGCTCCCAGGCCATCCCCAAGGGCTTTTGGGAGGTGCTGCTTTACAGATGTGTCCATGAGGCACAGAAGAGTAAAGAGCAGGATACACAAACTTTGGAACCAATGCTTTAATCAGAATGCAAACAAGAGTCACAAAGTGCATTCATTAGCTAGATCAAAATAGCTAAGACTGGAAAAACAGTATCCCCCTCTCGTCTCTTCCCACTCCATCTCTCTCTCCTCCCCACCTCCTCTCCCTCTATTGCTGTATATAATTGTTACTTATAATCCTCCTTCTTCTTGAAAGCAATTACTCTCTTTCTCTCCGGTCTTTAGTCTGTATGCTGATGGGTAAAGATTGCCCTTTATTTTTATTCCTAGGTTTTTATTCTACCTTCTCTTATTTTCTGCTCCTCATTTATATATCGTATTCAAACATTTTTCTATATAATTCATTCTCCAGGATCGTAGTAGAGTTTCTATTATGATTTTAAATAATAAATGGTCATTGTTACAATGAATGTACTGAGCATCTATTATATGCTAGTTTTTTTATAAAATGTAAATGAATCCTCACAATTGGAGGCAGTAGCAATCATCTCCACATTAAGAAACTGAGGAGCAGAAAGGCTAGCAGAAGGCAGAACATGCTCAGGGAGATAATTAGCATGGGGCTGGGCATGCCTCATTTCCAAATCTATGATCCACTGTCCAAAGCCATTACACTATCTACTCCCTAATCAAAAATTTAATTCAGCTCTTACAATCTTGCTTTTGTGGTTTCTTGAGTCCTAGACAAAGACAGATTCAAAAGAATATCGGTGAATTGTGCTATGGTCTGAATGTGCCTTCTCTTCCTCCTCCTCCCACTTACGTGCTGAAATCTTAACCCCCCAGCCTATGGTACTTGGAGGTGGGCCTCTGAGAGGGGCTTATGTCATGAGGGTGAAGCCCTGGTGAATGGCATGACTGCCCTTATAGAAGGGACCTCAAAAAGCTCCTTGGCCCTTCAAGGACTTGAGAACAGAGAGACGACAGCTGTAAATGACGAAGCAGGTCTCCCCAGACACTGAACCTGCCAGAGCCGTGACCTTGGACGTCCAGTCTCCGAAACTATGAAAAATAAATGTCTTGTTCATACATAACCCTCTTTATGGTATTTGGTTATAGCAGCCCAAAAGGACTAAGACAAGTACTCACCTGCAACTTCTGAGCAAAGCCTGATGTAGTGATAAGTAATTTACAACCAAGTGGATTCTATCCCCATGTGAAAAATGGAAGCAGAGATGAGACCAGGAAGGAGTAAAAGTAACTGAAATCCAGTGCATCCTTCTTAACTGACCACCTTCGCTGTGCGAGGCACAGTGGTCAGGGCTGGGATCCCTGGAGCAAGGCAACTCTGGTTATCCCCAAAGCTCTGGTTTTGAGCCACAGGTCCCTCATTTATTGAAACGGCGATAACCTTGCTGTGTCATCAGAAGAACTAAACGAGGCAGCGTAAGTAAACGCAGCAGCGTCAGGTCTGGCGCCTTGCCTCCAGCCTTTTTTAAATTTTTCTCCACATGAGCCTTCCCTTACTCTGTCCCTGTTAGCCTCTCTCCCTGCCCCCAGGACGGTCCTTCCTTCCTGAGGCCTTAAGTACAGGATTAGGAGAGCCCCAGTCCCCCAAAACCTCAGCATTCTGGGTCTGTCACCAGGGAGGACCCACCAGGCTTATGTCTAGTAAGAGCCAATATCTTTGAAGGATGCAGGCAAACCATAAACATATTATGGGTTTAAGAGTCAGATGAGGTTAAAATCCTTGGTCTGACAACTTACTAGAGCTAGAGTCTTCAATATGTCAAACTCTTGATACCTTAAGTCTTGCATCTGTAATATACTGATAACATTATTTCTGCACAGGGTTACTCAAGTGAGACAACATATACAAAAAAGCACCCAGCACTGGGTCAGAAACGTAACAGTGGAACCCCAAGCTTCAATAATAGCACCATTATTAAAAAAGCGTAGTGGTGCCCAGCGTACAACCAAGCATTTTTCTTTATGCAAATTCTCAGAAATCTGGAGTCAAGGTCGTACCATATTACTTGAGTGCATTTAATCATTCTCATATTGGGAAGTATCTGATAATCCTTATATACTTAATAGTATTTATTTTTGAAGAGTCATAATAAAACTTGGTGGGTGCTATAGTCTGAATGCTCGTGTCCTCCCTAAGTCTATGTTTTAAAATCCTAATTCCTAAGGTGATAGTTTTAGAGGCAGAGGCTTTGGAGAGCTCGGCCCTCATAACTGGGACTAGTGCCCTCATGAAATAGGCCACAGAGAGATCCCTCACTCCTTCCACCAGGCAAGTATACAAGAAGCCTGAAACCCAGAAGAGAGTCTGCACTGGACCATGCTGGCACCCTCAACTCAGACCTCCAGCCACCAGGACTGTGAGAGATTCGTTTTTGTTGTCTATAAGCCACCTACTTTGTGGTGTTTTGCTCTAGCAGCCTGAAGGAACTATGGCAGTGGGTCTTGAATTTAAATTTCTTTGATTTCTAATAAAATTGTATGTTTACCTATCTTTTAAAACCTGTTATATTTTCTCTTTTAGGAATTATTTGTTGAAATCCCTTGGTCTTTGTATTCTATTTATTTTCCTTGTAGTTTTAGTTTCTCATGTCTTAAATACACTGAGCTTTTGCTTTTATGGAAATCATTTCTTATCACTTTACTATTTGTTCTTTAGCTATAGTCCTTTTGTAAAAAACATTTGATCCTTTAATTTTTCCTTGTAAGCTTAGGGAATCCTTTTCTTTTCCCCGCCCCCCAACCCCCGTTTTACTCATGTGAAAGTTTTTTAATTCTAAAAGGTTTTGGAAGGTATCTCACATAAAGCACACATCGGTATGAATATCAAATAATATTAATTATTAGACACACTGTAGTAACAGGGAATTTTAATATAAAAAATCATAGGTAAGAATTAAAATAGTGTGGAATAACATTTAAAAATAGTTAGAATTAATTATGTATCTGTGAATGGCCTGTGCTATCCTTGGGACACTAAACACTGATATTTTCACAAAATGTTTTGGTCTTAAGCAGTAAATATAATTGTAACCTCAAGTTAATTTTGCAAACACTCACCAAAAATGTATTTTCACTTTTAATCAAGGAAATATCATTATATAGGTCATTATTTAATTTAAATAACTGCTCTTGCAGTTTCAGAAGTGATTAAAAATGAAATGCTATAAACAACCAATCTCAGTTCATCATCTTCTAACTAGTTTTAATTATGAATAATAAAAATAACTACAGGCCTCTCAACAATTCAACCCATATTTCAAGCTTCTTCTTTACTTTTTTTTTGTGTGAACTGATGAACAATCCAACATATTTTTAACAATTTCCCTCAGTACTTATTTTAAAAATAAAATTTAATAGTATATAAACAGTCATGGAGAAAAACGGACTAGTACAATATTAACAGAAGCTTTTGAACTTAAAAATTGAAAGACCTGGACTCTTCAAGTTTTTCTACGACAACATATATTGAAAATTTCTGATTCACAGGGTTTAGAGGATGAAAAAGTTCAGAATCAAGAAAACACCAGGTAAGAAGGTAAAGTGGACACAGAACCTAGAGAAGAACCTAGAGACGGAACATGGCAAAGGATCCTGGACAGAACTTAGAAGACAGAACCAAGAGACACAGAACCTAGACACAGAACCTAGAGACGGAACATGGCAAAAGATCCTGTACAGAACCTGGCTACAGAACCTGGCAAAAGAACCTAGAGAGAGAACCTAAACCGAACCTGACTGGAGAACCTAGCAAGAGAACATGGCTACAGAACCTGGCGATCCTGGCTAGGCTGCTGATCAACTGAACGCTGTCTCTGTGTCATTCCTTCTTCGCCGACTCCGTCCACACCTTTGGGGAACCCCTGGACCTGCTGGGGTTGGACCCCAGCACTCTACTTTGAAGTCTATGAATAAATTTCATCTTGAACATACTTAAAAAAAAAAAAGGTAAAGTGTTTGATAAATGTAGTAAAATGTAGTAAGACATTTTCAAGATGCTAAAATTGATAGTTGAGCCAAATCATAATAATAATCCAGATAATTATAGTTTTTAAAGTTTCTATACTTCTCTGTGGGCCCAAGAGAAAAAATGATATACTATCCTGTGTTAGAAATGATTTCATGGTTGTCTGGACCATCCCTCTCCCCTTTGAAAATACCTGAATTTTCTCTAATCCTATATAATAAAAGGGTAATATGCAAATCGGCTGAACGGTGAAATGACTGGTCACTATGGTCACTATGATGCGCACTGACCACCAGAGGGCAGATGCTCAATGCCAGAGCTTCCCTCTGGTGGTAAATGCGCTGCCATAGGGGGAGCGCTGCTCAGCCATAAGCCAGGCTTGTGGCTGGTGAGTGCAGTGGGGTGGCGGGAACCTCTCCCGCCTCTGCTGCAGGCAGGCGTAAGGAGCGAGGGGTCCTGGACTGCAAGAGGATGCAGGCTGGACTGGACACCCCCCACCCCCGCCCGGAGTGCATGAATTTCATGCACTGGGCCTCTAGTGTCCTTATAAACCCACACTTGAAAAATCTTCAGTGAGCACTCATTTCACAACCTGACAGCTCTTGTAATTTGGATGTTACCCCTTCTATGAAGCCAGAAATGTATTTCTCATAGCTCCTAGTTATGGTCCTAATTCTGTCCTTGACCTGTTCCTCAGACATAGGCTATGCCTTTTGCCTCTTGCATTTTGTGTCCTTTGATGTTTTCCATTGCACCCTCTCATTTCTATAGGCTTGTCTGGTGAGCTCCTACTCATCACTCCAATATAGCTTACATGCAAGTTGACCAATGTAGTTCTCCTGCACCCCAGCCACCCAGGTCAAGGCATCTTAATTATTCTGTGTCTCCTCTAAAAAACTAATTGCAACTGTTATTAAATAATTATTTACACAATTTGTGCCTCTCTCACCAGTGTGCAGTCTCCAATGGAACCTGTCTTGTTCCTTGCCATGTCCCTACATGTAATACAGTGCTTGATAAACACTGACTGGAGGAAGAGCTGCAGAACTCCTCACAATATAGCTGAACCCTGAGAAAGGAACATCACCCAGAGGGAGTATCAATAATGAAGGAAGTGAAGCTAAAATCTGCAGTCAGCAGCACATGGATAAGAGGTGGATGGGAAAGAAACCAACAAAACATACGAGGTCCACATAAAAGAGCACTTCTCAATAAGGTTTATCGCAATCTGCCCACTTTCCATTTTTGATGCCTTTATCCTTAGTATTTAATGAATTCCCATTTGTATGAGTTTATACATACAGCTAGTATTGACTCAAATTGTTTGAATCGACATCAAATTTACTGCTGTGCACATAATGATGACATCTATGATATGTTCTTTCCATGTCTTGACTGTCATTCTTTTGACAGAAGCTTCCTATGGGAACTATAGGGAAAATCCATGGAAAATCCCTTGAATTACAGGCCCCTGTGAGATACCAAGGCACCAAGTTCTCACCTTTGACATCTATAAACTAAATTCCATAAAGACCTCAGATGATTTGTTTCATATGGACACTGGCATACACTGATGGCACATAAAGACAACATTACACGATCCTTGATATCCTCATTTGAAACCTATTTTCTACACATTCCTTAAAATTTTTGATGAAAACTAAATGAGGTGGGCTTCATAGAGACAGCGCCGGCGAAGTGTGAGCCAGCTGGGTGACTGTGTGCTCCCTGAGGAAAAGCAGTTAGACACAGGCAAAGGAGATCCTAAGAAGCCGAGAGGCAAAATGCGATCGTATTCTTTCTTTGTGCAAACTTGCCAGGAGGAACACAAGAAGAAGCACCCAGATGCTTCAATGAACTTCTCAGAGTTTTCTAAGAAGTGCTCCGGAGGTGGAAGACCATGTCTGCTAAGATTCCTTAAAATTTTTGATGAAAACTAAATGAGATGGGCTTCATAGAGACAGCGCCGGGGCAGTGTGAGCCAGCTGGGTGACTGTGTGCTCCCCGAGGAAAAGCAGTTAGACACGGGCAAAGGAGATCCTAAGAAGCCAAGAGGCAAAATGCCATCATATGCCTTCTTTGTGCAAACTTGCCAGGAGGAACACAAGAAGAAGCACCCAGATGCTTCAATGAACTTCTCAGAGTTTTCTAAGAAGTGCTCCGGAGGTGGAAGACCATGTCTGCTAAGGAGAAAGGAAAATCTGAAGACATGGCAAAGGCGGACAAGGCCCAGTTACGAGAGAGAAATGAAAGGTTACATCCCTCCTAAAGGGGAAACAAAAAAGAAATTCAAGGCTCCCAACACACCCAAGAGGCCCCCGTCGGCCTTTTTCTTGTTTTGTTCTGAGTATCACCCCAAAATCAAAGGAGAGCATCGACCTACCCATCGGTGACACTGCAAGAAGCGGGGAGAGATGTGGAATCACACTGCTGCAGAGGACAAGCAGCCTTATGAAAAGAAGCCTGCTAAACTGGAGAAATATGAAAAGGATATTGCTGCATGCCGAGCTAAAGCAAAGCCTGCTGGGCTAAAAAGGGAGTTGTAGTGGCTGAAAAAAAGCAAGAGAAAGAAGGAAGAGGAAGAAGATGAAGAGGAGGAGGAGGAAGAAGAAGATGATGATGATGATGATGATGAATAAGTTGGTTCTAGCAGGGTTTTTTTTTTCTTGCCTATAAAGCATTTAATCCCCCTGTACATAACTCACTCCTCTTAAAGAAAAAAATTAAAATGTAAGGCGGTGTAAGATTTGTTTTTAAACTGTACAGTGCCTTATTTTGTATAATTAACACACGACCAAATGTGTTTTTAGATAGACCTGTCCTGGCGGTATTTTCAATAGCCACTAACCTTGCCTGGTAGGTATGGGGGTTGTAAACTGGCATGGAAATTTAAATTCTTGTTGGTGCACAGCACACATTGTTTATATGTGGGGATGCCAGTTTTTTCATCTTCAGTTGTCTCTGATGCTGCTATTACAAAATAATTGTTGTTCCATTAACTGAATATCACTCTGTAATTGCAAAAAAAAGTTGCAGCTGTTTTGTTGACATCCTGAATGCTTCTCAGTAAATACAATTTTTTTTTTATTAGTATTGTTGTCCTTTTCATAGGTCTGACATTTTTCTTCTTGAGGGGAAGCTAGTCTTGCTTTTGCCCATTTCGGATCAAATGTTTATTGAAGCGTTTATCTTTTCATATATCTAGCTGATAAAAAGTATTTGTCTGCACACCCTGTGTACTCGTGATGAGGGCAATGAGAATTGAATTGAGGCTGTTTTCATCCATAACAAACTCAAAATTCTGGTCAGTTGATAATTTTCACATAGCCCTGTTACATTTACAAAGTGCAAAGTAACCACTCTACTCACAGCATGGGATCATTAGAAGCACGCATTTGGAAGTCTGTCCTTGAAGGACTACTAATAGGAAAGTTGGTATTAATCTTTACATGAGCACTTGACTTTTTTTTTAAACTCCCACTATCATGTAATGGCAGTTATGTTTGCAGTTCCCACGTTACAGAAGGCCTGAGAATGTATCCCCAAAAGCGTGAGCTTAAAATACATGACCGCTGAATGAAGTTTTTTGGTGGACAGTAGTCCTGGCAAAGGCTCTGAAAAAAAAAAAAAAAAAAAGTGGTAACTGTAAATGACTTCTATTTATCTAAATACGGATTGCTTAGGAAACTTGAGACTCCATTAAAGGTATTTGTAATTAATTAGGCCAACTTTTAAAATTGTATGCCACATTTAAGATCAGGTATATTTTCCAAATTATAGTTTGCTCCTTTATAAATCAAATAGACACAAGGGAAGAAGACACTTTGTATCACAGATTGAATTGTCCAATTTATTGAATTTGATTTTTGTAAGACTCAAAAATCATTAGGGTCATATGGTTATCCGCTTAGCTCTTGAGGAAACAATTTGGCAATTTTGTGTTTTTGACATTATCATTCTCTTACGGTGCCAGTGTTTTAAAATAGCGTTCTTTTAATTTTACATGCTTTTGTGATAGAGTGCTGTTTTGTTACATAATTTTGACTTGGATATTTTCATTTGCATTTGTTTATGTAATTTCAGGAGGAAAACTCAACATCTGAGTCCTGGATGATACTAATAAACTAATAATTGCAGAGGTTAAAAAAAAAAAGAAAAACTAATGAGAAATTGAGTATATAGTATAAACAACATGAAATCTGAGACTGTGAGAACATTTTGGAAGCCCACATCCACTTTTTCACTTTACAAATGAGGAAATCTGAATCCCTGAGACTATAGGTACCAGGTACCAGGCCTTTAACCAATTTATTGAGTCCATTTTATAGACGGGCCTAGCTTTCTTTCTCACAAGCAACCTAAAGAATAAAAGGCAATCTGCAATGCAATCCCTCTTGTGGATGCAAAATACAAGTAATTGATAGTGCTTTGAAATACTGCCTCTAATTGCCACGGCAGCCAGTTTAAATTCCTAAAATTCTCCCTGTCCAGTCCCAACTGGGTGCTATTTTGCAAGTCAATTGTATCATTGATAAACAAATAAAAAAACACATAAAATCACCCAGGGTAGTGAATTTCTAATAGAACAAAACTTGCCTACTCTGCTTTTTCACAGGCATGTGACAAAGCATTTTGAAAAGATTCAGAACAACATGCATATTTCATTTAAACATTTATTTTTAAGCTGAAGATGTATTGTTATTCATTCACTCCAGGGGTATAAATATTCCAAGAATATCTACAAATAGTAACTGATATAAGAATCATAGTATGCATCTTCTTGGACAAGAATTAATAAAAATTCTAATGAAATAAATTTTCAGTCAATTTTGGAACATATATCCAATTCTAACATAGAGAGCACTCCTGAGTTCAACTGACAACTACTGCAGCACATTTCCATCGGCACAAAATGGAAAACAAGCCCCCTTTATTTTTAATTATCTTATAATTTTCTGAAGAAGGTGAGTATTTATATTCCCACAACCACTCCCTAGTCCAAGCCACCATCATTTCTTGCCTAAAGCCCCAACAGAGCTCCCTTTGCTCTACTCTGACCTTTCTCTAATCCTGTCCTGCTCTTAGAATAATAAAGTACAAACTCCTAAGTTTGGTCTACAAAGCCCGTGCACTCCACCTCTGCCTCCTCTACAGTTTCCTCTCCTCCATTCTCCCTTCCTGTTCAATCTACTCCTACTCACATTAGCCTTCTTTCTCTGCTGTGAAAGTAAACTTGGTCTTGTCTGTAACCTTTGAACTTACTGTTTCTGCTGTCTGAAAACTTTTACCTCATTCTTCAAATAACTGACTTAAGCTTACAGATTTCAAATATAATCTCTTCAAAGATGCTTTACCTGAGTAGTTGCTTTCAACAAGTACCCGACTTCTCACCTCATCACCTTCTAAAAATGACAATATGCTGTTTATTTCCTACATCACCCTATTCACTTTCTAAAAACAGAAAAATGCCTGCATCTATTAGATATATCTTATACATGTTAACATTAATAAAAAACCTTCCTTAAGACTTTTAAGCTGTCATGACTTATATGACGTTGACATTCTAAAACTGAACAAAGGGGCCAACTAATAAAAAATATCTATCTACTTACACACCCATTTGTCTATCTACCAATGTTGTGAAAAGAAATGGAACATTTAGCGGAAAAAGCAATAACGGTTATAAAAGAACCCAAAATTCAATTACCCACAACTAACTTAGACATGTCAACTTCATTTTCCTAGACTTTGATTTGTATATCGAATGGGTTACGTTAGATAATTTTAAAATAAATTTCCAGTTCTAAATTTTAGTCATTTGAAGTACATATCCCTAAATTAAAAAATCATTAATATTCCATTAAATGTGCATCTATAATAACTTGAGCACAGGGAAATAGACATTTCAGTCACTCAGTTATGGGCTTTCTATCCATTTGTAGGTTATTTGTGCTGAAATTTTTCCTTTTGATGTCTCATCTTGAGTGTCTTCCATTTCCTCCCCGAGAGTGGGGGAAAAGAATATTATAAAATTATACTAAATTATGTAGTCATTCCTCCCGTAGGAAATAAATGTACTTCTGATAATGTATGTATGCCAAAATTTTTAAATAATCCAGGGGTACTAAGAAGAATCATTTTTTAACACATGTATTTGCTAAGCATGTGTTACCACTGTTTTCTAAATAACATGCAATAATAAATTTGTTGCTCTTTCTGTTAAAACTAAATCCAGCCCAGATGGTGTGGCTAAGTGGCTGGGCATTGACCCATGAACCAGGAGGTCACTAGGTCAATTCCCCTTCAGGGCACATGCCCGGGATGCAGGCTTGATTCCCAGTAGGGTGCATGCAAGAGGCAGCCAATCGGTGATTCTCTCTTATTATTAACATTTCTCTCTCTCTCTTCCTCACCTTTCCTCTCTTTCTAAAATAATAATAAAAAAAAAAACATAAAAAATTAAAATAAATCCAAAAATTTCTCATGGGAGAAGTACTTCCTACTACCACACTGAAAAAGAAAAATCAGAAGTATGATATAATATAGAAGTAATAATAATAATAATAATACATACAAAGATAGAAGTGGGTAAAGACAGACCAGCCAGAATAAAGGGAGACTAGGGGGACTAACTCTTCAATATAATAGTGATTTTTTCCATTTCAATTCAAAGGAAGCAATGATAAAATTTAAAGGAATTGGTTGTGAAAAATCTAAACCATGTAATAAAATTAAGGGAAACAAACTTAGAAGATGCCGTAAGTAGAATTAGTTTGAGGCAAAAGGAAATGCTGGCAGCAAGATAAGGAAAAAACAAGATGACAGGAGGTCCTGCAGCACTCAGAGAGAATGATCATGGGACTACTCTAATGCAAAGTAGGGGTACCCACAACAGTATCCACAAGAAAATCCTAACTTAAAATACTTCATATAAGAAAACTTGTAATAATAAGTTCTGTAGCAAACTTAAATTAGTTGACTGCTATCTTAACCTGGCAATAAAATTGCACTGTGAAGCAAAAGCAGAAGTGGTTAGGCAATAAATTGTGTGAAATTACATGCTGTGTTATGCTGGGAAGATAAAGCATCACAAACCTATAAACATATCCATACAATGTAAACAAACAAATGGACTTGTGGTTGGTTCAGGGTATCCTCCATTTGACTATTTCCATGTTCCACACTCATACCCTGTCACTGATTTATTGTTACTCACTGGAAAATGCTAAAACAAATTAAATATTGTATGAGCATATTAGCTTTAATTTCTCAAGATTTAATTTTCATCCATCTTTAGGTTTACTACTTGATAAAAACTAACACACAGCAAAGCCAATAGTGGCCAAAAAAACTTTTTTTTTTCCTCAAGGGATCAGCAAAAGGAAATGTTTTGTGGCTCACCAAAAGCCATTCCATCTGAAAATCTGGTAGAAATAAGCACATCTTTCACAACACCAAACAAGCTATATTACTTTGCCTCGCTTAACACATGACTCACTACTAATGATAGAGTGGATGTGACAGAGTTGTTACATAAGTTCACTCTGGTATAATCCCGGCCCAGGCTAAACTGAACGAGAGAGCCATCGTTTACACTGTGCACAGTTGATCCTTGACCTCAATCACAGGCATGTAGAGGCTGGTGTGCATCTATATCTTCTAAGACTTTGAGGCCAAAATGTAAACCTCTGAAACTTCAAAATGACACATTCCATAAAAAATGCATTATCATTTACAATGAAAAGAGAGCTAGTAGTTGGATTATATATGATACATCAGGCCAGGAGAGAGATGTTTTCCCAATGAGACCTCATTCAAACTCCACAGTGATGTTGAATGAAACAACTGTGAAAATGCCTTCCCTACGGAAGTTCTATGAAAATGACTAAAGGAAAACATAGTGGGTAGCCCTCTTTAAGATGCCTGTTTTGAGTGAGAAGGGAAGACTATGCTAACTCTGCAAGAACAAAGTCAATGTCCTCCCAAAACGTTCTTTACTAGCGAAACCTAAATCTCATACCAACATTAATAGGAAATGTGGGGGACATGGAAAAAACTCTCAACCACTCACCATAATGCATGTAACAGTTTCCTTTGGTGGGATCCAGCTCAATAGCCTTCAAGAAGAACTTTTCAGCCTCACTCTTACGACCCTTGAAAAACAGAGAAAATGGATGATTCAGCAGCGGATCACGAGGGAGTCTTCTCCTCCTGGGCCCCAGCGAAGTGGACTGATGTCTAGTTGATAATCATCATAAAAAATGTATTGTTTTTATCTGAACAAAGATGGTCAAGGAGAATGTACTGAGAGAGAAGACTGAAGCCGGAGTCCTGGGAAACACCAAGATTAGAAGAACAGACAAAAGTGAGTTCATCAAAGATCAAAGAGAAGCAGCCAGGGAAGCAAGAAAAAAAGTAAAAAATGGTTTCACAGAAACCAAAAGGATAAGATAGATAGAAGGAATGACGAGAAACACTGTCATCATTGTCTATTTTATATTCTCCCTTCAATTGCTTCCTTTTTAGTCCTTCTTCTTCCTTGTAAAGAATTATGGCCATTTTAGCTTTGGAGATGATTTTATCCTAATTGCTCACTTTATACATGAAGAAACTAGTCAAATTTGTTGAATATCAAACAATACAGTTTATCTAGGACTTGCTGCTGTCATTCAGGATTAACATACTGCTAATCCAGGATTCAATCCAAAACTAGGCTATCTTCCTAGCTATAGCCTTAAACATTACTGACTGCATCTATGCTGACCGCAAGTGGCATCAAGGCACTGGGTAGTGTCCCGTAGCCATGGTACCAAGTTAAAAAAAAACAAAAAAAACCCAAAAATCCCCACACAATCTTATCTACCTGTTCCTTCTAATTTATATACTACCTACCACATTAACTTCAAATTATTTTTTTCTTTCTTAAAACCACTCTTATGGAGATAAGTCTTCCAAAACTAGAAGTATATAATGAACCTAAGATTCTACACTACATGCAACTTTGATTCATTTTTCCATATACCCTCTCCTTTAAGTTTATTCCTTCATTTACAAGATTCACTCTTGCTTGCACATTCTTTGCTCATTCATTTCCTAGCAGGTAAGACCTAGCCTACAGCCTCTGCCATATACAGCCAGTGTTCATCAAATGATCAGACAACAGAGTTCATTTCTTTTTTTATTTTAATAATGTTTCTCCAGCCAACAATTCCTCTTTAACTCACACATCTCATCAAATATCCAGTAGTTAAAATTTTAATTCCCTGAAGTATTTCTCCCAGCACTGTAACTTCAAAGAGAAAAAAAGGAAAACACAAGCAAAATGCTTCATACACATATCATACTTCCATGAAGTCAGTAAAAGTTCGCAATAATCTTACCAAGTTAGGATTCCTAAATGATAAATCACTGTAATGAGTCAGATAGTCTAACATACGAATTAAGAGCTAGATGCTAGGCAGGCACAGCAGCACCCGCATTTGTGTAGCTATGTGACCATCAGAAAACTATTTCATCTCGTAGCTGGAATTTTCTCTATTGAAACCAGAAGATAGGTGGAGCACAGAAAATATTTAGGGCAGTGGAAACTAATTGGTATGATACTATAATAATAAATACAGGTAATTACACATTTATAAAACCCTATAGAATATATAACACAAAGAGTGAACCCTAATGTAAACTATGGACTTTAATTAATAGCAATGTGTCCATATTAGCTCATCAATTGTAACAAATGTACGTCACTAATGCAAGTTCATAATAATAGGAAAGCTATGTGAAGGGTGGCAAGATGGTGAGGGAGCATATGGGAATTACCTGTAAATTTGATTCAATTTTTTTATACCTAACACTTCTCTAGAAGTAAAATATATTATTTCAAAAGAGGATAATGAAATAGTTCATAGGATGTTAAATTTCTGAGGTAACACACATAAAGTCATTATTATATACTTACATACACTGTAATTTTATAATAAATGTTAATTATTATTTTATATGTACATATACAGTATGCAACAGAATGCAGAATTATGAATGACAAAGAGTATGTTCTTTTATACACACCACCTCAAAAACACATGGTCAGCTTTAAATCATCACTGGAAAAATGATGTACAAAGAACTTGCAGATGATATTAAAAGAAAGATGCAAAAAGAAAACTATCATTGGTGGAGAGTCTGTACAAATGTTATATGCAAAGATAAAAAGGATCTGTGAACTTTCTTCCACTTAAGTTTTTTAGGACAAAAGAGAAAAAACTGGTTCATTTATCAATGTCATAGTAAATAGGGTAGTAAAATCCTCATCTGTAGTCAACTGGCAAAATAATCGTACACGGCATTAAAAACAGCCACCAGAATGCAAAGGCAGTGATCTCTGGTTACTCCAGGGGACAGGTTATTAAAGGCAACGAGTCCCACCAGTTCCTTGATACAAAATAAACACATTGAAGGACAGAACACTCTTCCTGGGGGTAAGTATCAAAACATCATGCAAAAACCTATCTTTTTGCTTTGACTACTATTTATTTAGTCAAGTGCCAAATAATAAAGAGGAAAATAATATCCTACAAGAATATACAAAATCAAACGTCAACCAAATGCAGAAGCATGTAGATACACACATTACTAGCTCTTACTAAGGGATTATGGCAGCTGAGAGATAACACTCGGTGATCCCACTTCTAGGAATATATCCAAAGAACCCCGAAACACCAATCAGAAAGAATACATGCACCCCTATGTTCATAGCTAATTTACAATAGCTAAGATCTGGAAACAGCCCAAGTGTCCATCAGTAGAAGAGTGAATAAAAAAGATATGGTTCATTTACACAAAGGAATACTATGCAGCTATAAAAAAAGAAAGATCTCTTACCCTTTGAGACAGCATGGAAGGACCTGGGACCTGGAGAGTATTATGCTAAGCGAAATAAGGCAGTCAGAGAAAGACAAGCATCACATGATCTCACTTATATGTGCAATCTAAGTAACAAAATAAACTGATGAATGGAATGGATCCAGCGACATGGAACCATGCAACAGACTAAAGAATCTCAGAGGGAGCAACAGGGCAGGTGTGGGAAGAGATGAACCAAAGAGCTTATATGCATTTATGCATAACCCACGGACACAGCCAACAGTGTGGCAGGCCTGGGTGGGGGTGCCTACCACACTGTTGTCTGTGTCAATGGGGGGTGAGGGGAAAGGGGACATCTGGAATACTTTCCACAATAAGGATACATTTTAAAAAATTACTCTTTCAACTGTCATTGGTTTGGTTTAGTTTTGAGGGATGGAAGAAGAGAAGAGAACAAAATTTTTCTCAGCATGTTTTTCTGGATGTCTTTTAGATTACGTCAGCATTTCCTAAAAGAATTATGGAGTAACCACTGGTTGTAAAAACTCCTCAAATCAAGCACCATTACTCATTTTATATATTGGCTTGGATATCTGGACACGTGTGTTGGTTCAGAAAAAAAGGGGCGGTGGGGACTGTGGTCAGCTGTGACAAATAAGGGGAATGTGAGTTAAGAAACTCGGGATCTTCTGCCAGTTCTGTGACTTGTTTATTTGTTTGTTCCTTTATTGTTGTAGGTTAGAAATTATTTATTGAATGCCTACCATTTGCCTTACACAGTTCCAAGCACCAGGGATATAACGATGAACAGAGTGCTCGCCCTCTGTTCTCATTACAGGAGGCCCATGATGAACATATTACCCAGTAGCAAGGGAATTAATTAGTCCCAGAGCACAGTGGGCAAACAATTTCTCCAATTCTCTTTCAAAAAAAACCAAACCTAGACAGACAAGCCTGTGTTTGAATCTTGCTCTCTGTACTTACTTAACTGTGTGACTATGAGTATCTTTTATAATAACTTAGTCTCTTTTTCCTCATTTAGAAAAGTGAACACAATTTTGAAGGATTGCTAATAAAATCACAAATAACTAGCTTCAGATCTGGCACATAAAGTTCTGGCATTCTTTGATTTTTCTTTCTTCTAGCTCTTAAAAAGAATTTATCCTCCCAAGTTTAATGTCGCCAAGTGGTTCCTAATTACCAAAATTCAAAAATCCATTTTAGAATTTCATGTCATGGTAGCAACTAAATGTCACCATTTTCCTACAAAATGATTCTCACCACTAACGCTTTCTCCTCTCTCAAATAAAAGCTCTTTTAGTTCACATCTAGAGTGCAACAACAGATTTCAGATTTCCTCAGTGAATTTCATTTCACCAGATTAATGTTTCTTAAGCAGACTGTTTTGGGGATGCCTTTATCCAAAAATATTTTAATAGCTCTATGTTTTCACTTTTTTCTTTCTATTTTTTATTTTTTAATAATTCTTTATTGTTTAAAGTATTACATATGTTCATATGTTCTCAATGTCCACCAAATGTCATTTCAATGAAACACTATGAATCTATTAAAATGATTTTGTAGAAAAGTTTTAAACCACAAGAGATCTTCATGATCCACTGCTAAATGAAATACGCTGTAGCCTATGTCCTAATTACTTGTTGTTGTTTTTTAAAACTGAAAGAATATTTTTAAGAGAAAATTGACATTATCTGAATCAAAGGATAATTTTACTGCCGGGGTTTCAAAGGTAAATGAAAGTATTGATCCCTCAGTATTTCAAGAATGATGGGGAGAGAAGTACTCATCTGGAGTGGACTGATAGGGATAGCGCTGTATCAGTGCCGACTTGTGTCTTGAGTACACAGCACACTTAGCCTACTGAGAAGGGCAAAAGAAGGCTTCAGAAATGTGACGTTTCATGCCATAGAAATGGAATAAGCTCCTGCTATATGACAGGCTGTGTTCCAGGTCTTGGTCATCAAGACAAAGTTCCTGCCCTCCTGCGGTTCACATCCTAGTGGTGTAGTGGATAGTTTGCACAGGAGCAGGTGACACTGTCAGTTGCTCTGAAGTCCTCTGGTAAAATATAACACAGGCCAAGGGAAAAGAGCAATACTCTCCCGGGGGTAGAATGGGGTGATGTTTGATAATGTGGCCAAGAAAGGCATTTAGTGGCATTTGAGAAGCAACCTAAGAAAAGGAAGCAAGTGAGCCATGCAAAGGTTGGGCATGCATGGAGTGTTAGGGCCTCACAAGACCATCAATATGGCATCGGTGGAGTACACCCGCCCCCACCAAAGAATCACAGGGAATGAGTGTGAGAGATGGGAGGCACCAGCTCATGTAGGACCTAGTATGCTCTGTGAGAGGTTTGGAATTAATTTTCTTTTTTGGAAGTGCAAACCACAGTTTCAGTATTGGATGCCACATGTTGCTCTGACTCATATAATTTCCTTGATGTTAACAAGCAAAGGGTCGAACTGTCTCCAGGAACTGCACAAAATTATGGAACACTTCATGAATCTGTGTGTCATCCTTGGGCAGGAGCCATGCTAATCCTCTCTGTATAATTTTAATTTTAGTGTATGTGCTGCTGAAGCAAGCACTAAAATTTCTTTTGATCAGGAAGGAACACAACGAGATTTTAAATAAAGGTACAAAAAACACTCTAGATTTGGGGTGGAAATACTGACTATAGGGGACAAGAGAAAACAGAAAGGCCACCCAGAAGGAAATTAATATTCTATGGCTAAGAGTCAAGTGAAGCAGTGGAAGTGGTGAGATTTGGTTAGATTTGGAATCTCCTGAAGATAGGTGGCTGAAGGGTGGAGTATGAATGGTTCTATCATGAAAACTAGAGTCAAATACCAAGGTGAATGCAGGTATCATTTCATCACACGGGAAAGACTGTGGGGGAAGGTGTTGGTAGGAAGGTACATGTGCAGTGGAGCAATCAAGTTCTGTCTGATGGAGACTTTAGGGCAAGAGAGATTGGAGAACGAATTCAGAAAGACTGGCCAGACAGGAGGCCACCGACCAGGCACTGTCAAGAAAAGGAACACCAGCTCTCTGGTACCCTGAATACAAATAAAATAAAAGAGAAAGACATATAAGAATGCCAAGGTGGGGGTGGTGTGGGGGGAGACAAAAAAGAGAAAAAACTAAAAGCCCTTGCATTTAAACCATATTTTGAATAAAAAAGAAAAGGACATCTTAAAACCATCATAAAATATAAACATTTAGGACCATTTAAAATAACTATTTTAAGTAAGTATCTTGCCTTTAATACATATTTAAAATATTTGATAATTTTCAAAATATAAATAATATGTTGCTTTCACCAGAGCTTTTATATTATAGGCTAAGGTATAAACACAAAATAGCTAATTTCTAAAATATTACATAACTGAAGGTGTCTAGCTTATTTAGATTTCCTGTTATAGTACAAGTTTTCATTTCCTTTCTACATCTGTTCATTTGTATCTTTTCCCTTGAAGCGTAGAGAGGTCATCCACACATACTGTAAGAACATTTCAGTGGGAGATAATTAATTTGACAGGATACAACCACATCTTAAGCTCCATTTGGCCAAATGACTTAGGCTGTTACACTGCCCCACTATACTGAGCTCAAAATCAAGTTAAAACCAATGTCTCACCATAACTCTTTTCCATTCATGATCTCAGTTAATAAGGACAGTTTTCAGATATTTTATTAAAATGTCTGAGTAAGTTGTAGCGAAATAAAATTTATAATCAAATTATAGATAAAGTATCCTAGAATTTTCCTTTAAAGTTATGTAAATCATTTTTAAATTTCAAATTTGGCTAATTTTATACTTTATAATATCTTTCATCACAAGCTAAACAGAAACATGCCTATTTCTATTTTATTCTATTTATTTATTTTTAAAATATATTTTTATTGATTTCAGAGAAGAAGAGAAAGGGAGAGATTGGTTGAAATATCAATGATGAAAGAGAATTATTGATTGGCTGCTTCTTGCACGCCCCCTACTGGGGATTGAGCCTGCAACCTGGGCATGTGCTCTGACCCAGAATTGAACTGTAACCTCCAGGTTCATGCGTCTATGCTAAACCACTGAGGCACACTGGCCAGGCTAAACATGCCTATTTTTAATTAAAATAATAAGATTTAAGGAATCTATTGAATTACTCATTTGCTTTCTTTACTCGACAAGTATTTATTGGGCACCTACTATGTGCCTAGCACTGTGTTAGCACCAGAATGAAAACGGTGAAGAAGAACAGACTCAAAGCTAGTCGATGATGCTTCCAAAACTGTAGTTTTTATAAGTCCATGTAAACAAGGGTTGTGAATTTCACTGAGAACAATAAGTTTGACCTAGTTGCAGTACTCAGGGAAAGTTTCCAAAGGGACTGCTGCTTCTTCTAAAAACCTGAAAGATGTGTCTGATTAACTGGCTGAAGGTGAGACATAGTGTTGTAAGGTGAGGCCCCGCAAAGGTAAAGCCCCAGGAGCAGCAAATCAGAAACACTGCTTGGAACTCAGGGGGGACGGAGGAGGAGGAGAGTGGGCTAGGTGAAATGCAGGGAAGAGCAGAGTGCACCTGGCTTACAAGTTACATGAGAGAATTTATAAATATCACTCTGAGAGCAGCGTGAATAACACTGGAATGGAAACGGAAGGGATGTAGGCAGATTAGCACAGGCTGTTAGAAAAGAGCGATGAAGTTGATAATGGAGAAGAGGATTCATGACTGACGTAGGGAATAGTCAAGTAATATAGAGAGGATTGCAACATGGGGCCGAGGTTGGGACGAGGGGGGTGAGGTAACAAGATATCCTCTATGTTCCTGATTGTGAAACTGAAGAAAAGCTGGTAAAATAATAGGGAAAAAAATAGGTTAAGAAAGTAACATTATGAATCCAGTTTTGAGAATTGTAGCGATTGAGGTACCTATGAGATTCAGTCTGAGATGTCAGGCCGAATCAAGAGGTCAAAGGCAAGATAAAATAGTATTTCAAGAAGACAGCACAGTCAATTATGTCAAATGTTGAAAAACTATCCACTAGATTTAGTGACAGAGAGATGCCTGGTAACCTCAGTAAGGTGTGTGGATCAGGCCTGGAAGCCAAAAGAAATGGAGGATGAGGTACCTATGAGATTCAGTCTGAGATGTCAGGCCGAATCAAGAGGTCAAAGGCAAGATAAAATAGTATTTCAAGAAGACAGCACAGTCAATTATGTCAAATGTTGAAAAACTATCCACTAGATTTAGTGACAGAGAGATGCCTGGTAACCTCAGTAAGGTGTGTGGATCAGGCCTGGAAGCCAAAAGAAATGGAGGATCCTCAGGGAATGGGTGGGGGGAGC
>NW_006299245.1:4041811-4051424 GCF_000327345.1 Myotis davidii | reverse complement strand
AAGAGGAAATGGATACCTTAATTGCAGACAATTCTGTCCCATCTGGCTGTGAAGGGAGGGGAAGTGATAATGTCAACAGAAGGAGATGAAACACAGTGTTTTGAAAAAGAACACAGAAAATCAAAACATAAATCACAACTAGGCTTAAAAAATTATGTCTAGGTTTCTTTTTCTTAATTCAATTGAACATTAGAAAGGAAAATAACTAAAAAATAAGTATTTTTTTTAGAAGTCTTAGATAACTTTCCAATTTTTCTCATGCCAAATTAAACCTGCCCAGAATCCTTACGCTGAGTCTTGGGTGCTCTAAAACACTTGATTCCTACTTTTGTTGTGACACTTACCACATGTACTCTAATTGCCATTTGATCTCTTCTTTTATTTGTAAACCACTTTAGGAGAATTGTTTAACCAACACTTAATATAAGGGTCAGATGCATAGTAGTTGGTCATAAATGCATGGAAATGGAAATATCTTGAAAAAGCAACCAGTAAAAACACTTAAATATTTTTTCCCCCTGTATTGATTTTTAGAGAGGGAGAGGTAGGGAAAAGGATCTATATAATAAAAGCCTAAGCGACCGTTATGGTGGAACGACCAGAATGACCAGTTGCTATGATGCACACTGACCACCAGGATTACGGCTGGGGAGCACAGCTGCCACGGCAGGAGCACGGCCAAGCAGCAGCAGCAGGTGTAGCGGGTTGGGATGAGCTCGAGCAGCGAGGTGCCTGGCCGGATCCGGGCTCCTCCCTGGCCGCCTGCCGCTTGGTGCACTGTTATATCCCCCAAGGGGTCCCGGACCGCAAAAGGGATGTCCAACTGCTGGCTTAGGCCTGATCCTGGTGCCGTTTTCTGTAGCAGGCAGGCAGTCTGAACAATTCAGTGATTCAGAGAAGCTTAGGGAACTCAGGGTGAGCCTGCCTCCATGCTTGACTCACTCATTCGATGGTGTTCACAGGTCAGACCGTGGTGGCCCAGCCCGTGCAGGTGCAGCAGCTGCTGAAGCTGAAGCAGTTCTGCCTCCTGCATGCCCCCTACTGGGGATCAAGCCCATAATCTGGGCATGTGCCTTGACCAGGAATCGAACCAGTGACATCTTGGTTCCTGGGTCAGCACTCAACCAATGAGTCACACCGGCTCAACCAAAATACCCTTCTTAAATGCATACTCTCATTGGAAAGTATTGTTGCCTCATTGAGACAGCAAAGGTTTCAGTAATAAATGTGATTAAATATTAAGGCCTACATGATATCCAGAAGGTAACCCCTATTGTCACAATCATCAACACCACTCCTCTACAAAGGTAAAAAAAAAGAAACCATATTTTAGTCAGCACTCTGTGGTCCATAGGTGGCACTAAACGTTCATAGAAAATGGTTTACAATAGGACACTTTCTTTTCTTAGTAAATTCTTAGCTTTTTTTTTCCCTAATCCTCACCAAAGGACATGGTTTCTATTGATTTTTAGAGAGAGAGGAAGGGAGAGAGAAAGAAAAAACATTGATCAGCTGCCTCCTGTATGCACCCCGACAAGGGATCGAACCTGCAACCTGAGTATGTGCCCTGACTGACCAGAAATCAAACCCTCAACCTTTTGGTGTCAGGGATGTGGTTCCAACCAACCAAGCCACCCAGCCAGCACAGGAAACTTTCTTTTAGGTGGATAAAAAGGTCAATGTGATTTTGGTTTAAGGAATTAGCTCAATTAGAAAGCCACGAATCTTAGCTATTAGCAACCATACCAACCATTCAGCCAGTCTGTCTGTGCAATGGGTGCTTCTTGTTTGTCAGGGCCAGCATCATGAATATTCGCTGGACTGCTCCATCCCCGACTGTTTAACAGCACGGGAAGTGGCTCTGCGGATTGGCCCCCATGGAGGTGGCCTTGGCTCACGGAGCTCAGCACTGCCACTCGTGCTGCAGAGGTTAAATCCCGTGGGGATGGTTAGGAAGCTGCCTTGTGAGAGTGGAGAAGCAGGAGCCTCTCAACAACAGCTGCTTTGCAGCTGGATCACAAAGGAGAGCAAGTAATCCCTAGACACCATAAAAGGTAGCGGATGATGGGAAGGCAAGCTCGGTGCCTCCATTTGTCACTGGCAGGGTGCCACTCGCTCTCAAATCCAAATGCTCTCGCAAGAGGATAAAGCCAGATGTAAATGATTCCCTAATTTTATACTATTTTTGTAGACAGCTTCAGCAGTAAAAGATATGGAGGGTTCTTTAATTTATTTAGACATGACATTCTTTGATGATTTAACCATGGGACTGAACACTGGATCCAAAACAGAAACCTGAGTGCTAGTCTGGTTTTGACACCAAGATGAACAACCAAGGAAAGCCACTAATTTGAATAGGTTTCATTCGTAGTTGTCAATCAAGGGCCCCGGGTTAAATGAACTCTCTGGGTTATGATTCTTTGTTAAAGAAACGAAATTAATTCAGGGGAAGTAATCATTGGTTTAAAATTCAGATTAAGGAAAAGTCGCATTTTTAATTCATGGCATCCTTCATTCATCTCCACTGTTTTGCAATACATAATAGAGTAGAGGGATTGGCCCCTTCCCCTAATCTAGTGAGCTGACACTGGCATTGGGGACAGTAGCTGAGACCTAACGTCAACTGTGGTTAATTTTATGTACTAATGAGTGAAATTAAATGAAGTTGGATAAATGATCCACGTATCTTCTTCTGAAAGTACTTTAAAGGTAAAGGTGCCCATCAAAGACAGAAAGGTTCTTAAACCAACCAGGCCACATATATACTGAAAGTGTCTACTGTGCTTCAAAGTTACTCTGATTTGCCTGAAGCTACTCTGTCTATGCCTGCTGTTCCAGTGTACATACAACAGCACCCCGTCCTCATTGTGACAAATACTCTGCAGTTGCCCTAATTCTTGTTTACCTCTCACAAGTGTTCGCCTCAATTAGATGAGTGAAACAATGGCTTTTATGATACTGCAATGTCCCACCAGAAGAAACAACTAGGCTCCATTAGCAGCATCCGTGAGGTCTCCCCATGACCTCAGCTTTCATTCCCCAACACACTCCCAACAAAGAGCATTAACAAAGACATCCTTTCACAGCACAAGACCATGGGATCTCTGTGGAGCATAATTAGGTTTCCATTCATCTTCTCTGTTTCCCAAAAACACATTGCTCAAGTAGTCTGTGGTCTTATATTGCAATTCTACTTTCTCTTTATAGGTTATATAATAAGGACAGAGACATTACGGAGCAGATTACTATGTGCCAGGTACCACTCTAGCACTTTATGTGGATTGCCACATTAAGTCCTCATAACACTGCTGAGATGCTATTATTATCGATTTTACAAAATTTTAAAAAAAATGGAGGCACCGTGAGGTTAAGCGCCTTGATTTGGCAGAGCTGGGATTAAAACAAAAATAATCTGGCTTCACAATTTTTGCTATTTATTACTTTATAGTTTTGGTCCAGAAGGTTATTGCCAGGAATCATTATATTACTCAAAGATAAGCTTTATACAGCAGAGGTTCCCGCGTATATACATGCGTCGACCCATCCATCCATTCTTCACCACGTGTTTAGAGAGTACCTAGCATATGCCTGGGATTGTGCCAGATTGAAGACAAAATGACTGCGGCTCTTAAGAGACTGAGCAATATAGTGGCAATTCTGTACGTAGGCCCTTTTCAATTGCTAGATGATATTTAAAAGGTAAACATATGTATGACAAAAAAGGAGAAAACAGAGACCAAATATATTTGGCCTGAATGAGTCAGGGGCGGTCTCAAAAAAAAAAACAAGTGTCTGGCATACTTCAGCTGGCTCACAGGCTGAAGACAAGGTGGCCAGGCATCAAGGTAATTATCTAGTCAGTCCAAGGGCTGGTGGCTCAAAAGTTCTCTTTACATAATCTGAATTGGTAACATTTAGAAAGCTATTCTAATAAAGAAATTTATTTCTTGTTTTAACACCATAAAAAAGAGCTGCAGCTTACAAAAGTTAATTTGAAACGCCCTGGACAGTGTTCTCAGTAGTTAGAGCATACCAAAGGGTCGTGGTTTTGATTCTCGGTCAAGGCCATGTACCTGGGTTGCAAGTTTGATTCCTGGCCCTGCTAGGGTGCCTGCAGGAGGCAACCAATTGATGTGTCTCTTTCACATTATTTTCTCTCTCTCCCTCTTTCTCTTTCGACCCTCCTTCCTTTCCACTTCTATGGCTTTCCACTTATTGTGGATTGCCACATTAAGTCCTCATAACACTGCTGAGATGCTATTATTATCCATTTTACAAAATTTAAAAAAATGGAGGCACCGTGAGGTTAAGCGCCTTGAACCTAATGAATTCACAAAAAGAGAAACTAAAAAAAAAAAAAACAAAGTTGGAGGGATCACACTACCAGATATCAAGCTATATTACAAAGTCACTGTTTTCAAAACTGCCTGGTATTGGTGCAAGAACAGACATATAGACCAATGAAACTAAAAGAGAACCCAGAAATCGACCCAAGCCATTATGCTCAATTAATAGGAGGCCTGAGCATACAATGGAGTCAAGACAGTCTCTTCAACAAATGGTATTGGAAAAACTGGACAGATACGTGCAAAAAAATGAAAGTAGACCACCAACTTACACCACAAAATAAACTAAAAATGTATAAAGGACTTACTAGTTAACGTACAACAAAAAACCATAAAAACCTTAGAAGAATCCATAGGCAGCAAAATAGCAGACATATGTTGTAGCAAGAGCTTTATCAATACAGCTCCTAGGACAATGAAAACTAAGGAGAAAATAAACAAATGGGACTACGTCAAAATAAGAAGCTTCTGCACAGCAAAAGAAACTATTAACAAAACAACAAGAAAGCCCACTGCATGGGAGAACATATTTGCCAGTGTTATCTCCCATAAGGGTTTAATCGGCTAAAGTTATATGGAACTCATACAATTTAACAAAAGGAAGATAAACAATCCAATCAAAAAATAGGCAAAGGACCTAAATAAATACTTTTCGAAAGAGGACATTCAGAAAGCCAAGAGACATATGAAAACATGTTCAAAGTCACTAATCATCTGGAGATGCAAATCAAAAGGACAATGTGGTACCATCTCACACCTGTCAGAGTGGCTATCATCAACAAATCAATAAACAACAAGTACTGGAGAGGTTGCGGAGAAAAAGAAACCCTCCTTCACTGCTGGTGGGAATGCAGACTGGTGCAGCCACTGTGGAGAACAGTATGGAGTTTCCTCAAAAAACTAAAAATGGAACTCCCATTTGACCCAGTGATCCCATTTCTAGGAATATATCCCAAGAAACCAGAAACACCAATCAGAAAGGATATATGCACCCCTATGTTCATAGCAGTACAATTTATATTAGCTAAGATCTGGAAACAGCCTAAATGCCCATCAGCAGATGAGTGAATTAGAAAACTGTGGTGCATCTACACAATGGGATACTATGCTGCTATAAAAAAGAATTCTTACCATTTGCAACATCATGGATGGACTGGAGAGCATTATTCTAAACAAAATAAGCCAGTCAGAGAAAGATCAATATCACATGATCTCACTCATTTGTGGAATATAATGAACAACATAAACTGATTAACAAAAATAGAACCAGAAACACAGAAGCATCAAACAGATTCTCCAACCTATGAAGGAAGGTGGGGGGTGAGAAGATAAGAGCTCAACCAAAGGACTTGTATGCATGCATATGAGCGTAACCAATGGACACAGACAGAAGGGGTATGAGGGCATATGCTGGGGGTGGGGGTAGCTGCGGAGAAGTCAATGGGGAAAAAAAGGAGACTCGTGTAATACTTTAAACAATAAATTAAATAAAAAAAATCAATGAAAAAAATATCCTCAGGTGAGGATTACCAACAGCAAAAAAACGTAATTTGATACCAACCAACTCAAAATATATCTATTTAATAAAATATAGCTATTTAATAACTAAAAATACCAAATCTGTACTTTCTATCAGGCCACATAACTCTTGAGTCACCTTCTGTAAATAATAATTGTATGGGACTTACAGAGAAAGAAAAATTTACTAAAACAGCATTGTTCATAAGCAACACTCATTCACTCTCATGTCTGGAGTGTGAAGTGGCCAGAGGTAGTACATATAAGATCACAGGAACGTTTAAAGTAGGTAGAAAAAAGAAAAACACACACGTGCATGCACACACACAGAAAATGGTCAGAGGCTGGCACATTACCAGCAGAACACGTTTGTATGTATAAGTGCATATGACAAGCATAGCGCCAAACTGGATCATTCCCAAGTCCTAGCAGTACAGTGTGCTAGCTGAAGCATGCATGCAGGAGTCTTGGCATTGTTACAAAACAAAATTCTCATTCCCTTTCCTGCAGTAAGAGAAAATGTGTAATATCACAAGAAATTGTGGGCCACTAATGGGAAAAATGTGAGTAGAAAGGTGACATGGAGACGGAGAATAGAAAGTCTGACCTTGTTTGTCTTTAGATAGACTATTTAATAGTAGTTCAACTCAGCTAAATTATCACTGTCAACATCTCACGCCCTGTTGACCTTGGCAGAAACCATGGGCTGTAAAGGCAGCAGAGAATTCACTAAACATCAACCTCCCAAATTGTCTTTGTCACAGTCTGAAGTTGAATTGGCACCTGAGTTGGCAGGTTTATCTGTGGAACCCAAGAGGGATGAATTGACACCCCCAATCATATGCACAGTGCATTTTTGAGCATAGTAATATGGAGGTACATAAGAGGGCAGTGCAGTCAGCTTGACACCACTCCTTGTACAACTGCTTCAAATATACACAGAGCAGTCTTTGGAAGAAACATCATGACTTATTCAACTTCTCAAAATACAATTCATGTGCACTTTGGTTGCAGGGTATCATACCATGAAAACACAAGTCACTCTGAAAGCCTGGGGGGGTGGGACATAAACGATTAAATTAAGAAATCACTTAAAGCAGCTTTTATTTTAAAACTAGAGGCCTGGTGCACAAAATTGTGCACTGGGCGGGGGGGGGGGTGTGATCCCCCGCCCCCCAGCCCAGATTGTGAGAGGGAACAGGCCAGGCCGAGGGACCCAGAGGTGCACGATCGGGGCTAGGCCGAGACGCAGGAGTCTGGCCAGCCAGGGAGGGACCATGGGTGGGCTTCAGGGCGTGTCCAGTCTGTCTCGCTCAGATCAGCCGAACCCCAGCAGCAAGCTAACCTACCAGTTGGAGCATCTGCCTCCTGGTGGTCAGTGCATGTCATAGCGACTGGTTGACCAGTTGACTGGCCCCTGGTGGTCAATGCACATCATAGCAAGCAGTTGAGCGGCTTTAGCATACACTTTGATTGGTTGAACGGATGACTGGATGACCAGGCACTTAGCGTATTAGGTTTTTATTATATAGGATAAGCATAGATAGGTTATAAAAAGAGCAGCACTGGCATAGGGGAAAGAGCATAGGCTTGGGAATCATATAGATCTGAGTTTCAATATCTCCTAAGGAACAATCCCTAAATAGCTGGGCTACTTAGGCAAGTTTTTTCTTCTGTCCAGAATACATTACAAGGGCAAGAATGATATGTCCTGATGAGGTTTATAACTGAACAGTGAATGTAAAACTCTTATAACAGTCAACAGGACATAGGAAGTACTCAACAAATGTTAGCTATTATGAACTTTGCATAAGGACAGCAGTAACTACTATGCAATATCTTAAAAGAATTAAATGAGGTAAAATTTATTTAAAAAGCATGACACAGCAACACATTGTGAGCACTCATAAAAAAGTTAGTTCTCTTCTTAACTAGGTCCTCTTATGCCTAAATCCATTTACCCAAAAGTAAGTCAGAGAAGTAGATGGTTATTTTTCATTTGTTTAAAACAGCATTCTTGTAACACAGTCACATGAAGAATGTCATGATCCAAAACAGTTATCAACCACATTGTCTCTTGTTCTTGAATGTCTTAGATTACTGTGGGTAAAATTTTCCTTTGAGATCAGAGAATTTGAAGAAAAGAGAAATCAGTGAGAATACCAAAGTTCGAAACTGACATTTCAGTAAAAAAACAAACAAAAAACAACAACTTAGGACCACGTTTGATCAAACTGGAAAACATAAATACTGGTGACAGTTTCAGAATACATTTTCCCCCATCCAGAAATATGCGTTTTCCAAAAGGTCCATCCCTTTTGAAATGCTGACCTAATTTGGCAAGTTCAGGTTGAAGTAGTTAGCATGGTTGAAGCTGCTACCAATCTTAGAATAATAAGAAAGTAGAAAGTGACAGTTGACACTCAATAATCAAAATATATTTTATCCAACTCTGTCCTATATCACACTTCTCTTTCAAAGCAAATAGCTATAGATGACCATATTATATCATTGTTTTAAAAAGCATATAATGAAATAAGAAATACTGGATAGGCAATAGAGGACAAAACAAAAGTACAGAAAACACCCAGAGAAGATGTTATTTCTAGCAGGTAGCTTCTGTATTGAAGAACAAGCAAGAAATAGTAAAAAAGGCAGTTTCTGGAGCTGCCAGACAAAGTAGATTAATTAATGAAGTTAGAAAAGTATGAGACTAAGCTATGTGTCTAAATAAGTCACTTAAATCATATTATTTTAAGAAGATTTTATATAACAGGACATATTCATTTTTCAAGAATAGTGACAGTTTTAGATTTGGATGGCTTATAATAATAATCCATTCGTTTCATAAATATTTGGATCTCTACAATGTTATTCTAAAAAGAATTATTCCTCACAATTCCAAATAAAGGTTTGTTAAATGTTACTTAGTACAAGTTATTTTAATACTTGTTTAAAATAGAGTAAGCGATATTGTGTTAATTAAAAGTTAATGCTTTCTAAGATCACAAATGAACTCTAGCAAAACTATAGCAAAACCACAAAAAAGGCATGTTTCTTCTCTAATCATCATGTGTAAATTCAAGCTAATCATCTCCTGTAGAAAATGTTTCATATTGCTCTACATTCCATCAAATTTATATATCAAGCTGATTCTTCGAGTAAATCATATAATGATTATGATAATTTCTAGAAAAGATAATATTATTCCTGGCTGCCATACATCATACTTAATAAAATAAAAGAATAGAGGATTATCTGTATTATATTATACCTGTCAGAAGAATACATATTCATTATCATCAGTACCACTGTTCATGAAATTCTACAAAATCCCTCTGAAATGAATGATTTATAGGATGTACTCTGCTGAGAGTACCATCCCAGGCTATCAGAACAAAACAGCCAGAAGATGCTGCTCCACTATGTTTTCAAATGGAAAAACAATAAAGGAATATATTTTATTTTACATTTTTATTCCTATCTTTCAATAACGCGCAGTTCTATATTTATTATTTTTACTGAGACAAAAAGAAATTATTTTACAGGCAAAATGTTTTATCCAACTTTTATCCAATTCTTTAAATTAATTTTTAAATCTTTTTTAATGCTGAGAAACTGACATTTTAAGCCAGAATGAAACAAAAAATGTAAGTTCTCATATTTTTTACTTAACTTTTAGCTACTCAAAACATCACTTTCCCCCCTTTCCGCTTAGGTACTTGCATAAACTTCACCTTTGCCATTTA
>NW_006299245.1:4019691-4041754 GCF_000327345.1 Myotis davidii | reverse complement strand
CTCTTTCCTTCCTCCATACAACATTAATATAATTTATTTGCTCAACAAATAGTTACTGCTTTACCAGGTCTTCCCTTGGCATCTAAAGTAATGAATGGAACCCAAGGGGCAGACAGCCATGAACACAGCTAACAATAATAGAAGGTGATGGACCTATTTTCATGCAAACACAGAGAACAGAAGAATTATGTCCCTGAGGAAGGGCAGTGATGGTCAGCCCTCTACCCTGACAGGGTACTTTACGTGAAATGAGCCAATCTCTGCCTCAAGTCATTTCACTCATAATGAGTCAACAGATATTTATGAAGAGACATAGTCCCTCCTTTCACTGTCTAAAAAACAACAACAAATAATAGTCATACACAGGTATTCAGCGATCATGGGGATATTCATATGCATAACAACCCTGGAAGAGAAGCCCTAAGGCTGTCTGGAAGAAATCAGTAACTATTTTAAGAAAAGGAAGGTTAGAGATGACACTGAGGGAATGGGTCAGATGTTGCCAGGTGGAGAGACAGGGAAAAAGGGAAGAGTCGTATGGAAACATGGGGAACACAGTGCTGGTCTAAGTTTAGAAATGAGGCAGTATCTAAAACAAGGGGGAAGACACTGTGAATATGAACAGACCTTTAGTTGACAAAGATTTTGTTCCCCCCAGGGGGGTACAGGTAATAATTCTAAAACAACTACCCGTGAATGCTGGAACATGAACTGCTAAGAAAATGTACGGGGGATGGTGAAGGCAGGCTTCTCACTGAATGGGAAGTATAGATAAACAAGGGGAGGGGGCTAGAAAGATCCAGGTGGTAATGGGTTAGGATGAAGACATCAGTACAAACGTATGTTTAGTTTAATATAAAATACAGAGTTACATATAGAATGTATATGGAAATCAGATACCTCTTCTTTATGGAATGGGTTTGCTAAACCATCTTCAGCTAGTGTGCATCAGTGGCTTCTGCCATTTATCCTCATTTAGCATCAACGATCTCACTGACTTCTCTGAGCACCTCCCAGAACAAGGGAGAAACAGGATAGCTGCCTTCATCTTTGCCCTGTAATTTAAGCTGACCCCCAGAGAGCCAGCAATAAGGTAACCACAGAGAACTGTCTCTCCCCTAGAGTTATATATTTTTTATAGCCCAACAAACTTTACACACACACATATACACACACACACACACACACACAAGCATACACTGGCTAATATAGACACCTATCTGATTGCTCTGTCATCTGAGGGAGCCTGTGAACAAGGACACCCAGCAGCACTCAGTACCTAGAACACAGATCTTAGTTTCTAAACCACCTGCCAATAAAAGGATCCAAGGCTCCTTGGAAAATGTCAGATTCTAGGACTTGTGCAGAAAACATATAAGACCAGCCAGGTGCATGTGATAGTGACAGAAAGTGAGAAAGCACCCAAAGGAAACACACACACACACAATGGAGATAACTTTAAGGGACATGAAAGCCTATGAAAGAACTCCCACTGTTCAAAACTACACAACAAAACTAACTTGAGCAACAAAATAAAGAGAAGAAAATATACATTTTAACCCCATGTATAAAATAAATATCCCTGAGTCCACACTAATGTACCTAAAAATCTTACCTAATAATAGACAAACATGTAAATTAACCATCCCTCCACTATGCTCACCAGCCAATCAGGAGAATATGCAAATTAACCCAACAAAAATGGCAGTTAATTTGCATACATAGGGGTGAAGCAGTGGAGCGAAGACTGAAGGCTCTGGCCGGAGCCACGGAGACTGAAGGCTCTGGCCAGAGCAAAGGCCTGGGTCCCGGGTGCCAAAAGAAAACTGATGCTTGTAGCCAGGGGAAGGGAAGGCCTATTGCACAAATCTCTTTGTGCCACGGGCCTCTAGTTGCTTTAATAATTAAGGAGAAGAGAAGAGACCAATCTCCATGCAGAAGAATACCAAATAATCTATGCAGGAACTCTGTCCCCAGAGAGTGAGCATAATTCCCACTCCTTAAGTGTGGATTGCATATGAGTACAGTATGGGAAGGGAGGGGGGAAAAGAGTGTCTTTACTCTGGAAAAATCCAACAAAAACCCACCTTCAAGCCAGGTTACGCAATTTAACAAAAACAGTGAATGACAAGTCACATTAGTAGTAAATAACCTGGATATGATGTGAGAGAATAACATTTTATCTCTGTGGTCTTCCTCTAAAACCTCACTCACTCTAATCTGACAAAACTCCGGCCAAATACCAATGGCTTCTACAAAATAATGACCAGCATGTCCCAAAACTATTCAGATCAGCAAAAACAAGTGAAACCTGAAAAACTGTCATAGCCAAAAGGAGCCTAAGGTAACAACTAAGTAAAATGTGGTATGCTGGGTGGGATCCTGGGACATTGAGGACAACAGAACACTATTGAGGATACTAGAAATAAAATATTTGTTTTATTTAATAACTAGAGGCCCAGTGCATGAAATTCGTGCTTGGGGGAGTGGGGGAGAGAGTGTGTCCCTCAGCCCAGCCTGCACCATCTCCAATCTGGGACCCCTCGAGGGACGTCTGACTGCCCCCTCACAATCCAGGACTCCTGGCTCCTAACCACTCGCCTGCCTGCTTGATTCCCCCTAAACACTTCTGCCTGCCTGATCACCCCCTATCCACTCTCCTGCCAGCCTGATCAACATCTAACTGCTCCCCTGCCGGCCTGATTGCACCTAACTGCCCTCCCCTGCAGGCCTGGTCACCCCCAACTGCCCTCCCCTGCAGGCCTGATCCCCCCAACTGCCTTCCCCTGCTGGCCATCTTGTGGCAGTCATCTTGTATCCACATGGGGGTGGCCATAAATGAACAACATAAACTGATGAACAAAAATAATCCAGTGACATAAAAGCATTGAACAGACTGTCCAACCTCAGAGGGAAAGCAGGGGAGGGGGTAGTTAAAAGACCAACCAAAGGGCTTGTATGCATGCATATAAGCTTAACCCATGGACACAGGCAGTGTGGGGGTGAGGACATATGCTGGGAGGTGGGAACAGCCAGAGAGAAGTCAATGGGGGAAATGATGGTCAATTTGCATACTACCTCTTTATTATTATAGGATAATATATCAATATTGGCTCATAAGTCATTACAAATGTGCCACACTAATTTATGATGTTAATAATGGAAGATATTGGAACTTTCTGTACTAAATTCTCAATAATTCTGGAATCTAAAACTATTCTAAAAGAAAAAGTTTCATTAAAAATTTAATTTTTTAAAAATATAATGTAAAGGAGACATATGTAATACTTTAAACAATAAAGAAGAATTTAAAAAATACAATATTTCAAAAAGAAAGTAGAATGCATAAAATACGTAACTAATAAAAAATATGAAAAAAATTAAAACAAAATTGTTTTGTTTTACCTATGTCCTGAAGATTGCAAACAGATCCTGAGCACATTATAAAATTTCAACTGTAGTTCAACTCGATTTGGTTTTGGACAGGTTTAGACAAATGGCTATTTTTAGAGTAGCTCTAGCCCTAATGATTTTTTTTTTTCTTCCAAAATCTTGAACGTGGTGATACCCTGCATCCTAATTTCCTGGAACTTCCTTAGTATCTCTGACCACCCATCATGGAGGAAAGCAAAGAATTACACTCAATTTTTACTAAATTCTTAGATGTGTCAAACTAAATGGCTACTTTAAGAATGAGCTAAATTATAAATCACTAGGTTAGCAACACTCAAGTGTTCTTGCTCCAATGTACAGGTCTATCAGTTAAAACTGTCTTTTTCATTTATGTCTATTTCTGGGGTTTCTGTACTCTGTCCCACTCCTTGCAGCTTGGTTTTTATTAAGTTCCCCAGAGTTTACTCAGCAGGACATTCTTTTCTCTAGGTGATGAGGTCAACTTTAAAAAAGGGCGCCATAGTAAGTTTTCTAAGTAGGGCTTTAAATACAAAATGACTTTCAGGTCCTTCTTTAATAGGTTGTATGTATATTAACATATTTTAAGAAAGAAATATAGTATTGAGCTTTGCCACACTAATTTAACTTTGTGTGTTGTTTTTTTTAAAGAAACATTTAGAATTATTAATGTCTATGGAATACATTTTGGGAATGTCTTCTGGATCTTTTGGGAACTGCGTTTTAATAGAAACTATCAGACCAATAATGGCAGTGGTAAAATCTTGTTGTACCCTTAAATTTCATCATATTTTAAACCTCCCTTTTATAATCAAGTAAAAGCAATTCTTGCCATGTAACATTATTTATTGAGTCAGCTTTAATATTTATAGTCAAAGCAAGGGTATCAAATCCAATAAGTGCCTAATATAAATAGGCAGTTATTTATATTTATACATTGAGCACTGTTGAAGTGGCGAGGGGAAGATGAGTGAAGGTAATTACCACTTGTGGGGAATGTGCACTCTAGGGGAGAAGATGAAAGCAGACCTCGGGAAACTATCTAAGCCAAAGCAATAGATTTCAACGTAATCCTATACTGCTGCTGAGGCAATAATCTTTTTAGATATGCAAAGACATCTTAAAACATAGGACCACAGGCTCCTGATCAGTAATTTTCTGCTTAAAGTACATAAATTTCTGATTCAAGCAGACAGAAATCCTGTTCTTCTAGCTATTGCTATTTCATTTCAAGAAATAGTGCACACTCTATAAGGCATAATGTCTTCAAGCTCCATTTCTCAGAGACAAAATTTCCCCAAACCACCATTACATCCAACAACCACACTACCTATTTCTCCATCCCATGACATCATAACACAGGGCATGTAAACAATGGTCAGTGCCCATCTGAAATCCAGTGCCACATGAGCAAAGGGACCTAATCGTGTGTGAACCCTCACGTTCCTGGTTCCCACCTAAAGTAATTACAGTGACACGGAATCACAGTGTGGGCTCAAGAATGTACCTTATTCTGTCTTTTTGACAAAGAGCCTCAATTATACTTCAGAAATGAGCCACAATTATATCTGTAATTTAAGCCTTTTAAAAGAATTATGCTTTCCACTGTGAGAAGTAAATTTCTAGGCAGGTAAGTGCTCAGGTGCTCTGGCTCCAACTCAATGTTCTACCAGCTAAATGTTAACCAGGTAAAGGCCAGTGGTCACTTTACTTGGGCCTCTCTGTCCTCCCTTTCAGTTTGGAATATCACATTTCTTCAAGACCTAAAATATGAGAGAAACTATATTCCATATATGGTATAACATACACAGCATGCTTACATTAAAAAATTCAACTTTAAACTTCACCATTTCTATTTCCTTGTTACTTCACATATATAAATACCTAAATCCTTTTATCAATTACCTATGTTAAAATTCTTTTTCTTTATTTAATGACTAGAGGCCTGGTGCATGAATATGTGCACAAGTGGGGTCCCTCGACCTGGCTGGTGATGGAGGCCTATGGGGGTGGGGGGTGGGGCGTGGCCGGCCAGTGGGAGGGACCCCAGGAGGTTGGCTGGCCGCAGGATGTTGGCTGTGGGAGTGCACTGACCACCAGGGGGCAGCTCCTGCATTGAGTGTCTGCCCCCTGGTGGTCAGTGTGCATCATAGCGACTGTTCGACCAATCATTCTGGTCATTCCACCATTAACGTTTGCTTAGGCTTTTGTATATATAAATATACACAGAAATTGTCTTTTCACTTTAGAAATACATTACAAGAAATCTAAAAATGAAAAATGATTTGCTTTAAAAATGAGCAAAATTTTGCATTGTTAAGTTAAGCATTCATGCACATCAGGTACCGCATATGCATATTTTGGCATAATAAATAAAAGGCTAGAAAGCAATTTAAATAGCACAGCTCTCAGAAAAAACAGCATAGTAGTATAGGCTTTGAACACGGATCTGGATTTAACCTCTGAAGCTCAGCTTCTTCATCTCTACACTGGGTGTCTAGAGTCTGGGATTTGTGAGGAGGTGTTGGAACAGCATACATAAAGCGCCTAGTTCATCACGTGATAAAGTGTCTGTGCTTATCCAGGAGGGACTGTGCTTGGGATGACCACTGAAGAGGCAGGGTACAGAGCCACCCTATATATAATATTTAATTCTTTGTTAGGTAGGAAAGCAACATGGCAAGGGAGATAGGCAATTAGTGAGAAGTTGGCTGGTCCTAGAAGCTCAGGACTTAGATAAAAATCAAGTTGAACTCAGAATTAACTGTTGCTTGGAAGAAGTATAATTTTAATATAAAACTAAGAATACAATCTGCAGCTCTGCAGGCTTCATGCTTCAGGTTGCTGAGGCTCATGGCCTCAATGTATTGTGGGTAAATATAGGGGAAATGCAAAAGCCTATGGACTTGTGAACACGTTCATAGCTGGACTGCTTCTGAACCTACTTATGAGACTGCAAAAACAAAAACTTTCCAATCTTAGGACAGATGTGGCTATCTTTATATATTTGCATGTGTGTGTGCATGTATATGAATATGCATATATACCCATACCCAGATTTCACAGAAAAAAGGTAACCTCCTTTGGTAAAGGTGAAAGATATTTGTGTTTGAGAAAGCATACATTTTGAAAATGTATGTTGTCTGTACCACCCTTCCTAATGGTAAACATACTTACATTACGATGCTGTTTTAACCAGAAAAGAGACTTAAATTTTATCCCATTAAAAAAAATTATCAGGCTAAGAAAATAGAAGACATAAGTGAAAAGTAGAGTTTAACTCACATTAAAACATGTCATGATTTCTTTTTTTTCTTTTTGTAAAATATATTTTATTGATTTTTTTACAGAGAGGAAGGGAGAGAGATAGAGAGTTAGAAACATTGATGAGAGAGAAACATCGATCAGCTGCCTCCTGCACATCTCCCAATGGGGATGTGCCTGCAACCCAGGTACATGCCCTTGACTGGAATCAAACCTGGAACCTTTCAGTCCGCAGGCCGACGCTCTATCCACCGAGCCAAACCGGTTTCAGCATGTCATGATTTCTTACATGGCAGGAGAGTCACACGGTGCAGGAGAAAGAGTATCAACCTGGAAGTCCTGAGCATGAGTCCTGCACTGCATGCAGCCCATCAATGGGGCACATGGCAGCCAGGAGAGGAATGTCGGGTTTCAGACACATTATGTACACAACAGTGCTGCTTAAAGAGTGCCTGCTAACTGGTATGAGATCCTATATCTATAATAAAAATGAAAGAGTAAGGAAATAAAATTAAGGTACCTACATAATTGTCCTTTCTGAAACAAGCCATTTCCTCCAATCACAAAGCAAGGCAACCCACCACTGAAGCAGCTATCCATGGCTCTTGGATCAGTTTCTCCTCAACAGCATGCACTGAGATCTTCTTGAGACCAAGGAAATGCCTTCTTTGTCTCTGTATCTGAACTGTTTATTATAGAGCACTAGAGGCCCGGTGCATGAAATTCGTGCACGGGTAGGGTCCCTAGGCCTGGCTGGCGATCAGGGCCGATCAGATTCTCTGCCTCCTAGCCTCCCTGCCTCCTTCTTCCCTCTTTCCTTCAGTGCCCCACTGCTGCTGCTGGTCGCCTGCCATGTTCCATGCCACCCCCTGGTAGTCAGCGCACATCATAGCGAGGGATCGAACTCCCGGTCTCCTGGTCGAACTCCCGAGGGGACAATTTGCATATTAGCCTTTTATTACATAGAATAAGCCAAAGTGCAGGCACAGCACATGTGTGTCAAATGCAGGTTTTGTAAAGGAGTGTGTTTTTAAGGGCACACCACTTGTCCATCTACAGCCTTCTTTATCCGAGTACTGGGGGAGTATGAGGGCCTGAGCCTGCTGGGCTACTTAAATTGCACTAAATGATAACTACAGACCAAATACAGAAACCAACCAAAAAAACAGTAACAATGAAATATAAGTTAGTTCAAAAGCAATATCATCCTATTTACCACTAAAAATAGTAACATTTGGTTTCAAACATAGGCATGTATATGTAGATATGAAGCAGCTAGAATTATTTCATGTAACTTTTAATGCCCGAGAATTTGAATATTTTAATTTTTACTATTTCTATGAATATCTGGCAAAATGAAATATTTTTTTTGTTGTTAATCCTCACCTTATGATCTTTTTTCCATTGATTTTTAAAGAGAGCACAAGGGAGGGTTGGGGGAGAGGGAGAGAGAGAAGAGAGAGAAAGAAACATCAGTGTGCTCACATCGATTGGTTTCAGTCAGACACTCAAACTACTGAGCTATGCCAGCCAAGGCAAAAGGAAATATCTTTAACAATGACTTCTACTGACATTCAAAAGCAAGAAATAAAAGCCTGAGACATTTTGAATATATTTGAGTGGCAATCAGTAGAATGATTACAAGATTGAGTCTAGATAAAAATATTTGTATCTTGAAGTGAGGGGTTGGTCTCTAAAAAATGACAATCAGCCCTAGCTGGTTTGGCTCAGTGGATAGAGTGTCGGCCTGTGGACTGATGGGTCCTGGGTTCGATTCGATCAAGGGTACATGCCCAGGTTGCGGGCTTGATCCCCAGGTGGCGGGCTCGATCCCCATAGAAGGAGTGCAGGAGGCAGCCAATCAATGATTCTCTCTCACCATTGATGTTTCTAGCTCTCTCTTCCTTCCTCCCCTTTTCTCTCTGAAATCAATAAAAATATACTTTAAAAAATAATAAAAAATGACTATCAGATCCATTATGCTTCAGAGTAAAAACAATACAATAATAACTATGTTATCTCTAGAATACTAAATCATAAAGTTTAGATGAGGCAACTTTATATAAAATGCTTACCTGAGTACAGTATTGAAATAAAGTTTCTTCTTTATTTCATACAGTATTTCAGTGGCAATATTTATGTTATATTTACTCCTCTTTTCATAGAATAAATTTTGCAACTTGAATTGGACAGATACATAACAATGTTAGATTCACAGAAAAAACTACTTTCTGCCACCTCTCCCTCTAATCTAAACGAGGCTGTGCGGTGATTACCATGAAGTCTGCTCTGAAAAGGACCAAGTGAAAAATAACCCCACCTCTAAATAATAATTATTACAAAAGACCCAAGGCAACAAACAGCACAACACTTGAGACAAACTACATGGACACTACCGTACTCTAGCCTGGGGTACATAATTTTGCTATCGAATCTCAAGAGCTTTCACAAATGGAGTTTTTGTAGCATAATTAACAGGACTACACACAGAAATCTGGCTTAGTGTTTACTTGCAGAAGCCAAAATAAAATTTTTCTGTATCAAGAATTGCCGTCAGAGCCTTCCTTCTCTCTTATCAACTAACCTAAATCTGTTAGTAAAATAAGCTATCAACCAAACAGCTATTAGTACAATTTGAGTCAATATTAATTTCACTGGCTCACAAAAACTGCAAAATATTTGGCTTAAATAAATTGAACAGGACAAACAGGAAGGAAAGCAAAAAAATCAAAATAATTATAGAACACACACACAGCTTTAGGAACAACTATAAACACCTGAAATAGCATAATAATAGAAATGTTATTTCTTCCTTTCTCTCTTAATGCATGCCCTATTTTAAATTCATGGCATTAGCCCTAGTAAGAAAGTTCAAACAAGAAATAAATCACAATTTTAGAGAGTGCCCCTGTATAGTATTTTAATTGGACATGATGTTGGTATAAAAAGTTCCAGATATTTTAAAGAGATGTCACCCAGGCCCAACTACGGTATATTTAAATATGGACAAGACCAGTGACCCTAAGGCAGAATTACCCGCTAGAGTACCTGGGAAAATTTGTATTTTGTTATAATGTAGGACCTAAAAGTGCCAACAGCCAAAAACAGAAGTCCTAAGTTCATGACCTATGATGCTTAATAATAAAAACCTGTTGAACCACTCAAACTAACTAGTATATAGAGGTAATATCTAAAAATGAGTTATAAAAAGGGAGAGACAGGAAATCCTGGCTTACTTTTACAATCTCCTATCAGGTATAACAAGGGGAAAAAGACTCCACACTTAAAATTATGTAACATAGAGTGAAAATTAATGATGCTCAATTCAGAAAACATCGAGGCTGTATTGAATTCTTCTACTTAGTAGCTATTATTCTTATTAATGATGCTCAATTCAGAAAACATCGAGGCTCTATCCAATTCTTCTACTTAGTAGCTAAATTATTCTTGGGGATGTGCCTTAAATCTTTAAAACCCAGTGTCCTTATGTATAAAAAGAGGAGGATATTCATTTTAAAAGATTCACAGAATAACAGATATCAAGCCCAGACTCCCCTTCTAGGATCTTGGAAGATTACTCTGTGTGCAACCTATAATCATGCCATTCTCTTTCATTTATTCAGAACATATCATTGGGAATTTGAATGATGCCTAGCATGGAGTAATAAGTCTCAATACATGTGTTGACCAAATGAAAGGAATGAGGAAATGAGAATTAGGCTAAGAAAATAAAAATAGTCAAAAGTTATGTACCCAGCCCTTAAATAACTTAAAAAGAGAAATGCACAAGGAGGTTATAGGTGTAGTTACCAAGGTAGTGAGTCGCCTGAAGAGGTAAAAAGGTAAGACTTAATTCCTGTCCCTTGTCTAGGATCAAAGGCAGACATGGATTTATTTCTGCCATTTAATCTGGAAGCACTATTATAAAGATAATGAGACCATAGTACGGAAGCACAGAGAAAGGAAAAAATCAACTGCTTGAAAGACTTGGGCAAGACTTCACCGAGGAAATAAAATCTGAGCAGGTAGAGAGAGAAAGAGGACATTTTTCGTACATTCTGGGAGATGATAAATCATTTTCAACTTTCCTAAATACTGTAAATACTATACAAATTCTTAAAGAAAAATCTGTACCAAAAAGTACTAAGTGAATCACTCCACTGGCTGTAATAAAGGCACCAATAATCTGTTTTTTATTTGTAGAATAAAAATATAATTTTTATATGAAATCCTACTCTATAGTCTGTCTAATATAGTTGAATATCATTTTTACATATTTGCCTTTGGTCAGTTTTGACAAAACAATAAAAACACCACTCCATCTTTATTTCTCTTCTCTTGAGACCAATAGACAATTCTATTTTACAATATTTAATATATAAAGCATTCAGAAGTCAAAATGTGTGGCATTTTTCACCTTGCCAATTTCATGTTAAGTCAAGGGCCTGTTACCAGGCCAAGAAACCCAAATTTAGACAAAAGCAATCCATTGGGATCAGAAATTTGCCAAATCTCATAATTCAAAAAGAAACTGTTAAAGACGGTTGTGAGGTTTTGGCACTGTGATTTCAAGTCATTCCATAATAGGGTTTGTATTTCATCTAATCAGCAAATCGGAAACTATAAAAGTTTGGGTGGTGTGGGGGAATTAAAATTTGGATTGTAATATACAAGTCTTTCCTTCCCTTCCATATGTTTAAGTGAGTTAAAATTTCTAAATCCCGTTTTTTAAAATGCCTTATAAAAAATAAAGCAGCCTGTAAAATCATATTTTTGGTACAGGAAACTTAAAATATTAAGGCTTGAAAAGAAGAACTTGGAAAAAAAGAATATACCGTTTGTACAGCCAAAGTAGTGTCAGACTCTAGGTATATTCAGAACTAAGTACATTTAAACTTTCAAATTTTTTTTCTAAGTGACCTTTTCCTCATTTTTGAAGATCAGGCATCTTATACTTGTATCAATATTTTTCAAAGGTGGTCATTTATCAATTTAATTAAAAATAATGCCAGTTGAAATCCTTAAGAACATCTCAAAGATAGTATTTGGGGCAAGTGATGTAGATTAATTATATTCTTAAGTGGAGCTATATGAATTATCATACTATCAAAATAATAAATGAAAATGGTTTTCATAAGTTAAAACAATTTTTTCTGATTAAACTCAATATATTATAACCTCTAAATGGTAGAAATAGCAACTTGTCCCCATAAACTTTAAGTAATGTTCTCTTTTTCCTTTCTCTATTTTTTTCTTTTGAGCCTTATATTGATTTCTTTCATAATTTCTTAATTTTATTTCCTTTTCCTTTTGTTTTTATATGGAAATATTTCTTCACCTTTATTCTCCTATCCTTCAAATGAAAATTGTTTTGATATCATAGTTTTATTTTAGTTATGTATTTATTTATTTTCAATTATGGCTTACATTCAATATTATCTTACTAGAGGCCTAGCCATTGTGGCGTCACGACCAAAGGCCTTTTATAATATAGATATTAGCTTCCAGTGTACAACATAGTGGTTAAACAATTATATACTTTACAACGTGATTGCCCCCCAATAATTCTACAACCCACTTAGCACCATACATAGTTATTATAATATTAGTGACTATATTCCCTATGCTTACTTTATATCCCCGTAACTATTTTGTAATTACCACTTTGTACTTCTTAATCATTTCATCTTTTTTACCAGCCCTTTCAGCTCCTCCCATCTGGCAATCATTAATTTATTCTTTGCATCTATGAGTCTGGTTCTGTTTTGTTTGTTTATTTAATTTATTTTGTTCTTTAGATCCCACACATAAGTGAAATCATACAGTATTTGTCTTTCTTTGTCTGACATATTTCACTTAGCATAATACCCTCTAGGTCCATCCATGTTGTTGCAAATGGTAAGATTTCATTCTTTATAATGGCCAAGTAACATTCCATTGTGTATTTATACCACAGCTCCTTCCTCCAATGGTCTATTGATGAGCACTTATGTTGTTTCTATATCTTGGCTATTGTAAATAATGCTGCAATAAACAGGGGTGCACATATCTTTTTCTATTAGTGTTTTTAAAAGCTCTTTCTCATTTTTCATTATTTATGCTTTAATGGCATCCTGCTTCATGAAATACTTCACTGCCATTTCTTTCTAACAATTTAAGAAATGTTTTTTCTTCTCTTTCTTTCAGTCCTCCTAATAGTTTGTATCAGTTCCAATCTTTTACATTTGAGGCTTTTATATTATGATTTGTGATCTGTGGTTGTGCATATATAAATGTTTTTTAAATCCTCACCTGATACCATGATTTTTAGTGACTTGAGAGATAGAGAAAGACACAGAGAGAGAGCAAGAGAGACAAAGAGAGAGAGAGAGAAACATCAATGTATGAGACAAACATTGCCATCTGCCTTCCCTATTCTCTCCCTCCCCCTACGAGGGATCGAACTTGCCACCTAGGTATATGCTTTGACCGGAAATCAAACCCACACACAGCCTTGTGGTGTATGGACAATTGTCCAACCAACTGAGCCATCTGGCAGGGCATCCGCCCATTGATATTTAGCAGTAAGTTAAATAAAAGCTGAATGATGTTCCTTAGGCACAGATGTGCTTGCTTCCTAGACTAGACAGATTCACTTCTGTGTGTCTGTTTTAGGAACTATCATTTCTAGGGCCTCTCCAAAAGTAGGTATGTGGAAATGGTTTTTTTACAATGATCAGTTTCTCCAGAAAAGAATTCAACAATTTCTTGGGAGATGGGATGTGTGTGGGGTGGTGAGGTGGGGTAGCTGGTGGAGTATACAATCAGTGCTGTTGGTGTTCTGCATGTGGCAGGGAGGGTACTGATGATCGAGTATCCGCTGGAAGACATTCACTCAATCTTCTTTTCAGTCCCTTTCATTCCACTTTCAATTGTGCAGCTGTTGCTGAGAACTGACCTCTATTACTCAACAGCTCCGCCACCGCGAGCCTCCTTCCCCTTGCCGTACCAGTGAAGTGCCTGGTTGGGGCATGTGTACATGGGGGAGAGGTCTGGCTGCTCCATACGTTATAGCTGATTACCTCGTTTTATGCTCTTTAACTCTCATCTAAGCTGGTTGCCTCAAAATCTTGAGTGGTCTCCCCAGGTTTCTTTCTGAGTATGTAATATATCTTTTCATTGTTATTGCATCCCAAAGCCAGCTCTGAGAAAGCAGTTGTAATATTTCCTTCCACTTTCTGACTTCCAAAATAATTTAACTATCATCTCTTCTCTCACTCTGATCTTTCTCATGAGATTATTCTTTTTCAATTTTTTACTCAGTAAAAGTTTATTCTAATTTACCAACATAATAACCATTACTTTGTTTACCATTCTTTCCATACCTCACTAAATAACTCTTCCTAGATTTAATTGTTTTTTTGAAGGACATCCATAATTTATTTGGCAAAAGCTTTCAGTGGGATGATTTTTTATTTAATTTCTTGGCCTAAAAATTCCCTGATTATGCAAATGAAGTAAATTCAAAACCCAAAGCCTGGTAGGAAAAGGACTTAGGATAAACTCCCAGCAGAGGCTTCCTTCATTCTCCATTCAGATCCCATGCTGAGACAGGCTACTTTCTTGTATCAGTATGCAATCTTAGTCTGTATTATCCTTTCACTAAGAATATAAATTTATCTGCTTTATTAGGCATCTAATTCCTATCCTTCCACCCAATCTGGAGCTTGGTCTTATTCCAGTAAGAACAAAAACAAACAAACAAAATACCTCTTCCCTTCCCACAGGTTGTCACAGCCGTAAACTATCCCAAATCAGCTACAGGATAGTCTGCTGTTTACTGTTCTGGTGTTTAGTTCTTTCATTTCTAGCTACAGGAAAATTCTCTTACTGCTTTTTGAGCTCAGCTATGCATTAAGAGGATATGTGTTATATTTTATTTAGCATTCTAGACTGTTTTAGTGAGATGTTTTCTGGTTACTTAGTCTGCCCATATAATTTCTCTAATAGCATTTTAGTGATATCTTAGAATAGATACATTTTAAGTGTTTAATCTAGCATCTTCTGTGAGAAAGTAAATGCTATTACTTTTAAATAATTATAAGATACATTTCTATGCACTCACTTAGGAATCATTTTCCTGACCTTTTGCTCTGTGTTCCTTATATTCATTTATTTTTATTAATATTGGAGAAAGATCAGGTGATGTAACTAAAGCAGGATAGGTAATAGATTCAGATTAGGATTGAAGGCTAGTTCTATTGAGTAGCTGGATGAGCTCAGAAACTTCACATATTTTGGACAATCATCTATTGTATCAAATAAAAATACTAATAATACTTTGAAACACATGAAATTTTGACATTTGTAGTAATAAGAGTAGAATGTCAGCAATTTCTTGTGCTTCAAACTGACACCACTTTTATGCAACTTGGCCTCTAAGAGTGCTTGTCACATAATGAGTGGCCAAATGGTGGCTCCACTTCTTTTATAATAATTTCAGTTAGAAGAAATTCCAGGTGATACTGATCCACACACACACACCAGTTTGCCTATTTTAAAAGAATTAGACTTAGTTTAACATTACTGCCAGTTTGGGGTTAATATTGGCTTGTAGAACTAAAGTCACATAATAACATAATCTTTGCACAAATATTGTTATTTTGACAATTCATTATGTAACCACAAATTGGGGATTCTCCAATTATATGTTTTCATTAAGTTACATCAGGGATCATGACATGTCAAATTTTATATAAAGCAAACCCCACAGTCAAAGAAATACTTTTTTCCACATTTTCTATATAGGGTTCTAACTTAGTGTTGCTATCATTATGAGTCAACTGGCTAAGAACCAGCACCTCAAACCACATCCAGCTCAGTCTGCATGGAGAAAACAATTTCTAAAGGGTGAGGAAGGTAGGTACTCACCGTTAGAGTAAAAGTATATAATGTATAACTCATGCTAGGTTATTGGATCTCTGTGCTTCCATATACCAGTGCTCTGCCTCCGGGAGTTTGCTTAACCGCATGTATGCTTCACCTGGAAAATGAAGCGTGAAAATCAATCTGAGGAGACAGCTCTCCCAAGAGCCTTTGCAGCAGCATCGCATCACCATGCTTATACCCCGTGACATTTCCAGTACTTTCATCTGCTATCTCATTTTATTCGCTACAAGTCGTCATCATTCCATTTTACAGAAGAGAAAACATGTTTGGAGAAATTAAGTGAAATGGCTAAAATAAAAAGTTTACTAAGTGGTAAAACTTTAATTTTTAATCTAGGAACATCTGATTCCCAAGTATATGTGCATTTGTGTGTGTGTGTGTGTGTGTGTGTGTGTTTCGTAAAATAAGTGTTTTTTCTTATGTATAATCATTTGCTTTTTTAATTCATATTCATTCATTCCTTTAGAAACATCAGCATTTATAATATAACTATTAAGTGAAGAGTGTTATGCAGGATCCAGAAGAGAGAAGTTTAGGGTCCTACCCTCTAAGGTTTACAGCCGCATTGAGAAAGTTAGATTAAATGAAGGAATGACAAACTCATGATTATGCATTAATGCTAGATTTTTTCAGAATTATTTGCACTTTATATTTTAATAAGTCAACAAACTTTACCACTTTCATTTTTAAATCTAATAAATATATGACAAATTATTTATCATGCCCAGCACCAACTCTAAAGCTAGTCTGAGGCCTTTGAGGCATCTGTTATTACTTTCAGTTTATATAAATTTTACCTACTTAATAACATTTTACTAATAGCTAAGTAAGAGGAAAATAATTGGAAATAATGCCAAAAGTGTAGCAGTTGCTCTATATGATTGTGGAAAACAATCACCCAATGGAAAAATTATATTTTAAGATAACTTATGTATTTAAGTTAAATATTGTAGCTTTAATAAGCACTGCAAATGTAGAAGCTATTCAGTTTCTGAGACCAAGCAATAGACTGGTAACCTGCATTATTTTTCAAGCAGACTTTTACAGCTTAACTAATCATCATTATGATAGCTTTTTCCATTTAGACTCAAAATCAGTTGTTTTTTCTACATGTATTACCTACATTGATTGTATATCCTTATCTCAAGGATGAGCTAGCTTCCTTTTATTTTAACCATATTCTCCTTCGATCAGTACAGCATTGTCAATACTAATATGTTTGATGAATTGAATTAATTTGAGTCTCCTGACCTTTTGAGTGCCCCTGGCTCAACTGGTCAGTAAAAAATATTGGTGAAAAGTATATGTATGTATCTACTTACATACATCTATGTGTTTCTAGTTCTGAGAATAGTCCTTAAATTATACTACCATGAAACTAATAGCTAGAAAACGTTTTGTATTGTTTTACTAAACCTAAAACGTGTTCGCACTTTAAAAGAATTTGATTAGATTCAATCTCATGCTTGGGGTGAGATGCAAGAACCACTGAAGTAAAGGCCGAAGACTGCAATGAAATACACAAAATGCTCACAGTTGTTAGACTGGTACGATTAGGAATAAATTTTTTAATTTTCTGTAATAACTATATCGTTTTTTGTTACAGTATCTTTATAAAAACTGAAATGCTGTCAAAGCTATATTTTATTTTTTTGCCACGACAAACTAACAAATGTTCATTAATAAAGAAAATAGTAATTTTTCTTAGGAAAAGTGAACTGCTCTTCACATTAAAACTATTCTAGATATAATTTATATAACAGGAAGGATGTACAATCTCTAAAGTACTGAAATTTTTAAAGCAATTAATGGTAAATTGTATTCAAATATTTATCTCTAAAATGTATTCTAAAGCCAGCAGAAAACATACTAACATCACAGTTACAGCTGAAAATGGGCCTGTTTGCAGGTTGTTTGGAATCAACCTGAAATTCTACTTTGGATCTTCAAGTGTTCATGTCACTTTTTAGAAGTTGTACAATCATTGCATTTAATATAGTTTCTACTTTTTATTTATAAAAATTCCAATTAATTTGTAGAATAATAACAGTAGGTTGTCTGTCTAGTAAAAGAATGCAAGAGAACCACAAGGCCATAGAGCTTGATATTTAAATATCTATGTTTAAGTTGATGGTGTCTGAAAATCACTTCAGACAGCGTACTTTCTTTCTAAATCAGAAATCTATCATTATTAAAACCTACTTTTGAAATGAAATATTATTAATTTACTAAATAATCATGGCTGGCCCATTGTCTTCAGTAAAAACTCATAAGCAATTATTAGTTTGTAAAGCTTGTGACATTGAGAAATATCAAAGGACTAGAAATAGAAAATATCATCTAATAATGCATCTTGGAAAATACATGAAAAATGTACATAGCCAACCTAGTTGGGTATTATTCATTACAACTTAGAAAATTTTTATAAAACCGCTCATTATATTTCAGTAATAAAAATGATTTCAATGACAATAATTCACTGAAGTTTACTATGAATCAGAATAGCAAGCTGGGGGATGGGTAGATGTCTGATTGATGTGTTCCCATGCCTCACATTCTGCATCTTCGGGCATGCAAAACGTTTTCTCATTTCCCTCAAGAAGCCTTAACTAATTACCACCATTCAGTAACTACCAACTATTCAGTAGGTTTGTAAAATGAAACGTTTTCAGTCTATTAGTTGCTTTATATATGCATCTCATTTGTTATTAAGAAATGTCATTACCTGGATTTTACAGACGAGGAAAGTGAGCAGCATAGTGGCTAAATAAAACACAAAGGCTCATAAATGTAGAAACTATAAAGCTGCGATTCAGCCCAGGCCTGTCTGGCCTCAGAGCACACTGCTTCACCCAGCAGCCGCAGACTAATCACATACTTTCCGCCGCTCTGGTTCAGGTGAAAATTACACTCGCTTTCTTACTCCAAGAAAATTGTTTTCTAGTCTGTGACAATTTGCCATGGAGTTTATTTCACTTTGCCTTGGGCTTATCTCTTGAATTAAAGGAATAAGGAAGAGCAATAATAATCCATGGATGACCTTTAAAAAGGCTGCTGCCGCAGACGTTACTCAATTCTTAAGGGGGAAATATTTAGCATCTAAGATGCACTTTAGTTCTAAGGGGAACTTCAACACAAAAACAGTCCATAAAAGTGGTAATAAAATCAAGATGCAAAACCTAAAATGCAAGAAAATGGTCATATATCAATTTAAATGTGTTTTAATGGTAACTCAATAAAGATTTAAGCAATAAACAAGTACTGACAAGGTGGGGGCTTCATATTTCTCATTTCTAATTCACAGAAGGAGTTAGAATACTCATTTTATGGATGAGAAGGAGGCTCAGGTATGATAAGTGACTTGCAGGAGGACAAGTAGAAATCGCATCCAAAAAGGTTTGAATGGCCCTACAGCCCATGTTTTTTTCCATTGCAGCAAGCTGCCTACCAAATAAAATTTATTATTTATTGACTACCTACTAAGGTCTTTAATATGTCATCTCATATTTTTACAGTATGCGTACACTGCAATTAGTATCTGTCTCATTTTACAAATGAAGTGACTGCTGCTCACTGAGATTAAGCAACTTGATTCTACTAATCCATGAACATAGTATGTTCTTCCATCTATTTATGTCTTCCTCCATCTCTTTTTTTCAGTGTCATGTAGTTTTCCGCGTATAGGTCTTTTACCTCCTTAGTTATTTATTCCTAGGTATCTTAATTTTTTTGGTGCAATGGTAAATGGGATTGCTTTTTTAGTCTCTCTTTCTGTAAGTTCACTATTGGGGTATAGAAATGCCATAGATTTCGTGGTGTTAATTTTGTATCCTGCTACATTGCCAAATTCATGTATTAAGTCTAATAGTTTTTTGATGGAGTCTTTAGGGTTTTTTATGTACAATATCATGTCATCTGCGAATAAGGACAGTTTTACCTCTTCTTTTCCAATTTGGATGCCTTTTATTTCTTCTTCTTGTCTAATTGCAATGGCTAATATTTCCAGTACTATGTCATACAGGAGTGTGAGAGTGGGCACCAGCCACTGTGGAGAACAGTATGGAGTTTCCTCAAAAAACTAATAATGGAACTCCCATTTGACCCAGGGATCCCACTTCTAGAAATATATCTCAAGAAACTATAAACACCAGTTAAAAAGGATATTTGCACCCCTATGTTCATAGCAGCACAAGTCACCATAGCTAAGATTTGAAAACAGCCTAAGTGCCCATCAGCATATGAGTGGATTAAAAAACTGGTACATCTACACAATGGAATACTATGCTGCAGTAAAAAAGGAGTTCTTACCATTTGTAACAGCATGGATGGAACTGGAGAGCATTATGCTAAGTGAAATAAGCCAGTCAGAGAAAGATAAATACCACATGATCTCACTCATTTATGGAATATAATGAATATAAACTGATGAACAAAAACAGATCCAGAGACAGAGAAACATCAATCAGACCGTCAAACCTTAGAGGGAAGGGGAGGTGGGGATAAAGGGGAGATATCAATCAAAGGACTTGTATGCATGCACTTAAGCCTAACCAATGGACACAGACAACAGGGGGTGAGGGCATGAGTGGGGAGGATGAGGGTAATGGGGGGATAAGGACACATATGTAATACCTTAACCAATAAAAAAAATTAAAAAAAAAAGAAAGAAAAAGAGATTAAGCAACTTGCTCAGTATTCAAAAACAAGCAAATGCCAGAGTCAGGATTCAAATCAGAGTTCTCCCCGACTCTTTCCACTATATCATTCTGTCTAAATACTATGAACAATCATTAGAGAGTGCAAAAAGTGCTGTCAGTGGATTCAGTTTTAGGAGAGAATGACACATGTAATACTTTAAGCTTGATCAAAATGATAAAAAATTCCATGAAAGAAGTGGCCACAGGAAAAGAAAGTTCAGCAAATTTAATAAGTAAGGAAATGAAGATACTTGGTTGGGAATGGGTATAGGGAGGGTGTTAAGTCAAGTCATCTTCTCTGGTACTGTAATTCTTAACTTACAATTACAGAAAAACAAACAAACACATTTATAGTCCCCAAGAGGGGAAAATAAAAAGCAATGATGATTATTTTTCCTTCTCATCCTGCAGAAAATGAAAGTGACATAATAGAGGCCCTTCCGTCAGAATGAGAAGATCTGCTGTGCAATGATGTAGTGATCAGGTTTATCACTCAGATTTCTTTCTGATTCAGGCACGGACAAAAGGGATTTGGTTGTCTCCAGGTTGGCTTCAGGCAGATATAAACCAGTTTCAGATGTAAAACAAATAATGTCATCCTTCCTCCCTAAAAAGCTTGTGTCTAAATAACCCAGGCAAAACTTATTCCTTAGGAAAAAATCTGGACTACTGATGATGTAAGAGGCCAGATCTCACTGATTCTCATGACTCAGGTTTCTGGACAGCTGAGCTTATAGAGCACATAGTGGGGGCAGAGAACCCATATTTGCCAGTGGTTCCTTTTGTTGCTCCTGCCCTTGCTCAAGATATTTCTAAATTAAGATATGATTTGAATACCCTCCTTTTTTCAGTTTGAGATATAATGAACACACAGCACTGTATGAGTTTAAAGTTTCCACATATGCCCTGACATATATATTATGAATGATTACCACAATAAGTTGTTAACATCCATAATTTTACAGATACAAAAGAGATCTTTTAATTTTTTTTTCATTGTGATGAGAACTTTTAGAATCTAGAAACTTCCAAAAATAGCACACAACAGTTTTAACTACAGTCATCATGTGCATTACAACCCCAGTACTTTTTTTAACTAGAAATTTATACTTTTTGACCATCTTCATCCACTTCTCCCTGCCCCAGATTCTCTATTTAAAAAAAAAACCCACAAAAAACTTCTGTGACCAACCTTACCAAAAGTGATCACCCCTTACAGTAATTTTTTCTAAAAAAATATTGAATAAATATCTTACATATCAATTTAGGTTAACCAATATGGATTATGCATATGATGGTAAACATAAAAGTTAATATCACTCATTCCTGCCTGCAAGGTTCTTGCTGTAATCTAGTGACAAATAAATATATTTATTAGCATTTTCCAAGTTCAATTTTTAGATGCACAGGAAACTACACAAAAACTTTTTTAAAAAATTAGTACTTATAAATTTCATTTAACCTACTTTAAAAATGAGATTTCATAGTTATCATGGTTTGGAATGAAAAAATATCAACTAAATAATAATGAAGGTGGTAAGTGGTTAGGAACATGTTTTGACAGCACGAGTACAAGAGGTGTGAACAACACTAACTCACATAGTACACCTAGCTATCATTGAAGAAATTATAAAAGTTTCAAAAGTATGTTTGTAAAAAAAAAAAAATGCTACCCCAGCACAATGGAGGGAACATCTATTTTTGCAAAAGGCCTCACAGAGGTTATAGCACTTTTCTGGCCTCTCAAGAATAATAGGAGCACT
>NW_006299245.1:4012537-4019648 GCF_000327345.1 Myotis davidii | reverse complement strand
CGACTACCGCAGGCTTTCCATGCTGATACAGAGAACGGATTTCATGGCCGATACTCCAAATGTTGGGGTACTTTGCCTGAACTTCAGGCATTCTAGATAATCTTTCTAATTTCCAGGCTTTCCAAATTTGAGGACTTACCTGGTCACTCAGGTAATCCTCCATTTTCCAGAAATGTTTATTTTCCATTTAAGATATTAGGTTTACTTTGGTGGTTTCTATACTTAGTGTTTTAATGTACTGGCCATTGTTTTTCAGGATCACTTTACCAATCTTCACACTTTTATGATTATTTCCTTTTGTATGCTACTTTAAATTCTTTTTTTAGAATTTGATTTTGCCACATAATTTTAAAATAAAGTAAGCCATTTTAATTAGTTGATTAATTTAATTTGTTTCATTTACTTGTTGAAATCATTTACAATTATGATGCAGCATTAAATTATGAATTATATAACAAAATAGTAGTTAGATGATGGGGTTTCAAATTTTTACTTTACTATTAAGTAGCTGTATGGTTGTGAACAAGTAATTTATTTACAGGGCCTTGGTTTTATCACCTGCAAATGAGGAGCTAAGAATAAATAACTCCTTTGTCTCCAAAATGATATAGATGATCAGTTGTAGAATCACCAATGTTGTGTAATTTATACTCATTACTTAAATCAGTGACAATATCCTAGTCAGTTTAAAAAGAACTGCTATGTTCATGGATTTTACTAGATAATATATTTAAGAGTGACTATATCCCAATCAAGTCCTGATAATTCCTCTTTTTTTATTTTTAAATATTTATATATTTGCTATCTAATTAAAACTATATCTGTTCATTACAGAAAGTCTGAAAGATCACAATTTTATTACATTGTATTAATTCTATCACTCATAGAGAGCAACTGGTAAATTTTAGTGTTTTTTCAGAATTTATTTTACATACTAAAAAGATCAATTATATAACTAACAAAATTTTGGTAGTTTTAATAAGTATTTAGGTTCTTTCTAGTGTTTTCCTGTATTAAATAAAAATGTGATAAGTTTTCCAAAATTCAATTTTCTCATTCAAGATCAATATTCAATTTTTGTTTATTTAAAAAAATCCCCTCCCACATTTTTATGGAGGTGCTATACCAACTTCAGGAATTACCATCCTATTAATGTCCTTTTACTTACATTTCTCTTACGATTTCCTTAGAATACATATGTAGCAGCTGAATTCTCAAACTAAAAAGCATTGGCAAATTTAACATTTAAGATAAAATACTTCATTTCCACAAGTAGTATATGAGAACAAGTTTTTTAAAGCCTCATCAAATGAGATTCTAATGCTTTTTAAAATATCCATTGGAAAAGATAAACATGCTTCATTTTAAGTTTTTATTTTAATGATTAATGAAAATGCACAAATTTTCACAATTTTTTTCCACAAAATTTTACCCATGAATATTTTTATGTTTAAGTTATTATTTAATGGATTTAAACCATTTTTTTAATTTCTATATTTATCTTTTCTTTATGATATTGCAAAAGATGGTTTAAATAGTTTTTTTTGTTTCAGACTATTTTAATTTTATGTATGCAATCAAGTTGAGTTTTCCTTTGTAGGTTTATCACTATCTTTGATGCATAAAAAATATTTTTTTCATCATAGGGTCATACATTCTCTCCTAATTATATAATTTCATTATTACAACTGGCTATTTATTTCATAGGAAATACATTTTGCCCTATGGTGTGGTTTGGATTTTATTCTTCCCAAACATTTAATCAATTATCCCAGATCAACTTTTATAAGAACTGCCTTCCCATACCAATATTTAATTCTACATTTATTACCTACAAAAATATTTTGTAGATTTTTATCTGTTGCTAGGGTCTCGCTTCTGTCTGGTTTTCTGTTCTTATACAAGTACAACACAGCTCTAGTTACTATAGCTTCTTTTAATATTTTATATTAATATTGAGTACAACAAATTATTCTTCCCCTCATTTGCTCTATTTTCCTGTTAAGTCTATCAGATAAACTATGGAAGTACTTTGTCAACTTTTTGATAAAATTCTTGTTGAAATGTTTATTGCTATGGAATTATAATTTGTCAATTTAAGAAGAAAATTTTTACAAACTGATTTCCTTTATTTAAGACTAGTGGCCCAGAGCATGAAATCTGTGCAGGGCGGGGTGGGGGGGGAGTGTCCCTCAGCCCAGCCTGCACCCTTTCCAATCTGGGACCCCTCGGGGAATGTCCGACTGCCAGTTTAGGTCCAATCCCTGGGCCTAAATCCCTGGCCTAAACCAGCAGTCAGACATTCCTCTCACAACCTGGGACTGCTGGCTCCTAACTGCTCGCCTGCCTGCCTGCCTGCTCGCCCCCAACTGCCCCCCCACCCCGCCGGCCTGCTCGCCCTAACCGCCTCTGCCTCGGCCCCGCCACCATGGCTTTGTCTGGAAGGACCTCGGAAGGTCTCCCGGTCTAAATAGCATATTACTCTTTTATTAGTATAGATTAGTATAGATTAGTACTCAATTCTTCATTTATCCAGACTCCCCCCACCCTTGTTTATGTATCTGGAGGACCTAACTGGACAATCATAAGCTTCCTAATCCCAAACTAGACTCTGAGATGTGTAGAACCAGGCATAAAACCCTTCATCTCAGGATCAGTCCTCCAACCTAAGTTCAGAAGCCTCTGGCTCAAAAGAGTTTGAGAAATACCTGATAAATACTTGATCACATTATATATCAACTTGGATTTAGATGTTACATTTTTATCAAGTATATACTTTTTCCAGAATCTGTGGTCTGTCAGAACCACATGACATTAGGAGTCTATTATTTCAAGAGCTTAACTTTGCTGTAATTTTAATTCTCACTTTTACTTCACAGTGTTAGCATTAACACAGAAACATTAGGAAGTCTGGCTTTATTAAATTATTTATACCATAAACTTACTATAACTATTGGCTGTCAAATTTTGGGAATCTCTTATATTTATATCCTTATCTTTATAAAAATAACACAGTCTACCTGCCTTAAATATATTAATTCCATTAGGAAATCCTCAATAGCTAATGTGCAGAGCAGAAAAAGGTGAAGAATTTTAAATGATTACAGAAATAAGAGAGATTATTTAGTATCTGACAACAGAATTTAATAACTTTTTCCATTTGGGTTGAGGAGTTGGAAGTAAAATGAAATATGACCCAAATCTTAAAATTAAGGAGGCTTATGAAAAAGGTCAATATTTAATACTTCACCAAGTCCGGTAGCATCAAACTTAAGGGAAATCTTAAAGCCTGAAAGAATAGTTTTAATCCGAAAAGAGGAAAGGTGGGGAGTGGGGAGCAAATACACATTACATTAAGTAAAACACATCAAGAAAGGGGTTAAACTTCGGTGAAAGTTGAAAAGGTTGCTAATTTCTAGTGTGAAGTTATGTACAGGAAACAACTGATGTGCCATCAAAATTTAACTTGGAAAAAAGCCAGGATCCTGTGTCAATATTTCTCTACTTGCAACAGGGGATCCTGAAGTTCTCTAGGCTAATCAATTCCTTTTATGTTTTCAAAGAACTAAATCACTGAAAATAATCAATCAACCACTGTTGGAGACAATCCTATTAAATGCTCAGCATTTTCCAAAAAAGAAAAAGGGACTGATGGAGAGAACACTAAGGAGAAAAGGCAAGGCAGGCCAGTTCTCCTGCAGCCTACAGTCTGCAAATCCTTGGGGGGGGGTGTATATTCTTGTGTATGTTGGTGGAGCTGATGATCCTCGCCCTCAAAATATGATACTTTCTCAAGAGCATGCAATGGGCCCTGATTGGATAGCTCAGTTGGATGGAGTTTCATCTCAATACTCCAAGGTTGCAGGTTCAATCCCTAGTCACAGCACATACAAGAATTAACCAATGAATCCATAAATAAGTGCAATGACAAAATAGATGTTTCTTTTTCTCTTCCTCTTTCTCTCAACTCAATAAAAAACAAAAAAGAGAGAAAGAATTACATTGGAGTAAATGAAATGGCTTAATATAACTTAATTAGAGAATACTAGAAATATCAAGGAAGTGCTAAATTGTGTTTAATTAAAAAAAAAGGTTTATACCAGAGAAAACAAAAAAATAATAAGTAAATATTCTACTAGCCTGGAAAGAATTAATGAAAATAGTAGTATTCAGAGAAACAGGACTTGAATATTTGCAGACAAATGTCAAAAGTGTATATATATATAATAAAAGCATTTTCAGCTTTACATACATCTTCTTATGAATACATTTCATATGTATTTCTGGATCAAACAATATGTCTCCATAATATGCAATGAATAATTTATTTATACTATAATTTTATATTAATGTTAATTAAATTCATCCTATTTTCAATGAACACTTGAAAATACGACTCAATGACAATTCAAAAAATGAATACCCATAATTAGCATGTGGGCAAAAAAGACATATTCTGGAACAAAACTTTGTAAGTTCTATTTTAACTCTTTATTCAATTTGAGTATAGCAATAGTTTCTACAGGACATATCATTAAAACTAAAGAACAGCTCATTAGGGGAGTTAAATGAGATTTTTATGTAGAAAAAAAACCTTTTCCTTATATATTAGGAAAAGCAGACATAAGTACACATATAGCTACGTATATACAGTTAACTATATTTAATACTAATATATATAAATATTAATATATTTTTATTGTTTTTATTGATTTTTTACAGAGAGGAAGAGAGAGGAATAAAGAGTTAGAAGCATCGATGTGAGAGAAACATCGATCAGCTGCCTCCTGCACACCCCCCACTGGGGATGTGCCCGTAACCAAGATACATGCCCTTGACCAGAATCAAACCCGGGACCCTTCACTCTGTAGGCCGACGCTCTATCCACTGAGCCAAACCAGTAGGGCTAAAATATATTTAATTTTAGCTTAATTTTTATTACTTGCCTACTCTAAATATGTACAAAAACTATATCTTTCATACAAAATTGTCTTCTCCCTCATGATTATGTCCATTTCATCTAGTCACCAAAATAGTCATCTTTTAAGAATGCCAGATTCTGAAATCTAGTTAATAAAATTCTAAGTATAACATTATATCACCTCAATTTGATGAGACAACCCTATAACCTTTAGTAAAAGGTTCATTCCACGGACATTTCCCCAAAAAAAGAGTAAAATGTATACTTTCTTCTCATTTATTTTTATTGAAGCCTCAGAAAACAAATTTTCCAAGCATAACATATTGAATCTATTTGGAAATCAGAGAATAAGAAAGATATAAGTATTAATTTTAATGTATTCATTTTCTCATCACTGAATTTATAAGTAAAGTCTTTAAGCACCAATCTTTTCCTTTACTTTTTCCTAAACAGGCAAAAGTAAGAATTAATGTTAACAGGTGGACTTGTGTGGTTTTAATAGCAATGAAATATAATCAACTGTCTCATATCTTATTTCCAGGAAAGCAAGTGACATTAGACCTAACCATTATTACTGCCTTATTATTGCCATGAAAGTGTTACAACTCCCCACAGGGACCATATATCTTCAGGCCCTGGGTTTAATTAAAACTTTAAACAAAATATATTACCTATTTAATGCAGCTGAACTGGATGCTGCTGACCTTTGTAGCATATAGACTAATGCGTAGCAAATTAATGTCTGCAACCATGGCACATAATGTCAAATTTATATCAAGCCTGAAGAGTAAAAAGAAAAATTAAACCACTACAGTTTATAATGACAAGTGAACTTCTGGAAGAACATTTTATAAATTTTGTACATAAATTTTATATATTTATTCTTTTTGCTATACAGCCAAAAGTTCATGATTTTCTTATCTCACTGGCTCCACATATTATAAAGTGAACTTCTAAAATCCCTCAAAGTTACATTTCCCTTTTCTGGACTGTTAAACCTCACACCTAGTACTGGTTTCCTGGTCTTGTCCTTTCTGATGATGAACAAATGAAAATGTTATTAATAGATTTACCTTTAAAATTAGAAGTCAATATTCAGGAGGTACACAGATCAATGGCTAATCCAGTTGTAAGACCATACTTACGTTTATAGGACTGACACAAGAGTGCCAATGGAAGCAATTGTAGAAAATTCACCGGAACTCAAAAGAGGGGAAACGGGTGGGTATAAAGAGCTTAACACTGCTGGAGTGTTAATGCTTCCACGCTTGAAAGATGTGAGGTTCAAATCTCACACAGTTAAAAACCATCTCTTTCACAGTCAGCATGCTAAACACCTCAATCGATCCGAACACAGTCAGAGAAGAAAACATGAAGGATGTAAAGCATCATGTCCAAAATTTACTCTGAATATCTCTACTCTAAATATATTCTGGAACAAGGTGAGGTAAAGAGTTTATAAAAAATAAATGACTCAGCTAAAAAAGCAGCCACACAGAAGGCTGAGAAAGGAATGAACTTCTTTTAGAGCCATTCTACAACTAAACAGCCTATAGTGTACATACATCAAGTAGAGTTAGGATAAACTTACAAGTAAACATTTTTCATTTTGTTTTCTAGGGGGTACATTTGACATCTCTTTTGTCAATTCTTCTTACCTGAATAGTAGTGGTAATAAGGAATAGTACTAAGGAATTTAATACCGCTGGTAACCATTAACTTATTCCGCAATTTTCTTTTTCAAAAAAATACAATTATAAAACTTGGACAAGCTTTTAACTCCCAAAATTGGTCTAATACATTCACTGTGTTTCCTATCGATGGCTCTTTCCTCATTCACTTAAAATAGCTCAATAAAATTGGGGAAATCTCCCATAATTAAAGAGCTACTTTCATGAAACAAAATTAAATCAAATGTCCCCCCTCTTATCAGAGAATATGAGAAACATCTTTTTGATTGCAAACCTATGTAAGTAAAAGATCTGCTATTTGCAGGCTGATGAAGGAAAATATATTTCCCAACACTGAGTTAGGATTTTAAAAGTAACAGAATGTGTATAAAGAACAAACAAACTAGGAAATTATCAGGGATAAGAGAATCAAAATAGTCTGATCAAAATAAAGGCAAACAAGGCATACAGAGCAATGGGGTCATCACACAATTCCCCTGGAAGATGTATAATCTTTACC
>NW_006299245.1:3991995-4012501 GCF_000327345.1 Myotis davidii | reverse complement strand
CCTAAGGTAAAAGCATATTACCCAAAACGAGCACAATTTTTTTAAAAATAGGAAAATGTGAACATGTCTACAAACTGACACTAGTGTCACATTAGAAATAAAAAAGCTTGATATTTTCCCTGCTTGTCTGCTTTGGTTTGGTGTGTGTTGTCCAGTCAACTTAGCACAGCCTACATCAGTATGGACAAAATATTTTCAAGGTGAAAGCAGTGCAGTTTTCCATTTTATTTATGGGCATTTCCTTATTAAGGGAAGGCACTAAGCTCCAGACCAACTGTGAACTTTCCATTTCACACCACCATCACCTTTTTACTGAGTGGGGGATATGTGACTTAAAAAAATTATTTTTGCACACAAAAATTATTCTAAACATAGTGATTATAGGCTGCAACGACAGAGCAGGAACTCTAGGTTCTCTCTTACTTCATGTAACACATTATGTCTCTTTGTCCTCGGGATAAATTACCAACTGAAAATGGCCTAAATTGCTTATGTAATTAAACCCAACAATTACTTTGCATTAAGAAAGCAGAGTGATTTCATTTTAAATAGTAAATAGACTTAAAATGACCACTGGGGTTTGAAAGGGCTCTAGCTGATAAAAGTAACTGGAAGTTACAGCCTAATTTTGTTCCCCATAATCTTATTCAAAAACAGTGTTTAAGTGGACATTTTTAAGGAAAATAATTATAGAGAAAGAAGAGAAAAATTGAGGATAGACAGCAATTATCCTACATTAAAAAAAAAAAGAAAAGAAAAAATAATACCCTGCATAGTTAATGCATCTGTGATGAAATCACAATATTCTTTTTTGTTAAGATGAAGAGGGTTTTGTTACATATCTATGTAATCTTCTATAATAATAAAAGCACAGTATGCTAAATAGACCGGACGGCTGAACAACCTTCCAGATGACCTTCCGGATGAAGCTGGGGCTTCGAGGGCTGAGGCAAGCCACGGCTGCAAGGGTCAAGGCCCTTGCACTAATTTCATGCATTGGGCCTCTAGTAGATATATAATAAAAATATATCTATGAAATATATGTATACACATTTCACTGATTTTTAAAAAAGGTAAGGAAAAGTTATATTGACACAGTACAAAACATGCCAGTTTCAGTCGTACAGAAGCCTAAATAGGGAAAGCACTTGAATTTAAGTCAGAAAGCTGTACTGGTTCTAATACAAACTGCGTAATTCTGAACATAGACTTTGAGTGTTTATTTTTATCTTGCAAAATAAAAGTGATTATGTTAAGAGGATTTTAAGATATGAGTTTTCCAATGTCAATATTTTCTGATTCTAAAATACACCTATTCTTTGAGAATAAAAGAGAAATGGAGATTCAATAAAGACCTGTACTGGATGTTAAAATAAAAATAATTTTAACTATGTCCACGGGGAAAATATGCCATGATAAGAAAAACAGAAGAAACTCTAACCTAAACATGACAATTTTAATTTAAAGGGAATACTCTATTAATGAATTTGTTAACTGGGCATTAGCTGAGTAAGCTGTTTCACTTTTGGTTAACATAGTTACTGATCAAAGGATTTTGACTATGGTTGCTAAGGGACAAGGGAAAATGAACTTCTAGAGAAATACAGCAGTTCTAGGACAGAACTAAGTAGAATCCTGTTGAATCAGCAGTGACTGTAAGGCCATCACTATGACAAAATCTTATCTATAGAGAAATAATACTTACATTGGTAAATAGAAAAATAACTGATAGAGAATACAGTCATTGGCATTTGGAGCTTAAAGATCCACAGAAATGGTAATGATCGCAGTGGAGGTAATCTAAATAAACACTTCTTAGGTTGGGCATTTGATCCAATAACTTTACTTTCATTATCCCAATTAATCCTCAAGCTGACACTACTATTACAGCCATCTAACGGAGGGAAGAGATGAGGCTTCACTTAAGTAATTTGCTCAGCTAGTAAGTGTCAAAGCCATCATTTGAACCTGGGCTATCTGACTTCACCCTATACTGAATCTCCATTTAGTGGTTATTTTGTGATTTGATCTCTAAATATTTTATGTATTCTCATACCTTGCTACCGTAATTACAACCACCATTTAGGTGAAAGTTTAATTTTTCTTTATAATTAGCATCTGCTTTCTATTATTTTTATGTTTTTAATGTACATAATTTTGAATGGAATGATACTTCTCAATAGTTGTTATTCAATCACCTAGGATTTATGAAATCAAACAGAATAATGAGAATATATTTTTAAATAGTTTTTTAAAATTTACTTATGAACTGCCAGAGTAAAGATTAACAATCTTAGAATAAAATATAGCAAAAAAATTAAATTGGGAAGTAAATCAAACGTGTTTTTCCATTAACACACGATTGGGAAAATATACTTGCGTATTTGGTATTCCGAATAAGTCAATTATCAGCATACGGAATAGAGAGTGATAAAAGTTTTTCATAAAATGTTCAAGGGAAGGGAAAGTGCAAAGAACTAGTGTGTTTTTGTGTTTTGTTTTTTTTTAAAGAGCAACTGCAGTGAATTGAGTTATGAAACTAATAATAACATTCAATTGTGACTTTATTTCTTCACAAATATTCCTTTATTTCTCCTAACCTTCAAATAAAAGAAAAAGTAGGATGGAAAATAATTTTTGTATACATACACACAAGTGTTTGCAGAAAGTGGTCATTAAGGGGGAAATGAATGAGCCATGAGAAAAATGAATACTTACAGGTTAAATCTAGCCAGACATTATAATCCATCACTGATCCCTGAAGGGCACTAATAATATGTAAATGTGAGAATGAGAAAACATTCAAGGCTGTTGATAAACTTGATAGGATAATCAGCAGATGCTGACAGACTAATGAAACCGATGAACTGATAAGGCAGTTTATCTCCGGGGCCATTTTTTTTCTTGTCAAATGGAGGCTAATCAAAATGTATTAAGAGTTAAAGCAAACACTCACAGGATTTCACCCATTTGATTAGGAGGTGAACTCACTCTCTGAGAAAATTATAGTTTCATAAACAGTTGAAACTACAAGCCTGGTCAGATAACAGACCTTCTCCCATAACTGAACAGAAGGCAACCACAATGATTAGGGGAGCAATCTGCAATTTTAAATTAATTGGGATTCTCCCCTCGAAAATGGTTAGAGTGCTTTTCAGAGTCTGGGCAAAGCTACTGCCTCTTTCTATAATGGAAAATAAGACGAAGGACTAAGCAATAACCCCAGGGACTAACTTATCTCCCACTGCCTGTGTGTGCTCAATATTTGCTTAACCATATGAGAAACAGATCCCAAGGTACCAGCTGAGTTTTCAATCAAATTATTAACATAAAATAATTGAATGAATTTTCTGAAATCACTAACTATAGTGAATGCCACACTTCCTATTAACAATCAAGATACCAAATGCAGTCTGTTGCCAAGGATCTCAGAGTCCTTTCCCAGTTTAAAGAAAGACATCTTATTTCATAATTGAGGGAAATTGGAAGTAATGGCCTTCCCAAGCATTAGCAATAAGAATAAACTATAAACTAAAATCATTGTGCCTCTTTAGACAAAACTAGAAAAATGATCCTTTTAGTATTCACTTTGACAGAAATAACCATCCAGTATTAATATTTAAAAGTTAATTCTGATAAATCTAAACCCGCTAAGCACACATTTCCTGAACATGTACATTTCATCTGAATAGATAGACTGATGGTAAAATGCTGGATAGTATAAGGCACTGTTTTAAATTATAAGAGTTTAAGGGCAAAAGTACATTTAATGAAGGTAAACTTAGCTTTTAATAATCATAGCAAAGAGAAAAAGAAGCAACAACTAGAAATACCCCAATGTCCTTTTTAATATGAGCATTAAATCATTCCATGCTGCACAGGCAACTGGGGCAGGGGTCCCAGAGACATAGGATGAATATATTAACCTCTTCCAAATCATAATTTTTTTTTTCTGTTATTGACCTGTGCCTCATTCTGTCTCTAAACTATTTCTTAAATTTCTGTCATTTAGAAAAAAGGGAAAGTGTGTGTCCTTGTCAGGTGTGTGTGTACATGTATGTGTGTGTGTGTGTGTGTATATAACATAATTTTTTTAGAGAGAGGAAAGGAGAGGGCAAGAGAGACAGAAACATCAATGACAGAGAATCACTGGTCAGCTTCCTCCTGCATGCCCCCTACTGGGGATTGAGCCTGCCACCCGGTCATGTGCCCTAACCAGGAATCTAACCAAAACCTCCTGGTCTATAGGTCGATGCTAAACTACTGAACCACACTGGCCAGGCCAGGCATATATTCTATAGTTTGGGAGGATTTAAGATATTTTTTAATGTGTGTGTGCTCAAGCCATACAAACTAGTATCAAATCTCTCAAATAATAGAATACAAAAGCATAAATAATCCTAGAGACCATGTTGTCTCATTACTTTTATATGCACGAGGAAAGCCTAGAAATAGTAAGCAACTTAACCAGTTTAGTAAAAAGAAAAATCTGAGTTTGCAATTTGTGCTCTGGAAATTATATATTATACACTTTTTAAAGTCATATATATGTATATATATATATATATTTGATTTGAGGACAAAAGCAAGCCCTTCTCTTCCCTCCCTTACCTGGAAACAGCAAACCAATCAGCAGAGCACCCTAAACTTCGGGGACCTTTCCAAGAGTCACATGCTGAATGGGCAGTTTCCATCCACCATCAAATAGCTGTGTTGACAACTTACAGTCACAAATCAATTGTAAGTGATAGATATTTTATTAGAAATTCTAATTCTTGAGCTCTTGCACTTAGAAAAATCAATGCCCTAACCTGCATGCTTTCTAATAAGAAAATTAAGGTAATTACCCAATGAAGAAAAAGGGGCAATTGTAGTAGCACATTTGCAGTTTTCACAGTATTGTTTTTACTCTAAAACACTAACTTAGAAAAAAAAGACCTTGAAGATCCAAGGCCTGATCAATGAAAACCATGCAAATTGACTCAGTTAATTTCATCTGTTACAAGCACCAAAATGCATTCATCTCTACATCTTAGCATGTTCACTTTTGAGGATCTTCTGATTAAGCAAGTAACATGATTAAAAAGTATCATGAATTTGATAACTTCACTAAAATCTGTGGACTTTATTCATCTTTTTCAATCTCCGGAGTCTAGCTAATACCCAAAAGGGCTTGTGAGCCCCTTACAACAACTCTGCGATCTGGACAATTTGCTGAGAATCAATATGAGAATGCACATATTTGCTCTTGTTTAGAAAAAGTATGCTATGTGAAAATTTGAATGTGACACCCAGTTGTGAATAAAGAGTTCTCTGGGTGAGGATCAATGCTATAACTTATTAGAATTCCATTTAACACAAGCACGGGTTTTAATTTCCCCACAGGTCCCTGAAATAGCAATTGAAATAGTAAGGTTTGACTTACCCATCATGTTGTACAAGCTCTGTGGAGCAAACTGCCTTGGCATTTTCTGAATTGCTTCTTTATATACACTAAGGGCTTCCTAATTTAAGAAACAAACCAAAAAAAAAAAGATGAAATATAAGAATATTCACCAAAAAAAAAAATAACAACATCCTTCCAAAATTAGAAAGTTCCATTGCTATTTCTAAATGGCTCATTGGGGGGGGTGGGGGGGGGAAATAATTCAGCTGTAGTTTGATGTCATACTACTACAATTTCATGAATAAAAATATTCGACCCAGTGAGTGAAGAAGGCGAGATAAAAATTTAGTGTAACAAGTAGCTGAATATTACCAAGCTCTTTTATTTTAATATAAAATTTCAGTTCACATAGATTATTCAATTAAAATGCTAGAAAAATTCATATTTGGAAATCACCCGTAGTCATCTATAATCTGTAATTAAAATCAGGCCACCAAGTAGGATCTAAATAAAATATAAAATAACAAACCCAAGATACTGAGACCCACTGAGATTATGAAATGTAATAATTTTAAAAGTTGTATCTCTATATTACATTATTGGTACAACAGGAAGGAGTATGTAGGGTGTGGTCTGAAAGAGGGGACGTGCAGTACTGAATGTGAGAGAAGATACCATGCAGGCATGCTTCCTGTGAGAGAAAGGGAGGACAAGACAGACAACCTCCCAGCTCTCTGTGCAAGGTCTCATCTCCATCACTTTTCTTCTCTCTCTCTCTCAAAAAAAACACAAACTAATTTTAATTTAATTCTTGTTTTAAAAACAATTAAAAGAAATGGGAAGGATTTGTATCATATTAATACTTAATACTCAGAGTACAATGTATTTTGTAACATCAAACATTGGAAATAAGGAGTCACAATATGTCTTGGATCATAAAATCAGAGATGATAAGCAAATAAGCTTGTGGAGCAATGGTTGTAATTTCCCCTTTTGGAAGAGTTGCTCTGAGAAATTAATAGTAAAGAAATCTGTTGCCATGGCCAGTGTTACTCTGTGGTTACAGTGTTGGCAAGTGAAGCATCTTGGGTTTGATTCCCAGTCAAGGGCATATACCTGGGTTGCAGGTTCCATCCCAGCCCCAGTAAGGGCATGTGAAGGAAGCAACCAATCAATGTGTCTCTCTTCAGTTGCAAGCTTGATCCACCAGTCTTGGTCAGGGCATGTGCAGGAGGCAACCAGTCATTGTGTCTCTCTCACATTGATGTTTCACTCTCTCTGCCCCTCCCTTAACCCCTTCCACTGTCTATAAAAATCAATGGAAAAAATATCCTTGGGTCAGGATTAACAACACAAAAAGAAATCTGGTAAGTATTCTTTTCTGTTTGTTTTGTTAATCCTCACCTAAGGATATTTTTTCCACTGATTCTTAGAGAGAATGGAAGGGAGGGGGAGAAACAGAGAAACCTTGACTTGAGAGAGACACATCGATTGGTTACCTCCAGGATGCACCCCTACCAGGACTGGGGATCGAGCCTGCAATGGAGGCAGGTGCCCTTGATTGGAATCGAACCCAGGACCCTTCAGTCCATAGGCTAACACTATCCACTGAGCCAAACCGACTAGGGCGGTAACTGTTCTTTAGCAGAGAGTTTTCCCCCCAGAAATGAATTTCACCTTGAAACTCTTTTAATAAAACACACATTAGCTCCTTAAATGCTCACAGTGCCCCTGTGATGAGATGGTAAGGTAGAAAGCACTGAGAAGGGACCAGACAAGGGGGAAGGAAAAGGGGAGAGAGGTCTGGGCCTGACCTCATAGTGTCCCTGCTCGTGGTAGAGCTTTCCCAGGTTGTAGAGACAGCTGGTCACCGAGCTCTTATGCGCGTGAGGGTCCTTTAGGTTTTCATCAGGGATCTCAGAACACTTCAGGAATGTACGTCGGGCTTCTTCGGTCTTTCCTTGGTTCATCAGAATAATACCGGTGTTTAAATACGCAGCTGAGAGAAAAACGTGGAAATATAAATGTAAGAAGATGATGTGCACTATGGATACAATAAGTTACCTTTACTTCAATTTACTTTCTATGGAGTATTTCTGATTTTTAGAAGAAACCAAGACACAAATACTTAGGGAACAAATACATATGGGAACAAATAATGTAGTAAGAAGTGTCGGTATCACTGAAAAATATCTGGAATAGTCTCTGTTCCCAAAAAGTTCAAAACATTCTGAACTTAAAATCTAGATGAATAAAAGTTGTATTTACCTGAACATATTAAGAAATGACAAACTGATATCAAAATATGGTTAAAATGAGAGATATAATTGTTAGAGGCTTATAATTTGATTGACAAGTTTTCAAAAATAGGAGCACATGCTTTTTTCTCTATGAGGTTGTAAGTCATCAAGATAATGTTCATGCATGAAGAGGAAAAGGAAAAGATATTTAAAAGAAAAACTTTATAAAAAGAAGAAGAAAAACTTTGACTGTTACTTACAAGCCAGTGTAGGCCTGCTCCCGATCGCCAGTTTATAATAATGTAGCGCTTCTGCAAACCTGCTGTTCTCCTGCAGGAGTAACCCTCTGCGTGAGGAAAAGAGAAATTTGGAGATAGGACCGTGTTACTGTACATAAAACCACAAATTTTTATTTTATGTTTTAAAATAAAAATGGTTAAGGGGCCATAAAAACGCTGACCTGGTACTATAAAAATAAACTCTAAATAAAAGGAAATTATTCCTCAGGAGAGAAAATATTGGAGAGGTATCAGTTGCATTTATGTTGCATCAGAAAGTATTAAGAAGTATTTTCAGCCCTAGCTGCTTTGGCTCAGTGGATGAAGTGTCGGCCTGCGGACTGAAGCGTCCCAGGTTTGATTCCGGCCAACGGCACATGTCTGGGTTGCAGGCTCGGTCTCCAGTAGGGGGCGTGCAGGAGGCAGCCGATCAATGATTCTCTCTCATCATTGATGTTTCTATCTCTCTATCCCCCTCCCTTCCTCTCTAAAATCAATAAAAAAAAATTTTTTTTAAAAGAAATATTTTCAAAAAGCCCTTTATCCTCATTGAACTTTCCTCTTTCCCAGTCTTCTCTCTCCCACTGGACAGAAAAAACACCTAAATTTCTTCCTGGAGCATGCACATTTTTTCATCACCTCAGAAAAGAAACCTGTCTAAATTAAATACATAAATATGCATATGTGGTTATATGTGTATTTATTTAAGCATGAAACGCCTCTCTCACTAGTCATATTGTTTGGGAAATACTGGTCCATGGCTGCCCGAAAGACAAAGTGTAATCTAGGTCCGCAGGATAAAGAGGCAGAATTTAATCAGAAGCCATAAAGACACAAAGAGAAAGATTAAAGACTATCCACATTGTTATTTCCTTATTTCAGAATACAGTGGGGCCTTGACTTATGAGTGTCCTGACTAACGAGTTTTTCAAGATACGAGCCGTCTCTCGGCCGATTTTTGCTTTGAGTTGGGAGCTAAAATTCGGGTTATGAGCCAGCTTCAGATATCCCACCGCTAGTTGGCGCAGTGAACGTCACAGTGAACGTCACAACATCAGTCCAGCATCACGTGTCTCACTCGTTCACTTTTTGATTTGACATACGAGTAATTTGAGTTTCGAGCTCCGTCATGGAACAAATTAAACTCGTAAGTCAAGGCCCCACTGCATTGAGCACATTTCAGTTCACTACAGACACTCAGACTCCACACCCCATACCTCTAGGAGGCCCTTGGGTAGTGGCCACATGGGTTACCCCAGCCATTCCAGACCCCGCTCTCCTAACCTATTTGAGAATCAATTATAATCATATCTCTGAAAATACAGTGTCAGGGCACTGAACTTTTTGAAAAGCTCTCACAGAGGCCTTTTCGGCCTTTCCCTCTCCTCTTGTAATCAGCGAGTATCTTACAGACATTTGGCACCTCTCTGGGGCCTGAGTACTGCTGTTATCAACCTCAAATTGCAGATTCTACTTGCCAGCTGCTGAGGCTTTTGAAAGGCTGGTAAAAGGGAGCTTTGAGAAATGAGAGGGCTACTGATAAAAGCTTATCATTTTAGAGAGTATTTTAAAATCCTCAGTTTATTATTTAATGGGCATCATTAAAAAATATCTAAAGCAAATCATTTTGAAATTAAAGGTTGCTCCCTCCTGTCATTAGCATAAATTAATTTCATGATTATTTCTAATACCGTTTGTTAAAAAGGACACCTGTAATAGTGTCAATAAATAAAAAAATTAAAAAGTCGCCTGGCCTGCATGGCTTAGTGGTTGAGTGTCGACCCAGGAACCAAGAGATCACAGTTCCATTCCAGGTCAGGGACATGCCCAGGTTATGAACTCGACCCCCAGACGGGGGGATGCAGGAGACTGCTGATCAATGATCCTCATCATTGATGTTTCTATCTCTTTCTCCCTCTCCCTTCCTCTCTTTAAAATAAATAAAAACATACTTTAAAATAATAAGTAAAATTATAAAATCGTTTGAATAGAGCAAACCATTTCCAAACACATGAACATCACTTACATCTATACATAAATGTACATTTTCATTAAAAAATGTTAACAATTAATTTGATCATGAAATTGATATGCTTTGCTGTTAAGTGTATTTTTCAGTTGCTGGGAACAAAGAAGAATAGTTTTCTGCAGTACTCAAGAGTTTGTGAAAATATTCTATTGCCTTTAAAAACGAGTAAACTTGATAAAGAGAAAACACAAACATACTTCTCAAAAAAGGAATAATACCCTTCATAACAATAATTTTATTGACAAAATGCTTTCCGGTTAACTAGCTCATATACATTATCTCATTTTGGAAACTTATCTACAAAGTTAATTGTCTTCGTCATTTTCCTTTGAGATTCAGATAGAGATGTTTTTCCTTTGATACAGGCTAATGACACCAGAGGAAAATACCATCCAGTCGTTTAATCTCTTCTTTCTACCTTTCCTAGGAATTCAAATCTTTCATGAGACCCTCTTTATCCAGTATCTTCCATCTCTTTCTGCATTACAGTTTTCTTTCCTTTAAGACCACAAAAAGGTTCATGTGCCTGTTAGCATAAAGGCAGGGAAAAACCACTTGAAAACCTTTATTCCTTCATCTACCTCTGACTACTGCTTATTGTTGTTCTTCCATTTAAAGGTAGATTTCCTTTAAGAATGTCTATGGTGTACATGTCCAATGGCTCAAATTTCATTTACCCCTAAATCCAGTGTTGGCTCTTTGCCAGAATTCCACAGACTGTCATAATGAAATTTCTACTAATGACCACAGTTTAAAAATAACATGTTGATGTGAACCACCCATTCAACTGTAGCACCTATGACTATTGAACCCATCTTCCTTCCTAAAACTGTATTTCCTTGGCTTCTGGGAAACCAGTCTCCTATAGTTACTTCTCTTTTATCCCTGGGGCCATCCTACAGAAAATGAAGAAACTTCCTCTTATTGATTTAGTTCTTTAAGGAAAGTTGGTGTTTCACAGGACTTAAGTCTTTTTCTCTTTTCATGATTACATACTGCCTCTACATGACATCACGCACACATGCAGCTCATACGCCGAGTTCTCTCTCTTGACATCCAGCTCTGTTTTCACCAGTTTACTGAGCCACATTAACCATGGTGCTCAATGGAATTTCAAAATCAATACATCCAAATCTTAAAAACAGTATCTCCCAATGAAAATAAATTAAATCTCAATAATTAGGACCGTCAGGTTGCTAAAATCAGAAACCTGACTTTTTACTTATCCTCAAAATTCCATGTTTTATAAAGTCTCCAGAGCCTACAGACTCTCATTTTTTAAGATTCTTTATTCTTCCCTTCAAGGTTCATCTTTATGGCAGTCAGAGGCCCTTTATCTTTCCTGTCACCTAAATAACTGCAATAGCCCACTAATTAGTCTCCACACAATTACATTTCTAAAGGGCAAATATGCAGCTAGGCTAGAGAGAAAGAGCATGAGAGATGAGCACATTTCTTTGACACATGCCTAAAGTCCATAAACTTTGAAAACTGGTGTATGTATTCAGCCTCATGGCCTCCCCAATACTGATGCATGATATTCCTGTCATTTTCCAATTCATAAAATATACAAAGAAGAGAAAAAACAATTGGTATGGTACCCAGATCTAGACAATCCTGTCCGGCCTGCTTACTCTTTGGAGGAAAATACTTGTAGCAGGCAAGTGTCCAGAATTCTATAAAGTGGCTCTTTAAATTAGAGCATCATCCTTTGCATCATTTGAATAACATTAGCAATAGAGTGAGTCCAACCAATTGAAATGGCTATTGTGACTAATTTCTCATGGCTAAGGATTTAATTGAGCATCAACTAGGCCCTAGTTTGCATGCTGCAGATGTGAAAAAGACAGAAATGCACCTGCCAATGATGCTCAAGCTACTGGGGGAAACAAGAAAGAAAATAAATGGTATGGAAAATTACTATGAGAGAGGACAGAGGACCAACAACCACCCCAGCTCAGGAATGGACAAAGGTTCACAGAGCCAGGGTGACAGTGTCAGAAGCTTGAATAACAAGCAGCAGTTGGCCAGCAATAAAAAGTGTTATCAGAGGCTCCATGATATATAGGAAGAAAGAGCGGTCCACAGAGAATTTACCAGCTAACTCTAGGTCTCATGGTTCATAAGAAGACAAAGGCAGGATTGGAGCAGGTTCTCTGATACTAAATCTCATGCTATTTCTAGAAGAAAAATAAAAGAGGAAATAAAGTAATTCAATTCTAGATACATGAGTACCAGGTTATGTTTCCTTTGCTCTAAAACTCTCCAGATTTTTGTATAACTTGATTTGAAGCTCAGAGAAGGAATCAAATGCCATTTTGGCAGGACTGGATGAATTTAGGTCAATCCTAGCACTATGACAACCAAGCTTCTGTTACTGCCCTTCTCCACATTTACAGAACCTATTCTTTATTTTGCTGAAGATATGACAGAAGGAGAGAACCGTTCACATTGTAATAATTATGGTGGTAATAATAATACCAGCTAAACTTAATGAGTACTCACAATGTATTATGCACTTTACATATGTTAACTTATTACTCAACGATAATCTTATAGGTAGGTTATTCTTACTAACTCCATATTATAGATGATGAACCTAGGGCAAGAAAAAATTCAGCAACATGCCAAAGGTCACACAACTAGTAAGAAGTGTGCTACAATTCAAGCCCAGCAATCTCATTACTATAAGTAGGATTTGTGTTTTGGTAGATTACTCATACCAAATGACTATTGAAAGTTGATGACATAGTTTGTTTACATGCTGATCAATATAACCTTCTGGTTTCTACGTTTACGGTGTTAAAAATAAGAACACATTTTAATATACCATCAAGGAAGAATCCAATGGGAAATAATTTTATTCATGTTATATGAAGTTGCCTTTCAATTAATAAAAGTGGTCTATACTATACATTAATGTGAAGTTAAAGTGTTTGGGGGGAGAAATTGAAATAATATTATAAGAAATAAGGTTCTCATGTCAATCACATACATGAACTATGTAAAAAACAAAAAATATAAGAAAGCAAACATTTGGGTGGGCACACAGTGCAATACACAGATCTTGTAACACAGAAACCCCCACCTGAAACCTATATGATGAAGTTGACCAATGACACCCCAATAAATTTAATTACAAAAAGAAAGGATTAAGTAATCCTATATAATAAAGAGGCAATATGCAATTTGACTCTCACTCCATCACGCAATCACAAGGTGGCTGTGCCCCAGCAGAGGTGGGGTTCCCATAAGGAGTGATCAGCAGGGACCTGAGACTGCTCCTCCCACCCAGCAGGGCTTGACAGGGAACCTCAAGCCACGCCCCCAGCCAGGTAGGGATTGATGGGAGTCAGGCCATGCCCCCCGTCCTGGCCGGGGGCCCTGATGCCGGTCCCCCCGCCCTGGTACCGGACTGGGGGACCTGAGGCCACATCCCCCTGCCCAGTGGGGCTTGACCAGAGACCTTAGACTGTGACCCCGCCCCAGTGCCCGGGGACCTGCGGGTGCACCCTTCATCTGGCACCAGGCCAGGGGACCTTAGGCTGCGCCACCCACCCAGCGGGGCTTGACAAGGGCCCTGAGGTTGCGACCCCCCACCCAGCAGGGCTTGATGGGGGATCTGAGGCTGCACCCCCTGCCTGGCACCGGACTGGAAGACCTGAGGCTGCGCCCTGTGCCCAGTGTGGCTTGACTGGGGTGGGGCCGGCCAGGTCTGAATCTCACCCAATGCGGGTGGAGCCAGCCAGGTCTAGGTCGCACACAATTTCGAGGTGCACGCGGGTGGGAAGGGACTTGACTCTGGGTCTCACAGCATGCCTCAGACTCCGACAGGAGGAAGATTTTCATATACATTTTACTAATTTTCTTTCATCTCTGACACTTATATCATAGAGAAAGGGCAAATAGCAATATTAAAATTAATATTAATCTCCTCCAATTAATTTCCTTTTAATGTGCACAAATTTTGTGTACCGGGACACTAGTTTTCAATAAAAATCTAATCTACCATAATTTCATAAAAAATAAAATTTTCTAAAATTTAAAAAGAAAAAGCATGCCCTTCTCCACACTGTCAGTACATCTAAACAAAACTTCAGCGATCAGTGTCTCCTTGTAATAGACCGCCCTCTGAATAGTCCTAGCAAAACAAAAATATTTATGTAAAGCCACCTTTGCCTCGGGTTCTCAGAAAGGGCTTTTAAAAAGGTTGAAATCTGAGATACTCAAAAGTTATTGATAAAGCACTTCAAATGAAAAGTAATTTTTCAAGAATATGCATTGCGGTCATTAAGCTGACATCTATGCAGAACACAGGTGAAACAGGGTGCGGTCCACCTAGAGTCCTGTAACTGTAAAACTATGGAAACACTAAAAGATAATCGCTTGGTTTCTTCTTTTGATATCATTGTTGAATAACATTTGGCACCATTACAACATACTAAACATTGAGAATACAATCACCAAACAACGAATAGGTACTTTTTTGAAAGAACTGTCTCACAGTGAAGACAGACAAGCAAAGAATCACAATCCAGTGTAAATAAAGCACAAGGTGTTTTGGCAACCCACAAAAGGTACACCTTCCCAAGGTGACAGGTCAGGTGAGGCTCCGAGAGAAGTAAAGAATGCAGGTAATGAAGTTCCAGACAGATCAAGCTATGGAAACTCAAAGTTACAGAGGACGACATTTTACCAGTAATAACAGGCTTCATGGAATTAAATTACTATTTAGGAAGCGTTTTGGTAATTGAAAAGTTAAGAACTTAAAATTAAGACTATATTAAGAATATATGAGTAATAATAATTTGGTTATTCCCTGGGAAAAAGTACTTAGTAATCAAGATAAATCAGATAACAATATTTACAAGTAATGGTTCAAAAAATCAAAGTTATAATCCCCTAAGGCCCAATTACTAACAAAAATATCATTATCATGTTATTCTTAAACTGAGATATTTTTCTGATTTTTGTTCCATTGTCCTTTAATATGTGTAGGTACTTTAAAAGTAATATTTTTTCTCTCTCAGAGTTAAAATATTATAAATTTTTCATGTTCAATTTTTTATGTGAAATTAATTAACATTGGTTTGGAGCCATATTTGAACTTTTGCATTAATTCAAATTTCCTAATCGAATTGGCTAATTTAGCTAATGACGCCAATAATGAGATTTTATATAATTTAACTGTAAAATAGCATTACAGTCATCTTTTCACTGTTTTCACAAGATGTATGCTTAGTTTTAGGCTATGATTATAATAGGACAAATGAAAAAATAAATTTTTAATTTCTGGTATGGAATGGAATAATTAATAGCAGCATGTCATACTTATAAAACACAAATGCCCCCCAGTCTTGCCTGATAAAATAAATGGCAAAAATCTCAAGTGACTATAACAGGAAGTAGATAGAACCAAACTCATATTCCTTTTAAAAAACAAACACTGTAAATAAAATAAGTTACTACTACATGAATCAAATGAAATAATTCCAAGGGTTAGAGCAACACAAAAGCTTAGGACTTAAGTGCCTAACATGCACTCACCACTGCACACATTAACAAAAAAAACAACACACAAAAACATGATCAATCAGGCTTGGTCATGTGGCTAAACTCTGCGTAAAGAGATGAAAGCACACTGAGGACATGCCCTTATAGAGGGGACCATGTTTCTCTTACCCTTCTCCTGGGCTCCTGACTACTTACCCTTCTCCCTCGCTCCTGACTACTTACCCTTCTCCCTTGCTCCTGACTACTTACCCTTCTCCCTCGCTCCTGACTACAGGCAGAAATCCTGTTCTGAAGATGGTGGAGCACAAACTAAAAGGAGCCCAGAAAACAGCCCTTCATGAAACTGTCCACACACTTGGGACTGCACTCTTCTGGACTACTTTTTGTAAGAGAGAAAACATAAATTAACTACTTTAAACCAGCAATTTTCAACCTCTTTCATGGTATGGCACACATAAACTAATTACTAACATTTTTCAGCACACAAAAAAATACATTATATTTTTTGACAATCTGACAAAAAAAGGTATAATTTTGATTCATTCACACCAGATAGCTCTTGTAGTGTTGGCTACTGTCTTTTCTTTTCTTTTTCTTTAAATAAGGGAAAAGAGGTCAGTGCCCCTAACAAAATAGTCAGGTATTGCACCTTTTAAAAATTCTTGCAGCACACCAGAGGCACCCAAGAGGCAGCACAGGGGTTGAAAATTGCTGCTTTAAGCTAATGTTATTTTGGGTTTCCTATCATTTGCAAACCAACCTCTCCCTAACTGATAAAATGTCACATGCATTATTTTGTTTTATTTTAATTATATAAGGTCATAAAATAAGTGACACAAAGTATGTCTCTCACAGATAATTTTAAGGAAAACTTTTTTTATTACATTTCAAGGAACACAAAGTATGAGTTTAGTTTTGAGTGATTACCAGAGTAGGCAATTGTCAAGTATCAATCAAAGTTGTGATTAAAATATTTAATTAAACTTGTATAATTTAAGAGCATAAAGATATATGAAATTGTAACTCTTAGATTAAGCTCCTAGACATCAGAGGGGTTGGAGTTTTCACTTTGCCCAAAAGAGTAATGACATCAGTAGTGTTTTTTATTTAAAAATTAATTAATCCTCTCAATTCCCAAGTAACTAGGAAGAGGGAAACCCATATGAATTTTCAAATGAAATCGAAATAGGTAGGACTGTCATAGAAAAAAGATTCAGTGAGATATAAATGATTGAATTTGAGCTTTGAGGGAGATACCTATGACAAAATTATACATATTTTCTGATCTTACTCAGCATTTGTCACCCTAGGATAATAGAGTTTGTATTTGAGGACCAAGCAAAAGAATTCTCTCTACTCATATTTTTTCCCTCAAATCATTCTTTCTTTCTCTCCCTTCCCCCTCCCCGCCCCTTTTTAATAGGTAAAAAATGACATTTTTACAAAGATGGCTATGGGTAGGAAAGCACAAATAGAGGAAGTGAATAAAGTGGTTACTTTTTTACTTAAGACACATAACCTCAACTTGTTAGAATAGTAATATATGTGCTACAAAAAGCATAATTTAATTGTATACTTAATTTAAACTGCTGTTGAATTATTGCATGTAATTATTATATACAATATGTACTGTGAGCAAACTAAAAAGATGTCCTTTCTTGAAAAGGTTAAATTCCACCGGAAAGGGTAATGAGCATGTTGTCTTCCCACTCCGTGCTTTTTATGCCTGAAGAAGAATGGAAGCGGAGATGGAGACGCAGAAAACAACCAAGCGACGTGAACTAATTCCTAATGTCACGTCACTGCCAAGCAGGTTTCAGAAAATACAGTGAAGCCTCCTCTTTGCTCTGACACAGACCTGTGTATTTGTTCTAAATTGGATTTTATTTAGACTTTGACAATTAAATGAAGTAGAATGACAGCCTACCTCATAAAGAAAGGTTTTATTCTAACCTGTCAAATATGGAGCAGTAGGCATCTGATCAAAATGATTGTTTAAATATTTCAAATGCATTCGCAAACACTTTATCAATTAACACTAGGAGAAAATGAATAAGTAGTAGCTCTTTTTTTTAAAAAAAATATTTTTTTGCTCAGGGTCTAAAGAAATAAATATAGTCTCACTATAGTACCAAGTCTTCAAAATATCTGAGGTCTCAATTAAACGGAACATTCATTACAAAGGTACTTCTGTTCTGTGACAGGTCCAGAGCAAAATGCATCATGACTACTATGTTATGTAATTCTTATAATAAACCCATTTTACAAATCAGCCCCATTTTGCAAATAAGGAGTCCCAAAATCAGAATGGCTATTCACAAATCTATGTTGCTAATTATTGTTGGATCTAGGATTCACAGAACTATACTATATATGAATATATGCATAAATTTGCTTTATACTTGTCTTCTTAATATATAATTAAGGCTGTATTTTTCTCTGCATACCATAAAATAATTATAGGTGTGAATATACTTTCCTAATTAAAAAACAGTACCTAATAGGAAGAAGGACACTTAATACTGGATGCCTTCATGATAGCATTTTCCACATTATACTATTTATTTTCACCCATACAATTAACAATGTAATATATTATTGGTTTTTGGCTTTAGAGACATAAAAACATCAGGGAGAAAGGTTAAAACCCTTGCCCACAAAAACAGAGCTGACAAGTTTCAAGATGAGATTCAAATTCAGAGCTGCCAGGCTTCGAATCACACTGTCTTCCCATTACCCCACATTGTTCTCCTAGGAATATGTAGCTATTCTCCATTTCAGTATTAATAATTTCCCCCCTCTCTCTGGTTTGTATACCCAATGCTTCTTCATTGTCTGTCTAAACATATTTCTCTCTTTCATTCTTTATACATCTCCATCCCAATAAACATCTAGCATTTGCTTCAAACGAAGATCAACTACAGCCTCCAATGCCAATCAATGTTACCAAAAAATACATAATGACCACTGTGCTTGTGTGATTGCTAATTTTATGTGTCCACTTCACACAGGATGACCAGCTATCTGGTTAAACATTCTTTCTGAGTGTGTCTGTGAGGATGTTTCTGGAAAACATTAGCATTTGAGCCAGTAGATGGAGTAAACCAGATTACCTTCCCCAACACCGGGGGGGGGGGGGGGGGGGACATCCACTCTGAGGAGGGCCTGATTAGATCAAAATGGAGGAAGGGAGGATTAGCTTTCCCTCTCTGCCTGCGCTGGGGACAATGACCTTCCCTGAGACCTCCTGGTTCTCTCCGACTGCGACGGGAATTTACACCAGCCTCTCAGGCCTTCACACTCCACCATCAGCCTTCCTGAGTGTTCAGGTTGCAGAGGCCACTTGAGGGACTTCTCAATCTGCATAATCACGTAGGCAGGGCCTTACAGTAAACCTCGCATTCATATATACACCTCATTGGTTAATTTCTCTGGAGAACCCTGACTAATACAACTTGCAAAGAGGTTCCTTTGAATTACTCTTGCACTCAAGACCCACTCCTTTTCATGAAAGTGTTTACCAATGAGTATAGGGATATCTTCCAAAAGTATAGCCAGTAAATAATTAGAAAGGGAAAAAAATTAACAACTAATAAAATCTTCTGTTTTTCTTATTATATAATTATATTGAGTTTCCCAGCATTTTTTAAAATCTTGGCAACAAGCCGAAACCGGTTTGGCTCAGTGGATAGAGCGTCAGCCTGCGGACTGAAAGGTCCCAGGTTCGATTCCGGTCAAGGGCATGTACCTGGGTTGCGGGCACATCCCCAGTAGGAGATGTGCAAGAGGCAGCTGATCGATGTTTCTCTCTCATCGATGTTTCTAACTCTCTATCTCTCTCCCTTCCTCTCTGTAAAAAATCAATTAAAAATATATTAAAAAAATAAAATCTTGGCAACAACACTAGGAGATGCCATAACCCAATTTTGCAGAGGAGGAATAAGGATAAAGCAAATTGAGGAAAGTCTGTTACAGGATCAATACATGGGAGATATATGTACACACACACACACACACACACACACACACACACACACACACACTATTTCAGAGAGGAAAGGAGAGGGAGAGAGATAGAGATAGAAACATCCATGATGCGAGAGAATCATGGATCGCATGGGAGGTTTTAATTCAAGTTTTTATAATACCAAAGCTCATGCTCTTAAGAATTTACCTCCATGGTGCAAAGGTACCACAGAATGAAATTACTCAAAAAGGAAACTTTTTCCTCTCCCTCCTTCCCTCCCCATAAAAACAAATACTATTCTGGTAGGCCTTTATTAGGATCACAGTCAAATTTCTTTCCAATAAGATCATAGTATGATTTAAAACAAACATAATTACGAATTGAAAGTATCTAATACAAAAATTAAAGACATTTGCTCCCAATGGTTTAACTTTAAACCTATATAGAGATTTGCTATTTATTCTTTGCTGTTTACAGGAATTATCCAACATGGGTGACATATTATGCAATTTCTTGAAAGAAAAAACAACAATTGAATGGTGTACAATCGCTCTGGAAGAACCCTTAAGTTGAGATCCAGGCATACGCCAAAGTCTAATCTACTTAGTGGAAGTCAATGCCATTAGATTGTTGATTTGTTTATTCATTCACTCAAAATATATTCTGAAAGTGCCATTAATGAGAATTAAGTACTAGCAGAAAAGAGAGACAATTTGAAAAGCAGTAACAAAGCTGTATTCAGAGTACTATAATATATAGTGTGGAAGTCCATAGCCAGAAAACTTGATATAGACTCATTTGTTCAGGCAGAGTGTGTGTGTGTGTGTGTGTGTATGTGTTGGGGGTGGGGGGAGCACATTTGTGAATTCCACAGGAATCAACATGCTCAAAAAATTATTAAAAAAAAAAAAAGCTTCAGAGCCCGATTCCGTAGATATGGTTATAATCTGGGTTAGAGATGATCCCATGGGCACCGCATGATTTAGTGCACTTACTCACTTTAAACATAAATGTTCAACAAAGTGGGTGTTTTCTTTGTCCCTTAGCAGCAGTGCTCTAACAAAGTCTGCTGTTGAAGCAATAAATTATGAA
>NW_006299245.1:3982962-3991818 GCF_000327345.1 Myotis davidii | reverse complement strand
GTCATACAAGCACTTTCTAACTTAAGAACAAGCAAGATGAGTTCCAAAAATGCAAGTCTATCTCTTTTTTGCTTGGAATGGATTTTGCACCCTCGAAACAATTCACTCACAGGCTTATCCTCAAGTACTTGTAGGAGAGTAGGAAAACACCATTTATAAAAATCTTCCGGAAACTGCCTTTGCAGATTTAATTTTGATGCTCAGAAGGAATGTCCTTTCACTCAACACAGGGGTCAAAGAGAGCAAGGATCCATTCATAGCAGCAGGCATCACTTACTGGTACTAGCAATGGGAGCAGGAGGCAAATTGGTGCTTAAGGCTGGAGATAGGAGGAAAAAAGCTGGAGGGGAACCAAAAGACATGAATGGAATGATGGAAGGTTGGTGGCTGAGGTGCCAAATGAAGAGGAAATTGGTTAATATTTTCTGTAGCATTGGTTTTATTCTCTTTTCCATTCACATTCACTGCACCCTTATGTTTTATAAAAGGTATTGGCCTAGACCCAGAAAAAATTCTCAGCCCTGAACTGACTGAATGAGCGTCTATATACTCAGTGGAATAACAGCCCTTGGACAAGCTTGAACATTTTCTAAGAAACCCTCTCTCTCTCTCCCTCTTTTCCTTTTAGAACAGGGCCTAGAAATTGGCCAACTTGCTTGTCTTTCCTCCCCATCAGTTGCTGCTTTTGCTTAAAATTGCACTCTCTTCTCCAACCTTAAATTGCAGGAGAATGTGTATACATCCCAGGAGTGCACCCATCCCTAAATCTGGCCTTTGAGAGTTAGAGATTTTTATAAAGATTTTTACTTCAAACAGGCGAAGATATAGAGGGTACACATACACATACAATCACAAACAAAACAAAACAAAACAAAAAGGCTGTTCATAGGTTACAAATAGTGTTGGAACCTGGTCTACCTTTAGACTTGAGGACAGCTCAGATTGTTCCCCTAACCTGGAATTTCTATTCTCTAAGAAAGAACCTGCTTGTCATTTTCTGAGACTGCTGATGAGATGGGATATGCTAACTAAGCTGGATCGAGTTCCCCTTTAAAAGACTGGAGAGAAATTTCCTAACACTGTTCTCATGATCAGAACAGCGAGATGGGATCACTCCTTCCTCTTGCCTTTCATCCAAATCCCAACTAGTCTTGTCCAGCAAGAGCCCTAGGGCTGAAACAAAAGTGGGGGTACTATAATGAAAAACAGTGGAGGCACCAAAGTGGACATACAGAAGTCCAAGAGACATATGAAAAAATGCTCAAAGTCACCAATCATCACAGAAATACAACATAAAATGACAATGAGGTACCATCTCACACCTGTCAGAGTGGCTATCAAACAAATCAACAAATGACAAGTGCTGGCAAGGATGTGGAGAAAAGGAAACCCTAGTCCACTGCTGGTGGGAATGCAGACTGGTGCAGCCACTGTGGAAACCAGTATGGAGTTTCCTCAAAAAATTAAAAATGGAACTCCCATTTGACCCAGTGATCCCATTTCTAGAAATATATCCTAAGAAATCAGAAACACCAAACAAAAAGAATATATGCACCTCTATGTTCACAGCAGCACAATTTACAATAGCTAGGATCTGGAAACAGCCCAAGTGCCCCTCAGGAGATGAGTGGATAAAAAAGATGTGGTACATTTACACCGGGGTTGGGAAACCTTTTTTCCTGCCAAGGGCCATGTGAATATTTATAGCATCATTCTCCAGCCATACAAAATTATCAACTTAAAAATCAGCCTGCTATATTTGATCAAACATCTAAGTAACACATCCCCAATGCCCTGGCATGGCCAGATCAAGTGATTATATGGCCCACAGGCCTGATGTTCCCCACCCTTGATTTATACCATAGAATTCTATGCAGCTATAAAAAAGAAGGATCTCTTACCCTTTGAGACAGCATGGAGGGACCTAGAGACCACTATGCTAAGTGAAATAAGCCAGACAGAGAAAGACAAGTGTCACAAGATCTCACATATATGTGGAATCTAATGAACAAAATAGATCCAAAGACATAGAAAGCATGGGACAGACAGACAAATCTCAGAGGGAAGGTGGGATGAGATTAACTGGGGAACTATTATATGCATACTAAAGACCCATTGCACAAAATTCATGCAAGAGTAGGCCTTCCTTCCCCAGCTGCCAGCACCAGCTTCCCTCTGGCCACAGGCATGCACCCGGGAGCTGCCCGGGCTTTATCCAGAAAGTTGTCCGGAAGGATGTCTAGTCTTACTAGCATATTACACTTTTATTATTATAGATATGCATAGACCCTGGACGCAGACAATAGTATAGTGAATGTGTGGAAGGGGCAGGTGTGGGGTGGAGGTGGTCAGTGGGGAAAAAGAGCGGGGGGGACATCTATAATACTTTCAACATAAAGATAAATTTAAAAAATAATAACAGAGAAAAGTTCAGCTAACATTATTTCTGAGGCAAATATGAATAATGCTATGTCTTTGGAATAAAAATTCATAATTGCTCAATTTGCTTGTTTTCTCAGCCTCCAAATCCCCCAAAATAATTTTTTAATTTTATTTTTTACTTAAATAAAGACATTTATGACACATTAAATAAACAAACAAAAAACAGTGGAGGCATAAAGCAAAAAGGGCATCCTAGGTGCTTTGGGATTCTGCAGAGGTAAACAGGGACAGAGGAAGAAGCAGAAAGTGGGAAGGAAATTTTCTAAAATATCCATGATGCACCCTTCATACACGAGGAGTTGAACAATGTATGTCCCTAAGTTATGGGCCGCGTGTATAAATAAATATACATTCAAAAAATATTTCTTGAGTTTGTACTGAGAACTAAGCATTATGCTAGGCCAGTGGTCGGCAAACTGAAGCTCGGCAAACCGTGGCTCTCGAGCCACATGCGGCTCTTTGGACCCTTGAGTGTGGCTCTTCCACAAAATACTGGCTCTTCCACAAAATACCGACTTCTGTGCATGGGCCACAAAGTTTCAATCGCACTGTGTGTGCGCGCCCACACATGGTATTTTGTGGAAGAGCCACACTCAAGGGGCCAAAGAGCCGCCTGTGGCTCACGAGCCGTGGTTTGCCGACCACGGTGCTAGGCACTCAGGATATATACAAAAACCTTGCTTTCATGGAACGTGCATGTTAACAATATACAAAATTAACTATAAATTTGTATTTAATTAATATGACAATATATAGCTAGGAAATTATATTGTTCATGAGAAGGCAATGAATATAATGTAAAACAAAGGAATCAAGGAGAGGAAAGCGTTACGTAGGAGTGGTGGAGGGGCTGTAACTGAAAGAGGGTGCAGCTGGGAATCCTCAAGCAATTCTCTGAAGCGAAGAGCTAAAAAAAGGAAGTGATATCATGTATAACTTAGCCATAGAAACTATTTACTATGTTGTGTACATAAATAACATATAAAATTTAAAAATAAGCAGATGACAAGATATTGATTTTTAAAATTCATTTTTATCTTAATATCCAGATGTCCTCAAACCTCAATTATACTTTAAGCAACTTCTCCATCATACAGGCAAATCATAGATAGCTCCTATATAAGAGAATAAATAAAATGAACGGAAGACAAAATCACTACATTTCCTGGTGTGTCTAGAAAATAATTCTTCTTAAGTCACAGGAATTGGAAATCTGCAGAGGACTGGCTGGAACCACACGAGTAACAAATACATATCTGTTCATTTTTCTCAGGAGCAGAAGAAAAAGGACACTTTCTTTTTCCATAATGCAAAACCTCCCTCTGAGAAAACTGAAGTTAATTTACTTGAAATTCTGCTGCATATCAGCCTATACTTTCCATGTGAGCATAATTTTAGGAACAACCAAAAAATGCTTCTAGCTATTTAAGCAACCTTCAATCGGGTATGAAGCTAAACCAAACAAAAGGCATTACAGCAGGATATGATTATGAATTTCTTTATAAACCTCTTTTATGGGCTTTCTAAATCATATCCTCAAATTTACCTACAGTGTTCTGGATGAAAATGACTGTAAAATTAAAGGCCATTTTAACGAGATTTCAGAAAAATGCCTTTCATCATTTTTCCAACATGGAAAATAGTTTAACTCTCTTAACACAGTTAATCTTGAATGAATATTTCTACATGGGAAAGCATGACCCACACAGTGCCATTTAAAATTATGTTCGTAATAGAAAACCTATAATACAAATGAGTATTAGAATGATTTAATCTTCTTTCTCTTGCCAGGTTCCAATTTCTCTCAGATTTCCCCCCAACTTTACTTTGAGTTAGGGTGGTTAGGGCAAGGCTTAATAGTTTCAGCAGGCAATCCTAGGCACCAATACTACAATGTGTAGCTTCCATTGCTATGAAAGAAATAAGTGTGAAATAGTAAGTGGTTTAATTTAATTTTATTCAAAAGCATTTGTTGAGATCCAAAAAGGTACCAAGGACTTCACTATGTGCTAAAAACAAAGACAATTTACATCCCAGTTCCCAAAGAGCTCTTGTGTGAATTTCAGTCCTTTAGTCATTGTGTCCATGCATTTTATAGAATACAATTATTCTCTGGCATATCCTGCAGCTTTGTGATCGCAAAATGCTTTTATATTGTACTACACTGAGAAGAAATGAGTAATATATCCAAATTTCGAAACCCATAATTTAAGCCACTATTTTTTTATTTTACTGTGGGGATACAAAAGTCCCATAGAAATACTTAACCTCATAGTACATGATCTTTTGCCCATTTTCACCATTCTTACTGCCCAATCTATCCATCAGCTTCAATCGAATCCAACATCTGAGTCTTAGTGCCTTCTCCTTGAACACACCTTATGGTTCTACTTCTCTACGAAGCTCCTTAAATATCGGTATTCTCCAGGATGTCACTCATGGTCCTTTCATTTACCCTTATACACATTTCAAACACACACACACACACACACAATTTAAAACCAGTTTCAAATGACCTACTTAGATAATTATAACTCCAAAGTCGACACTGCTATCCCAGAATGCTCTCATGAGCTATAGAAACATATTCCAGTTGCCTAGTGGAATCCTAATAGTTATCTGAAACTTGAATAACGAAAACTGAACAATTTCCCCCAAAACCGTATTATTCGTTTGTTTTCCCAGTGTGACAACACTTCCTTTTTTCTTTTTATTATCTTTTATCTCCAGGTTGAGTTAGGCCTTTTTGTCTGTCTTCTCATGATAATATAAGCTTATCCCTTAGAGAAGATGTTACTATATTACTTACATATTTTAAACCCAAGTTTCAAGCTACCTCAGGGCAGAAACTATAGTCTTGATTAGCTATAACCACCATCTAATACAATATCTTTCACTCTGAAGGCACTCAATATTTGTTGAATACGAATAAATCAGTGAATCCTTATTTCCAACACATGGACTTGCAAATATGCTTATATCCATAAATGTACTTAAAAGAGTAATCCATGTTAACGAGACTTTAAAACTGGTCATTATTTGATCAGGAATGTGTGAAAACTAGTGATATTTGACATAGGTGTTATAAAAATTGGGGATTTTAGAGTGGCAAGAAAAGAGATTTCACCTTGAGAGCTAAACAGTAAAATCAACTCACAATAAATCAGAGAACAAGTATACAAAATTAACTGTGGAAAGAAGATGGCTTCAAAACTAGCAGACACATAGTGTCACTCATCTGACTGTATTAACACAACAAAAGTGTGAACGGAAGAGCAACTGGGATTACTCTGAAAAAAGCTCTATAAATGGGAATATACAGAGGCAAATGTCAATAGCACTTATTCCAGCCCTTTCCAGTGAAGGAGGAACTTTAGCCAAGGAATTTGATAGCATCAGGCTTATAGTAATCTATAAATATATATATTAGAGGCCTGATGCACAAAATTCATTCAAGGTTAGGCCCTCGCAGCCCCGGCTGAAGGGGCCCTTGCGGCCCCGCCTGCCTCATCGTTCCACGGTCCTGACCCCCACCTGCCCGCGCCTTGGCCTGGTGCTGCCTGTGTCCGCCACCACACACCCCTGGTTCCCCAGTTTCGTGGAGCCTCCCCCCGCCCCCCAGATCAATCGCTCCACAGAGAGTGGCCTGGGCCTCCCTCTGTGGGGTGATTGATCACAGAGAACACTCCCCCCCATCGATCATCTCACAGAGGGTGGCCTGGGCCTCATCCTTTGGGGTGATCACAGAGCCCTCCGATTAATTGCCCCACTGGCCGGTGGCCTGGGCCTCCCTCTGCAGGACGATCGTGGGGCGATGGTGGGCCACCCAAGCAATTGCATTGCACCTGCCTTGGCTGGCCCGGCACCAGTGCATGTCATAGCGTGATTGTCCAGACGATCGTTCTGTTGTTCAGCCGTTCAGTCAATTTGCATATTATGTTTTTATTATTATAGATAAGCCTAAACAACCATTCGATTGGTAGCTATGATGTACACTGACCACCAGGGAGCAGACGCTCAACACACAGGCATGGAAACATGGAACAGACTGATGAATCTCAGAGGGAAGGGGGAGGGGAGAAGATGAGAAGAGATTAACTAAAGATCTTATATGCATACTAGAAGCCAAGTGCACAGATTCATGCACCGGGGGGTCCCTTGGCCTGGCCTGCAGGGATCGGGCCAAAACCAACAGTCTGAGATCCCCGGGGAATCCTGGATTGCGGGAGGACACAGGCAAGGCTGAGGGACCCCATCAGTGCATGAATCCGTGCACCAGGCCTCTAGTTTTATTATAAATTAATTCATCTAATACTCCTTAACTTGAGACTCTAATACTGTAAATTGAATGTTTTCAACACACAGCTAAATAGGCTCACCAAATAACTTGTGATTCCCATTGTTTCAGTCTTTCTAGTACTAATGACAATATGGTGCAGAAAATTCCATGAAAACACAGGCACACAGGGTATTTCTCATTCACCTGTGTGTTTTTGTCATCTAAGTAGGTCTCTCTGGGGATGATTACCTCAGTCAACTAAGCACCAGGCACATGAACAAATTCAATTTCTTCCCTTGGACCACTTGCAGAACCTCAGTGAATAATACTACTGAATGCTGTAAGATGAGCTCTCATGTTACATACAATTTGTTATTTTAACTATTTAATCACATATGATGCTTAACACCATAAAACCTATAGTAGAAAATGTTTTATCTTGTGAATTGTTTTGTTTTTTCAAATTGACCCGGATATATTCTAATCATAGTTTCTCCATAAAGTCATTTCTGACTTCCTCTTTACCATCCTGCAGATGTCCAGTTCATTATATAGTAATCATTTTGCCTTAATCTATTCTGGCATCTTAACAAGACAGATGTAGTCAAATTTCTTCAATATAGTACATCATGGCCAAAACTTGCATTTGGGTAATTTAATACTAAAATATATTCAAGAATTTAGGTGCGGAACCCCGGGTGGCTCAGTTGGTTGGAGCATCATTCCCTATGCCAAAAGATTGTGGGTTCAGTACAAGTTGGGGTGAATGAGGGAGGCAACCAATGGATGTTTCTCCTCTCTCTCTCTCTCTCTCTCTCTCTCTCTCTCTCTCCACCTCTTCCTCTCTATATAAAATCAATAAACATATTCTCAGGTAAGGATTAAAAATAAATAAAATAAAAAGGGTTATATGCAAAAATTGCATATTTATGGGTTGGTGAAATAATTAAATATAATTTTCCCTAGTCTCACTAATAATTGTTATTTTTAAAAATATATTTTTATTGATTGCAGAGAGGGAGGAAACATCAATGATGAGAGAGAATTATTGCTCAACAGCCTCCTGCAAGGCCCCTACTGGGGACTGAGTCCACAACCCAGACATGTGCCCTGACCAGGAATCAAACTGTGACTTACTGGTTCATAGGTTGATGCTCAACCACTGAGCTATGTCGCCTAGGCAACATAATCACTATTTTTTATCTTCAAAAATATTCTCAACAAAGACTAAACTTATATTCTTAGACTGTAGATTTGGTTAATAATACTGTACGACTGCAAATTAGAATTGAAAATTACTGAATGGCAAATTTAAATATGTTCAACACAAGTCAATTGTATAGCCACTTATATCCAAGTAGAATTTTTAAAGGCCTATTAATATTTCAAGAACCCTGAAACATCTTATCTATATTTAATAAGTCAGAATAAAATTATGTGCTTTATTATTTGCTATTAGTTGCTATTTTTTTCTGATTAACAATGGAAATAACCAAAATTTGTTTTGTTGAAATGTCTTTGGCTGGCTTTCCAGTTAAGTAACATATTATTTCTCTTACCCATTCTGAAAAAAAAAAGTTTGTGTTCAATGTAGTAATAAAGAAAATATGTCCAGGGGTTCTCAGAGAAACAGGAAGGGAACTCAAGCCATGACACTGGATGATATATTCCAGAATCTTTATCCCACGACAGTATGTATACAGTAACCATGTCTCTGTGAGGAAATTTTACTGCTCGTATGTTTTTGGACAGTGGCTATTTTCAAATACAGATATGATGCAAACAAGTTGTAGAATACATCAATATAAAGAGTCAGCTAAGTAAACATGGCCAGTAATACGAGCTGGGGAAAATGTATATCACCTAGGTATAATGGGCAGGACACAGGATTGTTGTCCAATAAACTTAAACTCTGTTGATATATTTTCATTCACTAGTTTATTCATTGGTCTATTAATCAAATAATGGATTAGTTTAATAATTCATTCACTAGTGTATTAATCGACATATCTATAGTGTAACTCATTCATTAGCTTATTTTTTAAATATATTTTACTGGACGCTTGGTGCACAAAAATTTGTGCACTCGGGGGTTGGGGGCGGGGTACCTCAGTCCTGCCTGTGCCCTCTCGCCG
>NW_006299245.1:3972606-3982351 GCF_000327345.1 Myotis davidii | reverse complement strand
GCTGCAAGGGTGGGGAACCTTTTTTCTGCGAAGAGTCATACAAAATTATCAACTTAAAAATTATGTGGCTATGAAAAATGCTCCCAGATATACTGAATTTTGTTTTAAATATATTTTATTGATTTTTTATAGAGAGGAAGAGAGAGGGATAGAGTTAGAAACATGGATGAGAGAGAAACATCGATCAGTTGCCTCCTGCACACCCCGTACTGGGGATGTGCCTGCAACCAAGGTACATGCCCTTGACCAGAATCGAACCTGGGACCCTTCAGTCTGCAGGCTGACGCTCTATCCACTGAGCCAAACTGGTTAGGGCTCACTCGTTTATTCGTCAACATGTACATAATGTTAAGCCCATTTGTCTGGCATTGTGCTTGGCACTGGGGCTAGAAAGAGCTTCCCCTGGCTTTAAAGAGCTTATGCTCTAATTAAGAAGAACATGGTCTCACAAATATTATTAGGACTCAGACCAAATAGAGCCAAGTAGTACTTGCTCTGGTGAGATTTGGTAGAGGTACCTATCTTCCAACTCAGAAAAAAGGAGAGGTATCAAGAAATCTTCCCAGGAAAATATTTGAGCTGAGATATAAAGGATGCTGAGGTATTAGCCAAGCAGAAAGGATGGGGAGTAGGGTGGAAACAGATCAGAAGGGGAGAAGATGGCAGAGAATGCTGCAGGCAAAACAAACAGTATGTGCAGCGGCTTCCTAGGCAATGAGAAAATGTCATCATTGGGAAAACTCTAAGAAGTTCAACTAGAAATCAGAGCAAAAAACAAAAATTTTGAATCAGGCATATTTTTCAAAAAATAAAATGTAAATAAGCAGGAACAACCAGTTTAAAATGTTCTTGCCATGTAAACAGGTAGGTACCTACAAGCTGCACCCTCCCCCCCACAAATTCCAGGAATCAGTAAAGGGCCAGATGAGTTGTGTACCCAGAGCCCTAGTGACCCCGGGGCAATGGAATTTCATCAAAATCTCTCAGCTCCATTTCCTTTATATCAGACATGCCAGGCACTTCCAGGTATTCCTGTCTAATAACCTGTAATTTTAGGAGACCAGCCGGCTTACCTAGTATCCCCTGGACACCCTTCCCTGCTCCTCTGTCCCCAGAATAAAACACACATACATATACACAATACACATACTAGTACACGTACACATACACATACACATACACACATCCAGGGAATGTGGTGGGAAACCCTGTCCTGAACTCTTGCCATTCGGCCTACAGTTACTTTCTCTTTCATTTTCATGTCCTCACTTCTCGTGAGTTTCTCCTGCTGGTTTTCAACAGAAACTCAAAGGATGGCTCAGCTTCACGTCAGAGAGCACCACTTCCATTCTGTAATCTTTGATCCTTTTAATCTCTCAAAGGTTTTCAAAACCTAGCCCTGCATGAACACATAAATGTATCAGTTCTGCATCCATTTTCCCCACTCTTGCATCCCTCTAAGATACTTCCCCCTAGTACAGAGTTCTTAGCATCATGAAACATATAAACTTGTTGAAATCCTGTGCAAAATTTTAGCTTCATAAAGGAATCTTTACCCAGTCCCCTCCCTCATTAAAATCCACTGTCTGAGCTCTATCTCTCCTAAATGGAAGCTCCCAAAAGGCAACTGTTATTGGTTAAATTGTCTCTCTTCAAAATCAGATATGTTGTCATTCTAACCCTTCAGTACCGTAGAATATGAAATTTGGGGGAAATGGGGTCTCTGCAGATGTAAAATGTCCAATTAACATGGGTGGGCCCCTAATCCTATGACTGGTAGCCGGAGGATGTGAAGACAGAGAAACACGGGGGAAACGTTGTGATAACAGAGGCAGAGATGAGAGTTATGTAGCTGTAAGCCCAGGAGCGCCAAAAAAGCCAGCAAAGTACAGTAAGAAGCAGGAAAGAATTCCCCTCCAGGTCTCAAAGGGAGCACGGCCCTGTGGACACCTTCATTTCAGTCTGTCCACATCCAAAACCATGACACAATACATTTTTATTGTTTTAAGTACCTAGCTTGTGGTACTATGTCATGGCAGTCTTAGCAAACTGCTACACACAGCAACCCTAATAGGAATGTGTTTGCTTCTCAAATTGCAAGAAAAAAAAATAACTCTAGATATCTAATTCAAGAAGGGGCTTTATAGATTCAACAAGTTTAGGGATAATGATCAAAATATATTTAAACAATTCAAAAACCATAGTTATCTAATACCCATTACTAATCTTATCACTTACACTGACAAATGGGATCTTCTCTGCTCTGATATGGATTGAATAATTCATTTATGAAACTAACAAATATAGTTAGAATTCCTATAAGTATGGAAAGATACAATAATCAATAAGAAATTGCCACTACATCAACAAGCTGAATATGAATGAAAATGGCCACTGTGCTTCAATATTAACTTTAGACAGATATTCTTTATGTTGCACAGTATTTATTTATTCCCAGCTTATTGATAAGTCTTGTTCTCTGAGGCAGATGTTGATCAAAAGGCTTCATGGCATTTCTAGAGATGATGATATTCTTGTCCTCTTCTGACATTTTTAAATTAAAAGAATAGAGTAACTGAATGGTAATATTGAATACCATAAATCTAAAAATAAATGCCATCTGATAGTGGTTTTAATCTTTAATATGCTGCTGCATCCACTACATTAAATTTAAGACATGTCAACAGTTATATTACTAAGTATAATTGGCCTGTCCCAGTCCTGTTATTTTGTTCTTGCTTGTTTGCTTTTTGTTCTGTTTTGGGTTTTCTGGAGGGAGGGGGTGTTGGGGAGTTGTTATTCTCTTTTTGTTTTTGGTGTTAAATCTAATCAGACCTTTGCTATCAGCATTATCTAGCTTCACAAAAATAAATGAAAAGTGCAACTAGGTGCAAGAAATACCACTTCATCAAAGATTTGGCAGAACTCATGAAATCCCTAACTTGGTTCCTAGTGGAAAAGATTCTTTAATGTGGTTTCCAAAATTTTCTGAGGTTTATTTAATTCAGATTGCCTACCTCTTCTTGTGCCAATGTTGGCCATTTCTATTTTTCAAAAAAAGCATTCATCTACAGATTTCATATCTAAAACTTTCATATATTTAATTACATTTTGTTATTTTAACTTTCCATGTATCTAATTGTAGCCCTTTTCTGATTTTCAATGCTGTATATTTGAGATTTTATATTTTGTCCCATATTACCATTGACAGAAATTGTTCATCTTTTAAAGAACAAGCTCATATATTCTATTTTATTAACATTTTCTTTCTTTTTATTTCCTTTAAATTTATTAGTTTATTTTATTGTTTCTTTCCTAGCTTCTCAGATTGGATAATTACTTAGATTCTTTTAACATAGAAAAGGCAACTAGTTTAAAGTGGCAAAATCTCTATTTTCCACAGAAATGATCTGCTCTGTTATGTAAGATAATCAGAAACTGATTAAACCACATTATACACAGCAAAGGTAGGTTTACAGTTAGTTGTGAGTATGTGAAACAGAGTTTAATTTTGAATTATTATTTATTAATTATTGTATTATTTTCCTTATGAACAACTGTAAATTTACCTTTACCCAAACCTGTATTTATTACCTGCATTCTGAAATCAAATCCCTAATGAAAAATTTAATGTTCTATTGAATTATTATTTAAATATCATTTGGAACAAAGTGGCTGGGACAAATCTATAACAACAATGAAAGAACATCAGCTGAGTATTTTTCAGCCTAGAAATCAATTCTATTTCAAATGTCAGTGAGTGGTGTAGTTACAAGGTTGAAAGCTGACTATATATTTGTGAAATTTGACAGTGTAAATCACTAAGCAATGGCCCATCTCTTTTGTTTCTGAAAATTTCCTATACTTGAAAATAAAAACCAGCATCATAATGAAGATCTATTATACCAGGTATTTAAAAACTTAGTCACGTGAAGTAATGCATTTCAATAAATTGGGCAATATAAATAGAAGGCTGAATATAAGGATGTGCAATGAGTGTACTATATCTATTGCTACTAAGAGTAAGTAAGTACTACTTTAAATTTCACATTATATGGCTTCATCTGTAAGCATGGATTGACATGATATCAATAGTTTATAATTAATGAATTTATTTATGTTTTTAAGAACTATTTTTAAAAATTAAATTTTAGGGAATGAGGAAGGGAGAGGGAGAGAGAAACATCAATATGAGAGCAGAACATTGATAGGCTGCCTCCTGCATGCCCCCTATCAGGGAGTGAGCCTGCAACCTGGGCATTTGCCCGGACCATGAATGGAACCTGCAACCTTATGGTGCATGGGATGACCAACAAACTGAGCCACACTGGCCAGGAGTAATTTAGACATTTAAAAAGGCTTTTTGATGCAATTTCTTCTTAAAAGCAACTCTAACCTCAGTGGTACAAACCCACTGATGATCTTTCTAACAAAATTCTACAGCATGAGTTCAGTAAACACAGTAACTGACATAAAAAGTTAATTTATATTCTCTATTAGATTTAATTTCAAATAATCTACATGTAAAGGTTATTTGAATTAGTTTTTTCTGAATTTGAAAGATATACATTGAGGGTTTTTTTCTCACACCTTTTGTTTATTCTGTAGAAATGTGATTTTATGGATATAGAGTTAACATCTCAAGTTCAAATTCCAGCTACTCTACTACGTGTGTGACCTTAGAGAAATTGCCTCTGAGTTTCATTTTCCTCACATTGTAGGCTTCATTTAAAGACAAACTATGATAATCATTTGTAAAGAATTAAGAAGAATGCTTGGTATATGTAAGTAATTCAAGTAATTGCTATCAAGAAAAAAGAATCAATATTATCCCATTCATTTATTAAAAAGATATATAACCATTTATATGCACATGTAAAACTTGATATTAATACTGAAAAAAAAAAAAACTGTCCTCAAAGTTTGAAGATATTATCAGGCAATGCTGCCCAACTTCAAATATAACCAAATATCATTTATACAAGTATTTACTTAATAATTTTTCAAATCATTTTTATCTATCCTGACATAGAACAATATTTAGATGTGCTTTTAAATGTGCTAGTCAAATTTTTTTTAAAAAAATTTAAACATAAAATTCAATATACAGGGACTAATTTAGGATTCTCTCTGACCTCCTAGAATCATCCTGTGGCTGGTCAATGCTGGTGTACCTCCCTTGAGTAATGATTGCTTGTGGGTTTTTTCTAATTTATCTTTATTGTTGAAATTATTATAGAAGTCCCCTTTCCCGCCACTGACCACCTTCACCCTGCTCCTGCTCCCTTCCCCAGGCCTTCTGTGTCCATGGGTTATCCATATATGCATATAAATGGAGTTTTGTTAAACTCTTCCCACCTCCCCTCTTCCCTTGAGATTGGTCAGTTTGTTCCATATCTCTGGGTCTATTTTGTGAAGTTACATAATCATATATATCTCCCTAGTAAAAATTTCTAACAATATGAAAAATTTTAATAATTTACAAAGCAGTAGCTTTATGAACATTGAATTCGTTTAAAAAAAAAATCTAGGTTGCTGACTAAAAGTACAGGATTTAACAGAAGTGTATAATTTCCAAAAGCTTTTAAAATTCATCAGTGAATATAAGTATTTCATGCAACTAATACATATTCATTCATTTCAGGCTTTGGTCATAAAGTACCTTTAAGATACATAACTATAACTGATGATATGAAAAGTAATTAAAACCTGCTATTGCCACAAAGGAGCATTATTAGGTTAAGTTTACTTACTGGTAAGATTGAGCAAAGCAAATTCATTTTCTTTCAAGATTTGAAATAGCACAAGGAGCAATTTCTATACATCAGAGAGAATTATCTATTAAAAACAGCATACACATATGAAAAGAAAATTTTCCCCCAAATATTCTCTAAACTATCTTTGAGAAAAGTTCCTACCTATATAAATAGGTAGAAAAGGAAAAGTTTGTTCCTAGAGAAATATGGTATCATATATTTATAATATTATGGGTCGTAAAAGACCTATCTTGGTGCATTTTATTGATATTTGATTTTAGAAACCATTGAAAAATTCCCTATTTTGAAACATAATTATTGAATATCAGATTTCTGTCAATGACATGGGTTACAAAATCTAATACGTTGAAATCATTGCCAACACTTCTTGTGGAATTTAAGCCTTTCCCTTTTGAGTTAAGAGTTAAATGTAGATTAAAAAAATAAAACCCTGTCATTATTAGTAAAAATATTATGGAGCTATTTATGGCATTTATGACAGCTAATTTTACTACAGTTAAAGGGGGTGCGGGGGGGACAAACTGATCGTGTTACTTGTTAGTAATCATTTCTCCAATGAGGATTTTTCATTAGGGTTTGGGAAGGTATATACATATACTTTCATAGTTTATATTGTATCTAGATAGCGGAGTTTTAAAGGTGCAACTCTTAGATTACATGTAAATTGAATTTATCTAATAGAATAAATTTCTCTTCTCAAAAAAGAATAAGCCTAGATAGATACATTTACTTTTTTCTTTCAACCTTTGCCCAAGAGGTATCCACAAGAGATAGAGAACTGTGGATAAAAGAGAGAAAAATAAGATCAAAACAGAGATGCTAGTTGTTCAGCTTATTTTCTCCCACAAAATGTATGAAGAATAAACACCATAAGAAAACTCTCATCCCATATTGCAAGGCAAGAGGCCCCTTTGACAACATTACTTTCATATACAAAAAAAATAAAAAATAAAAAAGGAACATTTGTGTAAATTTATCAAGTTGATAAGGTTTTTTTCATGAAATAAAGATTCTATTAATCAATAATAGTGTTACATCACAATATTTAGATGTAGATGTAGGAAAAGACTTTGTAGGAATATCAAGATATATTTATTCAAGTTAAAAAAAAAAAGATGTAAACTAAATTATGTCAGGGAAAAGGATGGTGATATATCTGGTGAGCATGAAACACAGCAGAGACCAACAGGGGTTGTGCAAGCTGGAAAGGATGTGCCCCATCGGAAAGCCTTCCAGGTGAAAAAAGAAAAAATTAAATCTGTGCAGGTCAACACAAAACACACGCTGACCTAATTTAGACCACAGGCCATGAGACTGAGACCCCAGGTGAAGGCCTGGGGTGGGGGGCAGGGACCACTAGCCAGGGGAAAAGGGGGACATATGTAATACTTTCAACAATCAAGATAAAAAACAAAGCAAAAACAAGGTAAATATATAAACAGGAAATTAAACTGAGCTCACCCTGTCTGCTTAACGTTAAAAATCTAAATCTTCTTTCCTGTTAACTTTTATTGTCCCTTTTTATCTGTGTTTTTAGATTTAGACAGTACAAAAGACTTAGATGCAACCAGGGCATAAATACATGCTAAAAATTAGAGCTCACAGATAACTCTGATATTGTCAATATTACATAGTATTCATTAGTCACAGCAGTGACATCTTATTCTACCTGGTCTCTTCCAGCAGGGAATTGGTACTCCAATCCACTCCCCTTCACTCCACTTCCCTCCCCTCCACTCCACTCCACTCCATCTTTGGTGGCACTGTCAACAGTGGTATCTTATAGCCCCTGCCACACTGCCCAGTGTTTCATCCAAGAGAGGACACATAACCCCAGGAAGATATAGCAAGACCTTTTTACAGGATTAATAGAGACACCAAGACAATCTCTTCTGAGACTGAGGAGTCAGGATGTTATACACATAACAGTGTAAGAATCATCTTTCCCGTTGATATAGACAGAGTTCCACAGAGAATGAAGCGAACCTAGAGGAACCAGAGCCACAAAATGTAGACAAATTCTTACAGCATAATAAAGCAGCTGGATCTAATTGTGCCACATCTAGTTAACGGCAGGAATTTTCAGTTATGGGAGTTAATAAAACCTCTCCTGTGTTTAAGCAAGCTTAGACTACGTTTCTATTAATTATAAACAAAAGTGTCATAAATATAAGAGGCCAAAAAAGGGATTTGGATTAATTTGCATTTATCCATTCACATCTCACTGTACCCCTAGAGACTTGCTATTTAAAGAACAAAACCAATTTTCCCCCTAGGGATTTTTCTAATCCAATGTACACAAATATTCTAAATTATCCAATTATCCCAACCTCATTATTAGTACCACTGGAGAGGGGACAAATAAAAGAAGAGCCGTTATCTTATTCACTAATACATGTTCTACATATAATTGGAAGCAATTTTTTAATAGAGGATAAAAATCTACTATTACTAATAGTCAAGATATCAATTACATAAATTATCAACCATAGCAGGTTTATTTTATGAACCCATCTAAGTATTAATGGAACAAATTTTTAAAAAATTTAAAAGCATTTAAACCAATTTTTGTTACATGGCACAGTACTTCAGCTGTGTCACATCAATACACATGAATATCAATGAGGTGGCCCATAATAAGGAAGTCACAAATACCATCCACCTACTAGTCTCTGAGGTATGATTAATGAAAAGACTATTTCAGAAAACAGTGATCTCCATCTCCAGCAGTTAAATCAATAGTCCCTCTCGCCACAGGTTTCAGAGATGAACCAAACCAGAGAAAGCAATGCATACTCACAAATTATAAAGCATGTCAGCCATGTTGCTCCGGTAGTACAAAGCATTCCTATAGGCGCTTTCAGCTTCGGAAACTTTGCTCTGACTCTTCAGAACATTTCCAAGGTTACCCCATGCTGCCAAGAAGAGAAAGAAGTATTCAGGCTGAGTATCAATCCAATTATACGTGACATAGTATCAGGCCATCAGGAAGTACCACGGGGAGAGAAAAGCTTCATAAAACATTTTTAAGATGGAAAATTTATTTCCTTTATACTCTAACATTTCATCAAACCAGAAGATTAAGTGCAACCAAAGCCTAAAAAAACCTAAAGTAATTATTATGTCTCAAAGCTGATACACATATACAGTTCATCATAAGGCCAAGAACAATGTTATCTTAAGATCACCTACAAAGACTTCATGGTCTTTCGAATTTCAGTAGGGGTCTTCATGGCCTGAAATTACTGTATGCTAACTGGGCCAGAAACTGTAAGAAATCACCTTAAAATAAACAAAGATCTCATTCAAATATTTAAAAATTGATAAATGACATAGGAGAACTGGGAATGAAAAGCAGGAAAACTAAACAAGATCAAAGCTATAAAGAGGCTTAATGGGCACTGGGACATATCAGTAAAACATGCTTCGTAAAACAGTTAAGTATAATAAAGTTCTTTTATACCCTTCCTGCTAACAAACACATTTGTGTGAAAAGCAGTATCCCAGTATTTCCATATATAATCATATTAAAAGAATCTATATTTTGTGTGCCCTTTGTTTTTCACCCCAAATAATCATGATTTCTCAACATTAAAAAGAATAAAAGTTATAATTCTTTTATCAACAGCTGCCCATATAGCATGACTCTCAAGCAGAACTAGCCCTTAAACTGGGATGCTTCTCTTGTCTTCCTTCCTTCGCACAAAGAAAGATGGGGTGTCAAGTCCTAAAACTAGAGTCCCTCACAGCTAGATGGGGATGGGAAAGTTTGTGTCCAGATATATTTGGGTGATTACTGAGTCTACCTGAAGAATGAAAGCAGTTTTTAAGTATCATTTTTTAATGCCTAAGTATAGAATTTTTCAAGCCCAGATGTGCCTATGTGCCCTATAATTTAACAGTCTGTGCCTCAGTTTACTCATCTGTAAAAGGGGAATTTGAATCTCATGGGCTTTGTGATATTAATT
>NW_006299245.1:3936122-3972179 GCF_000327345.1 Myotis davidii | reverse complement strand
TATAAAAAAAGTAATTTAAATTACTGTCAAATTCGAACACTAGATGCAACAAGAAATACAAAGTACGGAAAACAAATAGTAAATAAATTATAATTATTTTCAAACTTAATAGGCATAATACCATGTGTATTTTATATGTAGGCCCTCACCTACAAATTAATGAATCATGACTCTACAGAAACTTCTAACACCCAGGCTATTTTTCAACCCACCTCACCTCTCCCAAAGTTCTGATTGGATTGTGACATTTATAAATGAAATATATTTACATTAGAATCACTCCAGAGAAATGCATCCAAATGTTATTTTAAGCATCAGGAAAACATCATTAGGATGCTATACCATCTAAACGATAGTCCTAGACCATGCTCAAAAGAACATTATATTTTAAGGCGTATTTCCAGAGAAAGAGATTGACTTTTTTTTTTCCAGATAGCTATACCTCAATTAAATAATAAACTAACAAGCACTCCTCTTGTTAATAGTCAACAGACATATGTATAGAATGTATGTTCACTCATTTGGTTGCTTGTTCATTTATTCATTCATAAGCATATTCATTTACTAAACAGATCTTGGTTAATCCCCTCTTTTGTGCTAGGTACTTCCTTAGGGACTGCACACTTAGAAATGTACAGACATGCACTCAGAGCTTATGTGTGAAGTGGGGAGTGAAGTGAGATGGGAAAGGGAGTACCACACAATAGAACAAATGAATGAATGAATGGATGAATGGTAAGTGCTACAAATAACATAAAAGAAAGACAGAGTACATGAAGCTAATTTAGACAGAGATGACTTACAAATAGGGAAATAGGTTTGATCTCTAAGGAATAAAGGATAAGGAGCCAGACCTACAAAGACTGATGATTCCAGATAAGGGGAATTGTTAGACTAAAGGATATAAAGCAAGAATGCATTTGATAATTTCCAAGAACAACAAAGGCCAGCCAGTTGAGTAGTGGCAAGATGAAAAGAAAAGCCATGATGAAGTCACAGAGGCAAGCAGGAGTCCTTCAGGATCTGCTCAAGTCTGAGGGTTACTTGACTGCAGTGAGTGGGGGAGAGCTTTCAGAGAGGAGTTTTGGGATATATCTTAATGTGTTTGAAAAGATCACTCTGCCTTTTCTGTGGAGGAGGTGCTCACTGCAAGGGAATAGCAGAACGAACAGAGAGACCAAAGGTAACCGCAGTGAATGAAGAGGGCAAGAGTAGGGTGGCTTCCACTGCGACAGGCAGCAGACGGAGAGGGCTATTTCAAAGTGAGACTACAATTAAGAAATTAAGCCCTAGCCAGTTTGGCCCAGTGGATAGAGCATCGGCCTGTGGATTTAAGTGTCCCGGGTTTGATTCTAATCAAGGGCACATACATTCTGGTCAAGGGTATGTACCTCAGTTGCAGGCTCCTCCCTGGCCCAGGCCCTGGTTAGGGTTCATGCAGGAGGCAACCAATCATGGGCAAGGTTATCTGTGGCAAAGCTACAAGGTAAAACTAACTTTCTTGTTTTTTGTCCAAATGAAATCTCTCACAATATGTCACATCTTTATAATTAAGTCACTACCCTGGGTGACTCGGGGTGGGGGGTGGGGGGAAATTCTGCAATTAAGCATATATTTTAAAACATTTTAATTGCTTTTGGATAAAAGAGAGAAGGAGGAAGAGGAGGAGGAAGAGAGGAAGAAGGGAACAGGTTGGGGTGGAGGGAGGGAGAAACATACAGAATCTGGTAGAACACCAGCTTGAGGTTAGATTACTCTGAGACCATGATAAATACAAAAAAGCAAGACTGCTTCATAATTTTATTAAATGAAAAGAGAAAAGGGTCACTGTATAACAATCCACAAAATATCAAACATCCCTCGCTTGCTAGAAATGATTTATTTATCCAGTCATAGAATGGTCTCAGTATCAAGTCTAAAGGACACCCCACATTCCTTATAACTTCTCCGAAATCACCCAACCAAAGTCCAGTTCTGACTACAGGATATGTAATGAGACACCTCAGGGTCTCCATGGTGCATTGGTCCCTCAGTGTAAGAAGTAAGCCACCTTCCTTACCACAAGTGTGTTCCCGGTGGTCTTTAGCTAAAGCGCACTGACATCAAGGATTTCATCACACTCAAGTATGAAAACAATGCCACTTAAAATTACCCTCTCCCTTAGATAATTCTTCAATACAGTGTTTACAAAAACATATTTTAGGTTTTTAAAGTAAGAGCTGCCAAAACAAAGTCTAAAACTGGCGCACACATTTTTGGCGTAAAAACTGCTATCGCCATTTCCAAATTTTCAAATTTAAAGGTGATTGATTTTTGCATCAATGCTACCAAAACTCAATGCTAACGTAAAGATTAATACAAAAAATAGAAAAGCATCCTACACCATATGACCTAATAAAAATCCCACCAGCAGTCAAATAGTAATTCTTTTCATGAAAGTTGTTCATTTATCATGTTTCAATAATAAAACATAAAGTAAAAATCATTGTTGAATTGAGAAATCATTTAAAATCTAGCTAATGCAGATATATTCCAGCTTAAAGGAAAATATATTAAGGTGGAATACAAACTGTACATCTTAAATAGGCAAATATGATGATTTCATGTGAACACACTTAACCTATAGAGTTATTAACCTACAGAGGAAAGACAAAATAAATACCAAGCATTTTAACTAATACTCAAGTTTATTAGTAACTCAGAGAAATGCAAATGATAACAAAATATAATTTCTACTCAGATTGGCAACAAATAGAAAATTGGATAAAGATAAGCACTGGTAGGGGAAGGACCCTGTGCAGAGTTGGTGGCAGTGCAGCCTGGGCCAGCCATTTGTTATCCTGTCTGACAATACTCAGTCAAATCAACGAATGTCATTCCTAAGTCAAGGACAAACTCTAAACAGCAACCCCATTCCCAGGGAAATTCTCACCTAAGAGAACACGTAGAGGGTATTTAACCTTAGTTTTGCTTGATAGTAAAGTAACTGATTGTCTACCCTGGGAGTACCATGTGGGACATAGACTTTATGGATTACTATGCAGCAACAAATTCCATGTAAACACTGTAACATGAATGGACCTTAAAAAGGTCTACAAAGTGACAAAATATTGAATGCATTCCATGTCACAACACCAGTTATAAATATTAAAATTTCATTTGCACCCAAGACATCACTGCATAATTTATAAGAGTATATCATAAATTGAAGGATGCAAATTAAGTACATTGAAGGAGCTGCCTATAGTACAAAGGGAAGATGAACTTAGCAATAGAGATAAAAGCAAATAAATATATGAATCAAAGAGAGGAAACTTGTAGGGATCATCCTGAAAACATGCCACAAGCCAAAGAAGAAAATTAAACTAACACCCTGCAGCTGGGTTCAAGGGGAAGGGAGAAACGAAAAATGAAAGTCACATCCACATTCTTTTAAATAGAGATGGAGTTATCCTATATCCTACTTAAGGAATAAAGGGTTTTAACGTTCACTAAACTTTTTCTTGTACTAAAACAATCCAAAACAGATGTTTGGGATTATCTTCAAATTTTCACTTGGTAATTATACTTTGGACTTAAAAGATCTTGTATTTTCATTAACATGTAATGTCATTTACCTTTTTAGGCCCATATATTTTATTTAGGTGTTCAACTCATGTGGTGATTTTTTCAAGTACAGTTTCATTGAAATAAAATCCTCAATTACTATTATTCTCCCAAGAAATTCTGATGAAGCCCAAAAATAGTACCCATGCTTTTAAAGTCTGTATTTCAGTAGACAAGTGTGGACAGATGAATTCAATTCACACTTGAAACTCAGAAGATAATATAATAAATCACTTATTTGAAGTTCAAAAATATATAATTAGTTATTTCTAAAATATCAGAGTAACTTATCAGTTTTCCCCAATAGTGTTTCAAAATATTTAGGGTACTCATTTTATTCCTGTTGTTTTACAAAATGAGTATTATAAGTTGTTCTTATATGGGGTCGGGGGGACTGCTGTCTGATCTCATGGCTTTTCCTTGCAGCACTATAAATCTAAGTGGCATTAGAGAAAAGGAAAAGAAGGGACAAGAGTAGGTAGAGAAGTAACATACATATATATAAGTCAAGGACAAATCCGACCAGCAATCCCATTCCCAGAGAAAGTCTCACCTAGGAGAACACATAGAGGGGATATATATAAATAAAAGTCTAGGTGGCCCTCATGCATGATGTCATCACAAGACGGCCACACGCATAACGGAGGCAGGGCCTGGCAGCCACTCCGCATGGTGAGACCTGGGTATCCCATGGCTCAGCTCAGTATGGAGGAGGCAGAGCCCGGCAGAGGAGGTGGGTTGTGGCAGGGGAGGGCAGTTGGAGGTGATCGGGCCAGCAAGGGGGCAGTTAGGCATCCATCAGACCAGCAAGGGGAGCAGTTAGGGAGCGATCAGGCTGGCAGGCAGAAGAGGTTAGGGGCAATCAGGCAGGCGATCGGTTAGGAGCCAGAAGTCCCGGATTATGAGAGGGATCCCAGATTATAGCGGGTGCAGGTCGGGATGAGGGACAACCTCCGCCCCCTGTGCATGAATTTTGTGCACCGGGTCACTAGTATATGATAATAAAAATCATAAAGGTGTTTTCATTTACTTAAAACTTACTATTTGATGGAACTCCCATTTGACCCAGTGATCCCACTTCTAGGAATATATTCCCAGAAGTTAAAAACACCAATCAGAAAGGATATATGCACCCCTATGTTCAGAGCAGCACAATTTACCATAGCTAAGGTTTGGAAACAGCCTAAGTGCCCATCAGCAGATGAGTGGATTAAAAAATGTGGAGTATCTACAGAACAGAATACTATGCTGCTATAAAAAGGAAGGAACTTCTATATCATTTGCAACAGCATGGATGGACCTGGAGAGCATTATGCTAAGTGAAATAAGCCAGTTAGAGAAAGATAAAAGATAAAATTCTGATCTCACTCATTTGTGAAATGAGTCCAGAATTTACTTATCCTAATAAAAACCTTTGAGGTATATTACTATACCTATTTCATTGATGAGAAAACTGAGGTTAACTCATTTAGTAGCAAAGCTAATGACCAGGAAGATCCAAATCTGTTTCTAGGCATTGGAATCTACTTAGAGGTAAGGCTATCTCATTCTCTCAATATTGCATTTGAATACAAAGTAGAATAGTATATTATAATAATATTTTTACATATTTAATTGAGGGACTAAAGTATAATATGAAAATAAAATAAATCATCCAAATAAGTCAGTCCCTCAGAACTGCTAAGGGTAAAATTAAACTATCTGGTCCCTATTTTTACATAATATATTTTCCATACCAAATAATATATTAATTATTTTACATCTCTTTGGGAATTTAACTTCAAATATATTCCATTTTCCAGTTAACTCATTGGAAGTAGAACATCCTGTACCTGTGTAAACAAATGTGTGCTGCTCAAAGATGCTGGAGACTTAGGGACCTTTATTACGATTTTCTAAGTGCCCTGAAGATACCTTACGCATGACAGAGATGTAATAAGCAAAGTTTAACAAGTACATATGACTTGTCTAACATGATTTCCTAAGATTAACAATATATGATGATAACTTGAACAGAAGGCGAACTGATACTACTACATATTGCTGGAAAAGCTTTAGAAAATCTGATCTGTGAAGTTATTTTACTTTCAAAAGTAAAACTAAATTTTTCTGTTAAAAAATCAGAAAGGGAAGAAGTAGTAGTAATTCTTATATCTCAAGGGCCCTTCAAACTGATACTCAATTGTATCCAAAAGGTATCCATTTACTAAGAAACTTGACCTTCATTCACAAAGAAAGCCCCTCTTGTACTTGGTCCAGAATCTGCCACAGTTTATTTTATGTTCTTTGAAAGGCAGAAAAAACAATTAAATACTCCCACCTTGCTAAAGCTGTTCTAAAGAGAAAATCAAATGTGAGTGCCTCCTAGAAATAATGTCATCTACAGCAATAAATACCTCCATTCAAATACATAGTAGTTCCAAGTTTACAGAGCAAAAACAAACTTACTTTAAAATGCCTACCGCAATTTCTTATCTCTGATATAGTTCACAAAATCAATGCAGGGTGATTAGAGTAATTTATTTCAAGAATATTTTTAATTTACATAAAAAGTTTAAAGATATTAGGTATTTTTATTAGAAAAGTTAAAATAATTTTCTTATAATTCTGGCATACATTGCTCTTAAAATTAGCTAAAATTATGATTTTCTTTATGTTATTACTTTAAATTTAGCTACATAGTATTCAGGTCTATATGAGCAAATGTTTTTTTGGATTATAACATCCGCATTTTCACTTCACTAGTTCAATGAACACAGTCATCAAAATCAGTAAGGACTCATTTTTCACTTTTGCCTTCGGCTTTAATTTATTTTCACCTCAGAACTTTAATATATGTCTTTAGTTCCTATATCAAAATCTTGAGTTCTATGCAAATTTTGACAAAATTGAAGCATCTAACTGCATTAAATAAGCTGATAAATACTCATTTTTGTTTCCTCCAATTTTCAGTTCTTATTTGAAATCAGCATGATACCACCAAAAAGGGTTAAAAATTGAAACTATATCAGTTATCTGGGCCAGACTAGCTGCAAAAGAAAATAAAGTCAGGCATGTCTAATGTATTTGATAAGAATTATTTCTATTTAGTTTAAAGACCTATTTTTAATTTTGTGTGTATATTTTATATTTTGTTCCTCATAACAAATAATATCATACACTTGGTATTAGATGAGGAAATTGTGATTCAGAAAAGTGACACTCAAAAGGATAAAGAGAAGAAAGGAAAGGGAGAGAAACACATTGATGAAGGTTGTCAAGGTTAATATTACTTAACCTCAACGGAGCTAAAAGTTGCATCTGTCTTTCTGGTTCCAAAGCTTTTACTTTTAAATTCTATGGATCACCTAGATTTGTCATCCAAAAATGGTATTATCAAGGGTATAATATTTTAAAATATAAGGTTAATTATGTTAAATGTTTTAATCTCAATGGAGAGGGGCAAAAGAAAAAAAAGAAGGCCAAGGGAGGGGGGAAAGAGCCACTTAGTTCCATGGAACTTAAGATAAACCTGACTGTTGTTTTTTTAACCACAATGTTTTCCCAGTCCATCTCTTTGTAAAGATTGTGAGGGGTCTACATTGGTAGCCTGGGCTTTTCCCTAATTCTATAACAGTCATTTCATACGACCCCAGGGAAACAGGAGCCCTTATAAAAGACTCAGAATTTATTTTTCTTACAGTAATTAGACCTTAGATTATTACAAAAAAGAATGTTAAGTGGGTTAAAAAACATGTGTAGTCAAAATCTGAAGTGGAAAAGGGGGAAATAATTTTATGATGACTATGACATCAGAATAACAGAACACTTACACATAACTCTAATTGTAGTAATTTTTTAATATGCAGTTATTTCTCTTGTTTCCCTATCTTTGGTTACTTCAGATAGACCTGAAACTAAATGTATTTCTAATAAGGGAAAAAGTATTTAAAAATGAAGTTACTTAGTATTTCAATAGTATGCTAATAATATTAACCTCGACAACCAATGTTTCTCTCCTTCATCAATGTGTTTTTCTCTCTCCTTTTCCTTTCTTCTCACTCTAAAATCATAAAAACATACTTTAAATTTTTAATTTTCAAGTAAACCTGGGCCAATCATAACAAAGCTCAGAGCAACATTAAATACTGTAGAAGCCAATTTTTAAAAAAGAAAAATAATGGACATCTTCATGATTACATTTTATAAAAATTTCTACTTCTGATATACAAATATAATACATCTCAAATACAGATCAATACACTAATATCTATTAACTTCTATATATTAACTTTTGACAGTTTATCAACTTAGCAGCTAGTATTTAATAGGGAAAAGGCATAGCTAAAATCAGAGAAAATGAGATTAGGAGTAAATAATCAGTAAAAATGCAAATTTAAAGAATCACATATTTACATGTGTAGAAAAATGTTTATGCATGTTAATAAGAGAAAATTATGTTTTAATTAAGTATGAAGTTTCTAAAAATAAATATCAATCACCTTTGCTATATGAACAAATGTTGGGAAACTATCAGTTTAAAGTAATTTCTTCCGTACTTTCAGCTGGCTATTAACAGAAGAGGGGATATTAATTTTTTTTGCCTTTTTTTTCTGCTGGATAAGCAGATAAAGGTTCTTGAAAGGCTAGGTGAGGAGGACCCAAGATGTCAGAGAAGGTGGAAGCTGGACTCACCTTCTACCATGGCCACATCAAAATTACAACTAAAGTATAAAAAAATTGACCTGTATGAACATCTGAGGACTAGCTGAACAGAATAAATAAACTCAGAGAGAACTTATACAAAGAAGAAGCAAGCATAAAAAAAGTATAGAAACTGTAAAAAAAAAAAAAAGAAATAAAAGAAATAAAAATACAATAACTAAAGTGAAGAATTCACTTGAAGGAATCAACACTGGGGATCAAATCAGCAATTTGGAAGACAAGGTAGCAGAAAACAATCAGAACAGGGGAAAAAAGAATTTAAAGCAATGAGATAGCTTAAGGAACTTGAGGGAGAACATCAAGCATAACATCGTATCACAGAAGGAGGGGAGAGCATGCAAGAGACTGAGAAACTATTTGAAGAAATAATGACTGAAAACTTCACTAATCTGGAGAAGGAAAAAAAATCCCACAAGAACAGAAAGCAGAGAGTCCCAAACAATATGAATCCAAAGAGGCCCAAACCAAGGCATCATAATTAAAATCGCTAAGGTTAAAGACAAAGAGAAAATCTTAGAAACAGCAAGAAAAGGACAGATAGTTACCCACAGGGAAACTCCCATAAAACTGTCAGCTGATTTCTCAGCAGAAACTTTTTAGGCCAGAAGGGAATGTCATGAAATATTCAAAGTGATAAAAAGCAAGGACTGACAACCAGGAGGTCTACCCATCATTTAAAATTAAAGCAAAAATAAAGAGCTTCCCAAACAACAAAAAGCCAAAGGAATTAACCACTACCAAACCAGTATCACAAGCCATTTATTTGTTTTAATTATTATTACAAGATATTTTAAAAGGAGTTTTTTAAAGAAGAATAAAAGGAAAAAATTAGGAACATAAATATGAATTAAAAATGGCATTAACTAAATACCTATTGATAATCATTTTAAATATAAATGGTTTAATGATCCTATGGTAAATGGTTTAAAGACACTGCGTAGCTGAATAGATTAAAAACAACAACAACAAGAAAAAAGAAGACCTACATATATGCTGTCTACAAGAGACCCACTTCAGATCAGAAGACACAGGGAGTGAAAGTAAAGGGGTGGAGAAAGGTATTTCATGCAGATGGAAACAAAAAATAGCTACGGTAGCAATACTTACATCAGATAAAACAGACTTAAAACAAAGGCAATAAGGGGCAAAGAAGGGCATTATATAATGATAAATGTCTTAATCCAACAAGAGGATATAATCCTTATACACATTTATGTACCCAAGACAGAAGCACCTAAATATAAAAGGCACATTTTGATGGACATAAAGGGAGAGACTGACAGTAACAGTAGGGGTTTTAACACCCCACTGACATCAAATCAACAAGAAACAGTGACCTTAAATGATACAATAGACCAGATAGATTTAATTAATATTTTCAAAGAACTGCACCCCCAAAGCAGGAGAATATATATTCCTTTCAAGTGCACATAGAACATTTTTCAGGAAACACCACATGTCAGGCCACAAAATTAGGTCAATATATTTAAGAAAATTAAAATCATATCTAGCATCATCTTTGGCCACATTAGTATGTAACTGGAAAGTAATTACATGAAAAAAACTGAAAACACATGGAGGCTAAGTAAAATGTTACTAAACAATAATGGGTTAATAAAGAGATCAAGGAAGTCCAAAGATACCTGGAGACAAATAAAAATAAAAACACAAACACTCAAAATCTATGGGACACAGCAAAAGCAGTCCTAAGAAGGAAATTCATAGCAATACAGGCTTACCCAAAGAAGAAGAAAAACCTGAAATAATCATTCAGAACTTATACCTAAAGAACTAGAGAAAGAATAACAAAACCCAAAGTAAGAAAAGAAATAATAAAGATCAGAGTGGACATAAATGAAATAGAGTCTAAAGAAAAACAACAAAAAAGATCAATAAAGCCAAGAGCTGCTTTTTTGAAAGTATAAACAAAATTGATAAGCCTTTAACCATACTCATCAAGAAAAAATGAAAGAATAACCCAAATAAAATCACAAATGCAGTAAAAGAGAAATAACGACTGACACAACAGAAATACAAAAGATTATAAGAAAATACCACAAACAATAACATTGGCAATCTGAAAGAAATGGATAAATTCTTAAAAAAATAGAAATCTTCCAAGACTGAAATGAAGAAACAGAAAAACTGAACAGACCCAATTATAACCAACAAAATCAGAGCAACCATAAAAAAAAAAAACTCCCAACAAACAGAAGTCCTGAACTGGATGGCTTCACAGGTGAATTTCACCAAACATTCAAAGAGGAATTAACACTCACCATTCTCAAAGTATTCCAAAAATTCAAGGGGAGAGAATATTCCCAACCTCATTTGATGAGGCCAGCATTATCCTGATTTCAAAACCCGATAAAAACACTACAAAGAAAGAAAATTATAGGCCAATATCCCAGATGAACATAGATGCAAAAACCCTCAACAAAATACTAGCAAACTGAAGTCAGCAATAGTACATTAAAAAGATAATACACTATACCACATTCAAGTGGGATTCATTCCTGGGATTCAAATGTTGATCCAGTATCTACAAATCAATTAGAGTGATACACCACATGAAAAAAAAAGATAAAAATTACTAGTATATGATCATATCAATAGATGCAGAAAAAAGCATTTGAGAAAATCCAGCACCCTCTTATGATAAAAAAAAAAAACCTCAGCAAAATGGAAATAAAAGGAACATAATTCAACATGATAAAGGCCATAGATGAAAAACCCACAGTTAACTCATATTCAATGAGGAAAAAGTAAAAGCATTTCCCTTAACATCAGGAAAAAAAGAGGGATGTCCACTTTTAGCACTCTTATTTAGAGTACTATTGGAAGTCCCAGCCACAGCAATCAGACAAGAGGAAGAAATAAAAGGCATCCAAATTGGGGGTGGGGCGGGGGAGGAGGTAAAACTGTCATTATTTGCAGACAATATGATATGACATAGAGAGAACCCTATGCCTGGCCTGTGTGGCTCAGTGGTTGAGTGTCAACCCACGAACCAGGAGGTCAAGGTTCGATTCCCGGTCAGGGTACTTGCCCAGGTTGCAGGCTGGATCCCAAGTTGGGGGCATGCAGGAGGCAGCCAATCGATGATTCTCTCTCATCATCAATGTTTCTCTCTTTCTCCCCCCGCTTTCCTTTCTCTGAACTCAACAAAAACACATATTATAAAAAAAGAGAATTCTAAAGGTCCTACCAAAATACTACTAGAACTGATAAAGGAATTCAGTGAAATTCAGGGAACTGATACTATATAAAGAGAACCCTAAAAGTTCCAAGAAAATAATACAAGAACTGATAAAGGAATTCTGTATAGAGAGAAACCTAAAGGTTCCACCAAAATATACTAGAACTGATAAAGGAATTCAACAGGATACAAAATAAACATTCGAAAATCAGCACCATGTTTATACACCATTAATAAGCTATCAGAAAGAGAAACTAAGCAAACCTTCCCATTAACAATTGTACAAACAAAAATTAAATACCTGGAAATAAATTTAACCAAGGAAGTAAAAGACCTGTACTCAGAATGATAAGACATTAAATAAATAAATTAAAGAAGGTAAAAATAAATGGAAGCATATACCATGTTCATGGATAAAAATAATTATCACTAATATGCCCATACTACCCAAAGCAATCTATAGATTCAATGCAATTTCTATCAAAATACCAATAGCATTTTTTTCACAGAGCTAAAATAAATAATCTAAAAATTTATAAGAAGCCACAAAAGGCCCCAAATAGCCACAGCAATCTTGAGAAAGAAGAACAAAGTGGAAGGTATTCTGTTACCCAATATCAAACTATACACAAGGCTATAGTAATAAAAACAAAGTATGGTACTGGCATAAAAACAGACACATAGATCACTACAACCCAATAGAGAGCCCAGAAATAAGCCCGTGCCTATATGAGCACTTAATGTATGATAAAGAAGACAAGAATATACAATGGGATAAAGATAGTCTATTCAATAAATGAGGTTGGAAAAATTGGACAGACACATGCAAAAAAACTGAAACTAGACCACCTTCTTACACCATATACAAGAAAAACTCAAAATTTATTAAATACTTAAATGTAAGACCTGAAACCACAAAACTCCTAAAAGAAAACATAGGCAGTAAATTTCACATTTCTCTTACTAGTATTTTCCTGATATATCTCCTCATGCAAGAGAAACAAAAGGAAAAAGTAAACAAATAGGACTATATCAAACTAAAAAGATTTTGCACAGCAAAGGAAAACATTAACAAAGTGAAAATACAACCTACTGAATAGAAAAAGATATTTATGAATGATATATCTGATAAGGATTTAATATCCAACATTTATTAAAAAACTCAGATAACTCAACACCAAAAAGAAACAAACACCAAAAATTCAGTTAAAAAAAATGGACCTGAACAGACACTTCTCCAAATAGGATATACAGATGGCCAATAGACCTATGAAGAGAGGCTCCCTATCACTAATCATCAAAGAAATGCAAATCAAAACCACAGTGAGGTATCACCTCACACCAGTCAGAATGGCTATCATCAGTAAACCAATCAACAATTTTTGATGAGGATGGAGAGAAGAGGGAACCCTTGGGCACTGTTGGTGGGAATGCAGACTGTTGCAGCCACTACGGAAACAGTATGGCAGTTCCTCAAAAAATTAGAAATGAGACTGCCTTATGAGCCAGGAATTCTACTTCTGGGTATGCATGTGAAGAAACCCAAAACACTAATTCAAATAAATATATGCACCCCTCTGTTCACTGCAGTGTTACTTATAATAGCTAGATAGGGAAGCAACCCAAGAATCCACCAATAAATGAGTGAATAAAAAGTGGCAGTACATATACATACAATGGAATATTACTCGGCCATAAAAATGAAATCTTACCATTTACAACAGCATGGATGGACCCAGAAATGTATTATGCTCAGTGAAATAAGTCAGACAAAGAAAGACAAATACCATATGATGTCACTTATACATGGACTCTAAAGAACAAAATAAATGAACAAACAAAATAGAAAAAGACTCATACTTGTAGAGAATAGAATGATGCTTGCCAGAGGGAGTGGGGTTGGGTGGAAAAGGTGAAGAGATTAAGAGGTACAAATGGGTAGTTAGAAAATAGTCATGGGGGTGTAAGGTACAGCATGGGGAATATCAGCAATAACATTGCAATGACTATGTATGGTGTCAGGTGGGCACTTGAAATAATGGGGGGGAGGGACACTGCAAAATACATAATCATCGTATCACTATGCTGTATATCTGAAGCGAATACAAAATAATATTGAATAAAAACTGTAAATGAAAATATTTGAAAAAGCAGTTAAGATTATAAAAAGAAAGGCTATGCAGCAAATACTTGAGTATAAAGCATTTTTGCATCCCTTGAAAATCTTAACACTGAATTAAATAATGTCGTTACTCATTTAACAGTCTTAAATGCACAACTCAGAAACTTCTACTGCCAGGCAGTGAAAGATAGCCAATCAACAGAGGGGTAAGATAAATTGGAAGAGTCAGGAAAAGCTTTAAATTCAGAAACATCAATGTGCTGAAATGACGTTATCGCATCAACTGAGCAATATAAGAAAGAGAAGCAACTCTGATCTTAGCCAGATTGGATCCCAAGAGGGCATTCTCAGAGCCATGAAAGGATCATTTATACCAAACACATCTACTGGACACATATTAGTGATTAACAAGTATTACCAACTAGTAATTATGACCAGATATATGCTCTTATTGGCAGAAATCATATAACCTATCCATGAGTACTAAATAATGCTGACAGTCAGACTATTTATATGTCAGGTTGATTAAAACTCATAGGGAAACTGTATTTTTCTATCAAATGACCCAATATGGGGTTAGGATATACCTCTTTAAACCAAAGTGGTTAACTTGAAACCTCAAAAATAAGTATCTACTCCAAGCTCAACTGGGAATGAGCTGAAACCTACAGGCACAACCAAAACATGGTGGGCCTCTGACCACAGCAGAAAACAGCCTCTTGCTAGAACAACTGCACACGCCACAGCCCAGGGTACGGTGCTGGGAGGACTGCAGGGACTGTACAAGCGGCTGCAGAACTATCTCAACATCGTTCAAAATGTAACAGCAAAAGAGGTTTTAAAATCCTGTTCCATGGCTTCCAAATAACAGAATTTCAAGAGCAAAAGTAATTTTATTATATCCTTGTGATTGGAGAAAGGAAAAATGCACAATCCATAGATTTATATGACATCATTCACATGCTTGTTTTCATTACGCAAGACCAGAAACTTATTTCTCCTTTAAATTAATTTTCAGCCATCACATGAATGTGAACACCACCACTCATTCACTAATTTATCTCTAGAGCAAATATAACTTGATGCCATTCTTGGAAAGTATTCAGATTATTCCAAAACACTGTGAGTAGAGATATGAGGTGCTCCACACCATTACTGCAAACCATGAAAGCTGAAGAAAAAAAGTGCACTGATGCCTCGGTAATCCGTCCTTGTCAAAACCTGCCTCTCAGCTGTTGTATTGCATATCTAATCCAGTTTTTCTTTCTGCACTTACCATTCCTAGAGAGAAAGTTTTCCTAATTATAATAGATGCCTATACAACTTCCAAAAGAGATGATGATGTTGCTATTTTAATATAATATCCCATGGTATCTTGTATAAAGGAATTAAATTAAGCTGTTTAAAATGAATGAATGCTCAGAGTAGCAGCTAGTATTATTGGAGATTAGAATCCTAAATACAAGACACAATAAAGTTTCTAATATAGTTCTGCCCTCAAGATTTGTTTGTTCTTTTAAATTTCTTTCTGTCTACTGTTTGATCAAACCAGATTGCGCTTTCTGATTTGGAAAACAATATTATCATTTTTTTAACTCAAAACTTTTGATGTTTGATTCTCACCTCACTTTTAGTAAGCACATAATATGCATGTTCCTGCTAGATCCCCCTGGTTGGTAATATTTTTAAATTACAAATAAATTTAACACTATTATTCAAAGCTAAAGATATTTTCAACACCCATTTGCATAACAGTGGGTCTCACACTTTGTATTAGTCATCTTTTTATGTAAAGTTATACATATATAAATAGTCCTCTACACACAACCACTTTTCAATAATTATATGACTTGAAACATATCAGATTTTTCTGTAATCCCTGAACTTAAATGTTGTCTTGTTTTAAATCCACTATCAATCATAATAGGTGTGTATGCATACTAAAGATAAAACTAAAATATACTACATGCCTTTTTGAAAATCTGCTACATCTGTAAAATTATCTGAAACCTTATATCACAGCAGGAAATAAACATATTTTCTTTTCCCCTTCTGTGTTTTATAAGGTCAAACACCTGTAATTTGATTTTGCATGAGATAGTGCTGTAATGTACTTTATAGCTTACTCTAGCAGCTTAGCTCTCTTTTGTTGAAGAATTAAAAATTTTAAAAGTATCTGCTATGATCTAAAACATACAATTCTATTCTCAAATGTATCTTCTACCATAGCTAACCATCCCTGAATAGATGCCAGATTTGAAGGTATTTCTTAGGTTTCTCTTTCTGGTGGCATAGTAGAACTCAATGGTCAGAGAGTCCCTCATTGTGGAGAACACATAAAAACGCTAGATAAACAATAAAAACATCTGTTAATCAATGTATTAATTGAGAAAAAAAACTAAACATCCCAAGTCTAGAAATTGCACGAAAGCAGGAATCTAGAAGGATGAACAAACGCTGAGGACGGCATCCACCCTGCATGTATCTGATGAACGCTCTGATTAGCCAGGACGTGGCCTTTCCATACACTTGGCTTCAAATAGTAGGCTGGGTTGCGGAAACCACATAAATGCTAGACCCCTGAAAGGAAACAGCCTGAACAGATGAACTAAAAACAAACAAAAGGAGAAGGTGGATATTGTCTGCTCAACGTATTTGGACAAACAGAAAAAAAAATTCCCTGGAAATTCCTTTACATAAATCACCTTCACAAAGTTTGAGGCAATACAACACCTGTCACCCAGAGTCTCAAATCAAAAATATGTTTTAAATTAAACTGAGGCAGGTATATGTGGGGGAGGGAAGGTACTGAGAACATTATTTACATAACGTAGTGCAAATATATTTGAAACTCTAGTTCCGTGGTCGGCAAACTGTGGTGCGCGAGCCACATGCGGCTCTTTGGCCCCTTGAGTGTGGCTCTTCCTAACCCTAGGAGTACGCTAATTAAGTTAATAACAATGTACCTACCTATATAGTTTAAGTTTAAAAAATTTGGCTCTCAAAAGAAATTTCAATCGTTGTACTGTTGATATTTGGCTCTGCTGACTAATGAGTTTGCCAACCACTGCTAGTTGAACTAAACAAAATCGGGGCGAGGGGATGGAAATGTTTAGCAAAATTGATCCAAAAATTAACCAGAATGTTTCCAAAATCATAAAAGAAGTCAATAGAAACACATATACCTTCTCATACACAAAACATCATGCTTAGTCATTCTACCAAATGACTAAGTATACAGGTGCATTCTACCAAATATGTATGGGAAGTGGTACTCTAATCTTTTATAAAATCTTTCAGGAAACAAAAAAAGAAGTGATATTCTCAAACTGATTCTATGATGCTAATTGATTCTAAAACGAGAAAATGACAGCACAATATTGGATCCGCCAACCTCACACAGGACCATGGGGGAAAAACAAATTTAGACAAATATAAAAATGAAAATGCATTATAACTAACTCCTCCGCCTATTCCAGGGATGCAAAGCAACTTCAACATTAGAAAATATGTTAGTATAAATTATCAAATTAACAGATGGAGTATAAAAATACATGTCATTATCAATACAAATTCAGAAAAAAAATTAAACTAGAAATAAATCTCTACAGATCAAAATTATCTACAGAAAACCTATAAAATGCACATAGTTAATAGTGAAATATTAAAAATTCTTTTTAAAATAAGAATGAGACAAAAACCTGTTGTCATCGCTTCTGTTTAACACCGTAATGAGGTTCTAACATCAAGTAAGAGAAATGAATTGAAAGAAACAAAACTGAAATAAGAAAAAGTATGAGGGCAGGACTTCAAAGATACTGGTAATACTCAAGTTGCAAAATGGGTATATGTTTTAGCAATATTCTTTAAATAGTACAAATATAAAGTGTATATGTGTACATGTATCTCAATGAACAATGTATTTCATAAATATTTAATAGAATGCTAGAAAACTTAAGAATCACACACAATAGCTAATATGGGTATGAAATTAATTTAAATTTATACTTTTTAAAAATTATATGCTAGTTTCAATTCCTTTAAAATATAACTGATCAATTTATTCAATCTAAGACAACACTAATTTTAGATTTGAGAGTTTTACAAAGCCTGTAAAAGTTCTAAAAGTTGGTTATGGATAACCTCAAAGAGATTATCATCACCGGCTTCACTGATAATACACCACCATAGGGACATTTTAATTGAGTCTGTTGTGATCTGGTTTTGAGTTGTTTGTTTGTGTGTGTGTGTGTGTGTGTGTGTGTGTGTGTGTGTTTTGTTTGTTTTGTTTTTTTATAATACAACCTACTCACAGTCATTAGAACTGGCAGAAAAAGAAAAGAATTGTGTGCCACTCCATTCTTAGTGGCAAGAAAACCATATACTTTTGAACTTCTGTGAATACTCCATTTCAACTGAAAAATAATTACAGTTGATAGCTTCAAGAATCAAATGTTTAAATGGAGCCTTAATTTAACAATTCAGCAAATTTACTTTTTAAACTATTTTAGTCTAGATTGAGTAAATGACACATTTTCATTTTATTCTTGTCAGCCCTATTATTTTCTATTTCTTTTTTTAACTCAAAAGAAATGAAAAGAAGCAACACAGAATTTCTTTACTGCACAGAAGCCTGATTCAACTTTGTACTATTTCTCTCTCAACCAGCCTCGACTGGTGCTATTAACTGCCACATCTCCTACCACATCTCTGTTAAAATGAAAATCTGTATCTTACAACTCTTTGATTAGGCCAGTCAGTCTTAACGATATACTATGCTGATTCCCTTCCTGACTTAACTGTTAAGTTTTATTCATTATAAAAATCTGAACCTTTTTTGAAAAATGTTCATCTTACTTTAGAAGTAACATGACATTATCAACAAAATAAAATAATAAAATTTAATACTTCATTTCAAAGCTAGCTGGTTAATCACAATTCACCATAGAAGATATTCAATTAAAGGTAAACAAAAACTTAGACTATAAAATCCACAGTGAATTAGTCAAGTTTCACATGACTTAGAGGTTTAGATTTCACTTGAATTATGAGTTGTTTCCTGAATAAAATTATATTCCATCAACATACTTGTTTCTGGAAATCTGAAACGATGAGAAGTGGAATGGGAGTATCAATTTTACAGAAGTCCAGGATGAAAGAAAAATGGTCTAATCTTGCATAACTGAAACAATTATTTGTCTCTTTCTTTTTTAATCTAAATGGGCAATATTTGTTATTTGTATTAGGATGGGATGAATATAAAATGTTTGCATAATCACTTTTAGAGTTTCAAATATGTGCATACATATTTTATCCAAGCATTTCACATACTTACATTAAAAACAGACATTAAAAATAAACATTAGCTTCTTAATAAAATTTTCTTGAATTGACCCTGCTTAATTTTTCCTTATTTTTTAAGTTATTTTTTCACACCATTTAAAATCATAGCTATATGTTCCTTAAAGTAAACTGATATAGAGTTAATAAACTATTCTAAAGAACTGATTTGATTTTTAATCTAACTTTAAAAATGCAAATGTCTTTTAGCATACCAGATATGCTACCTATATGCTATCATTCTCTTTTATGTTTATGTGCTCACTGATGTGTTTATCTATAATAACTTTGTTAGTCTGTGCGTGTGACCTTAATCAGTAAGAATGTCAGCAAGTCATTGGTTGCAGGGAAGATAAGCGAGGAGTTTGAGATGCTGGCAAATCACCCAGGTGGAGAAGTTCCACACAGAGATGAGGTCATGGGGAAAATACCTTCGAAATTCAATGACCCATTCATTGACCCATGTTATTTACCAGATAGTGTTGTTAATTCTACACAGAAAGGAAAATAAAGGCCGTCTTTGGACAGAATCTTGATGAATCAATCTAGAGAGGAGACAAAACTGCAGAATAGAGAGCTGTGAAAATTGTGTAGTGTCTGAAAAGCCACAGAAGCAGAAACCAATTGTGCCAAATTCTACAGAGCCAAAGACACATGGGGATTTAGATGGAGCCAAGAAGAAAGGTGATCATACATTTAGCCACTTTGTAATGAATTTAAAAATGCTTTTTTCAAGCAAATATTAATCAATATGGTTTATAAAATGTTAGTTTAAACAGAAAAAAGGCCATTTAAATATTATGTGGCTTGCTCATTAAAGCAGTCATCAGAGAAAATTTCCTCTTTCCTAAGCACAAAAATGCAAAGAGTCATTGTGAAATCAGCAAACTGCAGTAATCAACCATGTCTAGTATTTTCCTGACATTATCAACGACATAATGAGATGAGACTTGTGGTTTACATAGTCCAAATCAGCTATCATTTCTCTGCTATCCCAATTTAAACCATAAATTAGCGGCACAGTCACTAAGACAGGCTCTACCCATCGTCATTTGCATCCAATCAGTTAATGACTGGCAGCTGTCTATAGTACCGATTACTGAAGGCAGCAGCTTCATGTATAATGCTTCGTGAGGCTTAAAATCATATTCAGTTAAAGCACGTGGTAGACTGAAGAACTCCAAAATTTGCAAAGGCTTTCAAAGGAAGGGAAAAAGAAAATAACAATGAAATAACTATATTCTCAGACAACCTGAGGAAAGACTGGCTTTAAAGGGTTTCTAATCTTTTGCCAGGCTCAAATAACATAATAAAGTAAAAAAAAATTGCCTTTAGGAAGATTACTGCCAATCTCATAATTGCTAAGGAGTGAATGCTAGACAGAATTATTATAAATAGAAAAATTATTATAAATAGGTTTAAAAAAAAAAAAAGAAGCAACCTGGATTGAAAGAGTTTTGCCTTGTATCAGAAAGGAAGCATATGTCACAGAGGCAGCCATGGAATCCGCTCCCAATTCTATCCCTCCTGTTATAAAGCACACCTCAGTGCACAGGAGAGCAACAGCCTAATACTTTACATGTTTGCCTGCTTTATTTATGTACACCTTATCTCTAAACAGATTATAAATCCTCTTTAAAGAGAAGGATGATGACTTTAACGTTTATTATTCAGTGTATTCATTACTGAATGCCTCTTCTCCACCAGGCACTGTCCTAATTGCTACATACATGCCATTTTAAAAATGCAAAAATCTCTGCCTTCGTGTGTCTTACATTCTAGTGTATGCTGGACATATATTCAGACATCAAACACATACACATGGACGAGGTAGTATATTAAAGAGTAATAAAAAAGTGTTATAAAAAAAAAAAAAGCATGGGAATAGGTAGGGGATACTGGGAAAGGCAGGTAGTTGCAATTTTTAAATTGTTAGGAATTTAATTGGCTACGCTTTCCTAACAAGAAGTGTTTCCTAGGAAGGGGTAGCCAATTTTAAATGCGGCAATTTACTTATCATGTAACATTTGACCACAGTCCTCAAGATGGTGAGGGAGACCAAGGAGAGAATATCCCAGGCAACACAGTCCAGGAAGAAGCAATGACAGGTGCAAAAGCTCCGAGGCAGGCGCTCGCGTGGCATATAGAAGGCACATGAAAGGGGCCAAGGACTGGATGACAGAAGTATAGGGTCCAGTCTGGGATGATGTGCTTTGACTTTGAGTCAAACGGGGACTCAGTGGAGGACCAGAGGCCGTTAGTACCAGAGTCTGACTTGAACTACAAAGGGATCGCCAGGGCTGCTGGTTAAACACTGACTCTAAGGATGTAAAATGGGAGCAGGGGTTCAGGTCAGACATGTAAAGAGACTGGAAGTCGTCACTCCCACCCTTTCACCAAGAAAAAGCTAAATAAATAAATAAACCAATGCCTTTTTTGGAGCTATCAGTGAACCGAGGTCGTGGGGCAAGCCAGGACCCTAAAATCTGGAGAGAGGAGCAAATCCAGAGTCACAGCAGAAATGCGAATACCTGGAGTAGAAGCTGTGGGAGATGGAAATTGATGGGAACAATGAACTTGTAATTGTGAGGAGTTGCTTGCGGCTGAACGTGAGAGGGAGAAACTCATGGGGCCACAGCAAACTTAGGGGCCTCTACACTTTTGTGAGTTTTGCCTTCATGAACACCACCAGGTTCTCATGTAAAGAGCTAAGATGCCCTCCTGGCTCTGGAGGAGGGAGCATAAGAATAAACTTTTTGAAATACAATAGTTCCCCCTTATCCACAGGATAAGTTCCAAGACCCCAGTGGATGCCTGGCACCATGGATAATACCAATCCTTACACAGCTGTGTGTCACTAACAATAAGATACATTGTGAGAAATGCAGTGTTAAGCGATTTCATCTTGTGAGAAGAACACGGAGCTCACTTACACAAACCTAGGCCATACTTTAATGTGACTGGCAGTGTAAGAGGTTTATTTACACCAGCAATACCATCAGTTTACGCCAGTTCACACCATCACCACTAACACATGAATAATGTCTTGCACTAGAACTTAATGTCAGCTACTACCTCTCTAGCAATAGGAAGGTTTCAGCCAAGGTACAATCTTTTAAGTCACTGGTCTATATGTAGTCTGTCATTTAGAGAAAGCTCATTATGTGGTGCATGACTACACATACTATGTTTTTTCCTATACATACATATCTATGATAAAATTTAATTTATAAATTAGGCACAGTAAGAGATTAAGAACAATAACTAATAATAAAATAGCACAATTATAACAATGTATTGCAATAAAAATTGTGAGCATGGGGTCTCTCTCTCTCTCTCTCTCTCTCTCTCTCTCTCTCTCTCTCTCTCCTTATTGGGAGGAATCCAGAGAAAAGCCCACGCAGACATGGGGAGAAGGTGCAAATTCCACAGACAGTGGCACAGTGGGGAACTGATTTTTTTTTCCTCATCAACATTATAACCAAATGCCATTACTCAAGGACATGCTGTTAAGCGTGGATACAGTGGACAAAGGAATGATTCACATCCCAGGCAGCTTGGAGCAGGAGGCATGAGATTCCATCCCATACTTGGAATGGCAAGCAATTCAAAACTTAAGAATTGTTTATTTCTGGAGTTTTCTACATAATATTCTCAGATCAAGGTGAACCATGGGTAACTGAAAGCATATAAAACAAAGCCTAGGATAAGGAGAGACTACTGTATGCCCTTATCTGTCTCCACAACAAGGGTCTATTCTTCAGGTGAAAGACCTTGCCAATGGCATTCCTCACAGTCCAGAACCTTCTAGCCTTCCTCTCTCAACTGGAGTGGGGGATAGAGAAAACTAATAAACATGCAGCAAGGTCAGAGCCGGAGACACAAAAATGTAACTATGAAACCATACAACACTCCCCTCCCTTTACCAACATTATCAACAGGCCTCCAGTATAATAACAGGGGATTGCAGCAAAAAGAGATGAAAACACAGACTCAGTTCTTAGAGAAGCCCACAGACAGCAGTAAGGACACCAGATAAATGTGATGCCTCTGGTAACAGCCCAACTCCTAGCCAGACTAAAATTAAACCTCACCCTACGCCCATTTACCTCAGTTCCTATTACCCACACATCAGGTCACTTTTAATAAAACATCCCACAGCATGCTAACTAACGACAAGAAAACAGAGGCAGGGAGATCAGGACACACACTTTAAATGATAATCCGATGAAAGATGAAGTTGGCTCGGGCCATGGTAGCAGTGGAAGTGGTGGAAAGTGGTCAAGATCGGAGGTATTCTGAAGACAGCAGAGGTGAATTGCTAATGAAATGGAGGTAGAATGTGAAAGACAAAGTGGAGGCAGGGATGACTCCACGGTGTGGACCAGCGCTGCAGGGAAAATGGAGCTGCCTTCAACTGAGATAGTAAAGGCTTCAAGTAAAACAGGTGGCTGGAGTAAGGGTTCAGGAATCCAAAATTTTGAGGAGGTAGTTAATCCTTACCTGAGGATATTTTTCTACTGATAATTAGAGATAGTGGAAGGAAGGGAGAGAGGCAGAGAGAGAAACATCAATGTGAGAGAGACACATCTATTGATTGCTTCCTGCATTCCCTGACCATGGCTGGGGATCCAGCTTGCAACTGAAGTACGTGCCCTTGACCAGAATCGAACCTGGAACCCTTCAGCACACAGGACGGTGCTCTATCCACTGAACCAAACCAGCTAGGACAGGAATTCAATTTTTAATGTCTCAAATGGTATAATAAATACTGGTCAGTTGCGTATTCATTTAACTAATAGTATTCGGAGTGCCTAATACTATAACAAAAAGACATAAAAATATATTGGAAACCAATAAAATGCTTAATAATTATTTTACCAACTAAATGGATAAATGAACAAATGATCAAATATTTTAGCCATGTCACCAAAATAACTTCACCAGAATCATAATCATCACTGTCAACAGTAATAGCAGGTAAGGCTGGAAAACATCTAGGAGTTTACAAAATGCTTCAGCCAAGTCCAGGATGGAGCCTGTTACAGACACTCCTGCCCCTCCTTTTCTTTCAGAGTAAGACAATGTGCCTGGGTACTTGCCTTTCCAGAATTCCGATACCATTTCCCAGCTCTCTCTGCAGCTATGTGAGGCCAATAGTCTGTGAGCAAACATGGGGTGCACAATCTCTGAGGTCTGCTCTAAAGACAAAGGGTATACCCACCATTTGCCCTTTCCCTCCCTCTTCCTGTCAGCTGAAGTGCTGATGTGACAATGAGCCATTTTGGACCACATGGACAGGGTGACACTACTGAGATGGCAAGGGAACAAAAGAGAAGGGGCTGGGATCCTGAAAATCCACGGCGCCATCTTATCAGCGCTGGGCTGTACTTGCTCAGATTGTTACATGAAAGAATGAGGCTTCTATCTTAGTCAAGCCACTGTTGTCATGGCTCCTTGTTACAGGAACTGACAACTTAACCAATAAATTTAACTCCTCAGAACAATCCTGGGATGCAAATAATGTGCGATATTTTCCTTATAATTCCTTATTATGTTTCTGTTTTAAACAGCAGGAAAATAAACTGGTAGCACAGCCTTGGTTTATATATTTATATCTATCAGTGAAGAAAAATGAACTGAAAAGTATTCTGCAAGAACTGATTACAACGATTTTTACAGCAAGGTGTAGGTTCAGGCATCCAATAAACTATAGTGCTCACTACCTAAAAAAGCCACAGGGCGAAGATTTTTCCATGAGAACATGCTATGCACTGATTTCACTCTTATGTGGGATCTAATAAACAAAATGAACTAATAAGCAAAACAGAGCCAGACTCATAGATAGAGAGCAGGCAGACAGCTGTCAGGGTAGAGTTGGTGTGGGTGGAGGGATTGAGAAAAAAAAAAGAGAAATAATAGGAAAAAATAAATAAAAATAAAGTTTCTAGTCACCTTAAAATTCCTGCAATCTATCAAACAGTATAAGTACCAACAATTAGTTCCTTGGCTTCCAGACATGTGTTGCTCATTCACAGTAGGGGGCTTACAGGAGGCAGTGATCAATGATTTTCTCTCATCACTGATGTTTCTATCTCTCTCTTCCTTTCCCTTCCTCTTTGAAATCAATTATATATATATAATTTTTAATGCAATACCTGACTATTTAGTCAGGGGCACTGACCTCTTTTCACTCAGACTGTCAAATAAAAAAATGACAACAGCCAGCGCAATAGCCGTCCGATGTGAATGAATCAAACATATACCCTTTTTTTTTTTTTTGTCAGATCAGGAAAATGATATTTTTTGTTGTGTCACAGAATTTTAGCAATTCATTTATGTGTGCCATGGCATGAACAAGTTGAAAATCACTGGTCTAGATAATTGTGTATATATCCTTATATACATCAGCAGGGCACTCCATGCAATTGGAACGGTTTTGTACTGTTAGTATTTAAATACTGGTACAGAATTGTGTTAGGAAAAGTAGACGACCAGTTCAAATGCAAGCAAACATACTTTAAAGCAGTGGTTTTCAACCTTCCTAATGCCGCGACCCTTTAATACAGTTCCTCATGTTGTGGTGACCCCCAATTTCACTGTTACAAATTGAACATAATTAAAGCATAGGGATTAATCACAAAAACAATATGTAATTATATATGTGTTTTCCGATGGTCTTAGGCGACCCCTGTGAAAGTGTCATTCGACCCCCAAAGGGGTCGCGACACACAGGTTGAGAACCTCTGACAAAGGATACATAACTAAAAAATGGATTATGAAGAACAAGAGTATTTGTCACTATTTACTATATTTCTGCACTTAAAATGTAAACTTATTTTCATTCAGTTGTTTTCAAGCTTCCATAACCATTTAATTAACTAAAACCAGAGAAATCCTTTGTAACAGCTTTTGACTATTCACTTACAGATCCTGAGGTTTGCTAAAATGACTTTCTAAATCAAAACCAATAAAAAAAATATGATCAATCTGTATCTGGTACAGTGAAAAGTTTATTTCCCCAAGTGACTTAAGAACTCAAATAAGAATGTGCTCACTACTTGGCAGCACCCCAGTTACTTGGCCTCTGCAACGCTAAGGATAGCTCAGGCCTGCATGCGTAAGCACTGACACCTACAGACACAGTTCCGAGGTTCAGAGGTAGACGTGCCTCCAAATCTGCTAACTGTGTTAGTGTCATTCTGGTGGTGTTTACTCAGGTGATGCTTACAAAACAGAGAGCTCAAGCATACTTAATTGTTTTAACCTGACTTTTATTACACGCTGAAAGAGGTGATGTCCATCAGTACTTTAAAATGTGGAATCCAAGCATTTTTCTAAAACCTTATGGTAGTCGATATTTTTACATAACGAGTTCTAATTCCTCTGGACCACTGGTTCTCAACCTTGGCTGCACATTAGAATCACCTGGGCCTCATCCTCCAGAAATTCTGTGTCTTTGTTATGGGGTGGGGCCACAACATTAGTAACAAAGAAACAGAATTTCTGAAGGATGAGGCCCAGAAATCAGGATTTTAAAAAACTTCCCAGGTGATTCTAATGTGCAGCCAAGGTTTAGAACCACTGCTCTGGAAAAATACTTCCCTATTCCAAATATGGAACACTGATATGTCTCTAAATTGCACTGCTCACCTCTTAAACGATAAAAAGATATGGGCATTGCATAAAAGGACCTCTTCATCCTTAATGCTGTGTTTTAAGGCAAGAAGCATAGATATAAGAAGGCAGAAAAAGTAAACTGTCTAGGTAAAAGCATAAAATAAAGTATTACCTTTAGCTGGGTTTACTTTTATCCCTGACCTATACAGCATTTCCTCATTCTGCCAGTCTCCATTCCTGATTGCAGTCTTGAGTCCATAGAAAACAATTAATGTAGCTGTAGCATAAAAAATCAAGCTCTTGAGAAACCGCTTCTGGACTCTGACATAAAGGGCTCTGGCACCCACTGTAATGAGGAGGCAGAAGCCCATGCTAGGAATATACAATACTCGCTCTGCAATTACAAAGCCGACATAGAAAAACAGGTTCGTGGCAGGAACAAAGGGTATGATTAACAAAGATAAAGACAGTACAACAATGTTCTCTGTAGAAGGAAGTGGTGTTGTCTGTGGTACATTATTTTTAATGCCATTTTCTACTTTGGATGCAAAGCTGGGCTTAATCTCTGAGTTCCGGTATTCCACATCTGAATGGCAGCTATGTCCGTTTGCATTCTGCTTGCCATTTGTTACAAATTTCCCATAGTATTCTCTTTCCACGCTTGGGCTCTTTAAACCACAGTAGGCAAGAAGGAGGAGTCCAGTATAGAAGGCCACAGTGTGTAGGTTTCTCCAATCACAAACTGTTTTGAGCAGAGGCACGGCATCCATTGACCAATCAAAACTGAGGGTATCAGGGCAGAGTAACAGCCAGAGGTTCTTGGTTGGCAAGTAGAAGAAGGTGAGCGTGCGAGCCAGGAGACTATCAGAATCAGCAGCTGGGTTGTCAGAGTTGGAAAAGCTTGGTGGTTTGTTTCCCATCCAGTATAAACGGGCACCCAAAAGGGAAGTCCCCCAGAGAGTTAACAAACTAATGCTGAGGAAAAGAGACAAATTCTTCCCCTGAAACCAAAAGAGAGGGGGGGAAAAATTAAGATGATCATCAATACAGCATGGTGACACTTCACTTAACATTAGAGATGAAATACATTTTTAAATGGGCAGTTAACACAGCATTATGTCTTAAATATATGACTTCATCCACCTCCTTTTTAAACATGTTTAAAAAAATTTTAACCTAAAAAAATTGACTGTGGAATCCTACTTTGTATAGAACTTTTGGTGAAGTAGTTTTTCTTCTCCTTCCTTTTCTAACGTACCAATAACCAAAGCTTCAACTTCTTGACGTCTACAAAATGAGTTGTATATATTTCCTTCTTGGAATTAGCATCAGGTCAAAATAAGACAACAATGTGAAAGTACTTATTCTTAGTAGGCATCTAATAACTGAGTTCTTTCATTTTATAATTCAGATACCGGGGGAAAACAAAGAACAGTCATGACAAAAAAAAAATACATGGGGAGAACAGGATTCCATTCAGCTCGAAAGTAGGAATAGCATTTCGCCATGTCTATGCCAGTCCTGACTTCATTGTCTTGAATATCCTTGCAGAATTTATAAACCAGGCTTTCACCTGTACCCCAGGCTGCCACTGGCATCAGTGACATCAACCATTTAACAACATTCCTCACGAATGTGAAGTTTTTCACGTTGATGACAACTTTTTAGGAATACAATGACTTTAAAACAAACTTATTTTGTGAGAAATAAAATGGTGAGATGAAGGCAAAAGGACATCCTTGTTAATGAGAATATTGTGGCAAACTTTTTCAATCTGAATAAGAATTTAGTGACCTCAAACAATCTAAGTCCTGAGAATGAAGAAAATATTTGCAAATAATACATTAATATCCAAAATATATACATAATTCATACAACTCAAAGAAAAAAAAACAAATACAATTACAAAACGGTCAGAGGATCTGAATAGACATTTTTCCAAAAAAAGATGGCCAATAGGTACATGAAAAGATGCTCAACATCACTAATCATCAGAGAAATGCAAATCAAAACCACAACCAGATATTGCCTCACACATTTCACAATGGCTATTATCAAAAAGATAAGAAATAACAAGTGTTGATGAGGATGTGGAGAAAAGGGAAACCTTATGTACAGTTTGGTGGAAATATAAATTGGTGCACCCACTATGGAAAATAAGCATGGAAATATGCCTCATTAAAATTGAATTACCATATGATCCAGCAATTTCACTTCTAGTTATTTATCTGAAGAAACTGAAATTACTATGTCAAAAAGATATCTTGCATCCCCATGTTCACTGCAGTATTATTTATAGCAGCCAAAACACGAGACCATCTCAAGTGTGTATCAATAGATGCATATATATATATTCCATATATATATCAAATGGAATATTACCCAGCTATAAAAAGAAGGAAACTCTGCCATTTGCCACAACATGAATATACTTTAAGGGCATCATGCTAAGAGAAATCAATCAGACAGAGGAAAAAAAATACTGTATTATCTCACAGGCAGAATCTAAATAAAACCCCACAAACTCACATATTCAGAGAACAAATTGATGGGTGGCTGAGATGGGGGAGGGATGTAAAGGGCCAAATGGCAAAGGTGGTCAAAAGGTACAAGTTCCAGTTATAAGATAAATAAGCCTGAGGATGCCATGTATGATGTGGTGATTACAGTTAACAATACTGTATTATTGTATATTTGACAGTCTATTGAGCAGACCTTACAAGTTTGCATCACAATAAAAAAATAAAATTTTTGTAACTATGTGTTACAAAACTTAACTTACTTGTGGTAATCATTTCACAATATAAACATACATCAAATTATTATTTTGTACACCTAAAACTAATATAATGTCTATATTAATTATATCTCAATTAAAAAACAATCCACAAAGAGCAATATATCTTGAGCATGCACAACTTCCATTATAACCATGCTATATTATAAGCAACTGCTACTACACTGTCCTTCCCAGACACTTCTCATTCACCTCTCTCACTGCTAGAAGCCACAGAACTGGTCCTAGACTATCTGCTCTATCTCCACTCTGAACCTAATGATCTCAGCAAGATTCATGATTTTAAAATTATTAATATTTCCTAATAACTCCATCTCCCTTCACCTCCATAATCCTTCATTCAATTGTATGTTGAGCATATACACTTAGGTACCTCAACGCAAAATGTCCAATATACAACTTGACTTCCTACCTTCTCCAATGAAACAGTTCCTCTCCAATCATTACACCTGAGATGATGGTAATACTATGTAAGCAGTTTCTTCTTCACAACCTCTCTCCTTCCCTCTACATTCCATGCATTACACCAAGTCCTCTCACTTTCACTTCAAAATATATCCTGATGTGTCCATTTCCCTCCATCTCTTCTGTCATCACTCTAGTTCAAAATCCCAAGACTTGGATGATCAGATTAGACTCCTCCTAACTGGTAATCTAACCCTTTCCAACACAGATAAGTGTTCCCAAATTTTAAAATCATTAATGGGAGCTTATTCTAAGACCTTAGAAGTTTTTATCTTTACAAAACAAAGTTTATAATTCATTGAGCAGTTTTCTTGATGTCCACTTTTATATTTCAAAATTATTTTGAACAGTATTTTAGGTATTTAAAAAGGGGTAATTCTGGGTATAAAAGACAAGGAGCAAAGGGAGATGAGGTTAGAAGTTAAAAATTCAGAATAAGAAAAATTAGAAACAACAAATAAATGGAAATTTTAAGAGGTGGGATTGTTGGTTTATATCAAATCACAATAATGCTAAATTCACAGAATTAACTGTCTCAGTGTTTTAAAAACTTCTTTGGTGGACCTGGCTGGTTTGGCTCAGTGGATAGAGCATCGGCCTGTGGACTGAAGGGTCCCGGGATCTATTCTGGCCGGGGCACATGCCTGGGTTGCAGGCTCAATCCCCAGTAGGGGGTGTGCAGGAGGCAGCCCATTGATGATTCTCATCATTGATGTCTCTCTCTCTCTCCCCCTCTCCCATTCTCTCTGAAATCAATAAACATATTTAAATAAAAATGAAAACTTCTGTGGCAGACCTCTGCTCAAAATTAACTTTTGTAATGCTATTTGGAATTTTTAATGGCAGGGGAATAATATGTTCAGTCATCACGAATCTTTAAATTTCAGGTCTCTGCTAGAAAAATGAAATGATTCAAAGCCTCTTTATCATCTAAAAGTAACTTTTGCAAACCATTACCTTGGCTCCTCTGAAATTCTACACAACAAAAAGCTTAAAATTTCTGGATTATAGGAGAAAAATTAAAACACACAAAACCAAATGTTAAAAGTTGTAAATAACTTGATGGATCAAGGACATAATTGTGTAGTCTTAGATTCTAGAAAGGAGAAACATATCATTTGGCAAAAATAAATAAGAAAATAGATCATGAATAAAGAAGACTGAACTTGAAAATAATTCAATTTTGAATTTGTACCAGAAGTCCATTTTCAAAGTGTAACTAAAGACCTTGTGTTCTTGGAGCTTCATATATCCTATTCCAGAAAAACACATCATGAGGAAAAGAGCCATAGGGGCTTAAAGGACAATGTTCAAACCTGAAGGACCATCCATATCAACTGTGAGCTTTTAAAAAGACCAGTGCCATGGTCTAACTAAATTCTCCATAGGGGATTGGTTCTAATGCAGCTGACTTTGAGAATCACTGCATATTCGTACGAGTCTAATTCTTAGTGATACTAAAAATACTGTTGGCCGATGGCTTTCATTTCACGAAGTTTTAAAGCTTCTCTTCCTCAATCTAAATGAATAAACCATAATGAAATGTAATGTTTCCTCCCAAGCGCAGGGCAAAATTGAATTCTTAGTATAATGGAGTGGTGAGCATCATGAAGGTCAGGCTACAAAGGAACTGAGATCATTGTAATAAGTAGAACTCAAGGTTGAAATATTTAAGTGTTGTTGCACTATACAGAAGACAGAGGATTTGTTCCCGGGGGCGGGGGGGAGTGGTGGGGGGGCAGAAAATAGTCTTCTAAATATGAATCACAAAAAGCACATAATCCAGAGAGGAAATTAAGGAAAAGGCAAAAACATTTGAAAAAATGTTCAATTTCCTTCATCAATAAAAATGAAAATCAAACTGAAAAAATACATTTCACATGAATCTAAGTGGGGGGAAAAGAGAAATGGAAAAAATTGGATCTCTCCCTCACTGAGTGACTTTGGGTAAATATTGGGTAAATATAAATTATAGAGTTTTGGTGAGAAAATTAGAAGTATTTAGAAAAATTAATACTTTGTATCCCCTACTATTTGATAATCTGGACTCAGTTACCTATTCTCTAAAAAGAAAATCTTAGATCTAAATATAAGGACATCTAATTCATCACTATTTATAAATGCAAAAATAAGAAAATAGCTAAAAATTTCAATAGAGCAATATGAAAATAAACCATGGTATATCCATATCTTTTGAATATATAATGCAACTAAGAGGAAAAAGATACTTTTTTATAAAATATCATAAATAAATACAAATAGACATAAACTGGCTTTATGAAAATCAAATTTTTCTAAATGTTTAAATATGCTTTTCATCCTTTTAAAAATTCTTCTTTAACATAAAAAGGGAAATCAGCCCAAATCTCCATTTTGTTGAAAATAAAACAAAAACTGTATCTTTCTTTTTTTTTAAATTACATTTCATTGGGGTGGCATTGGTCAATATGCACATATAGGTTTCATGTGTGAATTTCTAAGTTACAAAATTACAAAATTTTAGAGGGATTTTTCTGGAACTGTCAGAAACAGAAAATCATAGGATGGAAATCAGCTAAGAATATAATGTTCATGGTTGACAATTTCATTTCTAGTCTTTGGGTACATTACAGAAATTTAAAAAAAAACACCTACTTATGAATCAGCTAATAATGTGACATTTACCATAAAACATCAAAATCTTTCCCACACATTACCTGAAAGATGAAGTCAAGGCTCTGGGAAGACCCTGCCATGTTAATTAGTGGTGATGCCTTTTAAGGAGCCTGTAGTAAATTATTTCCTTCTATGGGAGTCTTTGACAAAAGAAAGAACACAAGAGAAAAATGAAAGTCAACTATAACAACTCCCCTACCACTCAAGAAAAACTGCCATGCATGCTGGCAACTTCAATATGGTATTCTATCTCATATTTTGGGGGGCATAAAAGAAACTGAAAATAAATATTTTAGACTCGATGAAAGAGAAATGTAAACATTCTGGTGTAGAGTATGAAAACCATCATGAGACTCACTTTTTGGCAAACTAATAAAAATAAATTACTTAAGCAATAGGCTCATTTAATTCCAAATTAAGCCCTTGGCAATGATAATAGAGTTATAATAATAATAAAGTAGATAAAAATCAGTATCTGAAAGTTTTAAGAACTGAGAGGAAAGGCTATCCAGACATAACAAAAATCCAGTATCTTTTATTTGTAGCCATCATTCATCACTGACGTCATAGGCCTTCCTCATATCAATAATATAGGCTTCCTCTTTGCTGTCCTCCTTTTCCAAAACAGTTCTCATTAGAGACTCACTCCAAAACATGAATATAAAAGCATATTTTACTGAATTTGTGACAAGAAGTAGTGCATGGCTAAAGGATAATTAGTAATTGTTCTTAGCACATATTCATGTGATTAATCAAAGTTTTGCCATAATAAAGTTGTCAGGGTACTTCTGTTTCCCTTCAATGGAAAAATAGGTTTCCTTATTAATAATTACCTACTATATAAGATTAGAAACTCTTTTTCACATCAACTAACAGACAAGATAAAATAATTTAATGTTTGGTATATCAAACTACATAAAGAGGTTCAATGGACAGATATCTCCAGTCTTTGTAAGGAACGAATTTCAAGATTTAAGGCATAGGAAGCATGGTACAATGCTGAGAAATTTATTCAACACTTTCAATTATAAAGAATCATTTATTCAAGATGACTCTGTAATACACCAGAATACTTTATGGTGAGTTCTAAGATCTATCAGAAAGCATTTGTACATGCCCAGATAAACAAAACAGCTTAACAAATCAGTTATAGATAGAATTTCACTGAGAAAATCTAGATTTTTTTAAAATCAGATTATCATTTACAACAAGGTTTTCCTCAAGGGGGATTATGGTTAATTCAAAATCCAAAGAGTGTCAAAACATATTCATGTATCTGACATTATAAATGACATGTGTTACTTACCCAAAGTTTAAAATCAAACATATTTGTATTGGTTTGGTGGTAAAAGGTCATTGAAAACAATAGTGTATTTTTTTCTTATTTCAGTTACAATCACAACTATTAGCCTACTTAAAATTCCTCATAATCTTCATTCATACATGATACTTAGCTAAATGTTGGTAAAAAAATGAACATTTAGAATATTAAACAAATGTAAATTAAAGAGAAGATACCTAAGATGACTATGTATTCTTCTTTTACTTAGTCATACTTGAGGTTCTTCTGAATTTTACTTAAACATTTGTTTTATTTACTCTGTCAAAGGTGTTACCTAGTGTCCGCACCTTAATTTTCAATACCGTTTTCCAATAAAAATAACTAGGGTTCTTTGAAGAAATGAACTGATTTTAGGACTAGGGCAGGAAATACACAAGATGAGCAAGAAAGTGAGAAATTACTCAAAACACACACACACACAGTGTCAAGTAGACACAGGATTATATTTAAAGAGCTCCCAATGGCAAAAGATGGAACAATTTGAGCAATAAAATAAGTAAAGCGGTATTAAATTATAGCCCAGTGTATAAAATAAATACCCATAAGTCCATGCCAAGAAATGATTCAAAAAATAAATACATGAGAGTGAAGAGACAAATGTCCCTCACAGACTTTCAAATAATTGACATACATACTCCACCCTCAAAGAGGAAAAGCATAATTCCCCACTCTATCAATGTGGGTCATGTGTTCTGACTTCCTTCCAAAGAACACAGTGTGGAAGGACGGAAGTGGGAGGGATTAACTCTACGGTGGAGAAACATGAAAAACACTACCTCAGGCCCCATGGCAAGGTCCACATTAACATGATAAGTCAGGTTAATATTGGGTACCGTTGGTATTATCATTATATCTGTCTTCTTCCTCTCAAAACGCATGAAAATGTAATCATGAGAAAAACATCTGGCAAATTCCATTGGAGAACATTTCACAAAACAGCTAACTAGAAATCCTTAAAAGTGTGAAGGTTGTAAAAACAAAGTCTGAGGAACTGTCACACGAGGGGGAGCCTAAGGAGACAAGACAAAGAAGTGGAATGTGCTATTCCAGATGGCACCTTGGAACAGAAAAGGAACATTAGGTAACAATGATGGAAATCTGAGTGAACTATGACCTTTGGTTAATAATAATGTATCCGCATTGGATAACTAATTATATATACTATACTAATTTATAATGGCAGTAACAGGGGAAACTGGGTGTGAAGTATAGAGGAACTCTGTTTCATCTTCTCAATTTTTCTGTAAACCTAAAACTGTTCTAGAAAAAAAAAACATTTAAAGAATGGTTGTTAGCAGAATAAAAATGTTAGAAAGCAAATAAAATTAAGTAGATGGGCTTCGATAGATCAATATCAGAAAGCTTTGAGCCAAAAAATACAGTCAATCCTCTGTATGCGTGGTTTTATACAGCCTCAGATTCAACCAACCACGTATCTAAAATTTCAGGAAAAAACCCCCAAACATTCCAAAAAGGCAAAACTTGAATTTTCCATGTGCCAGGCACTAAGCTGAATCCATTCAAATGAAGTGGGAGGTAGCATACCCTGTGTAGCCTAGAGGCAAATACAGGTTATGTCCATCTACACTAATAAAAAACAAGCATGCAAATTGACCGTACCTTCGCTACACCTTCAGCCACACCCAGCAGCCAATCAGAGTGACTATCTGCAAATTAACCCAACCAAGATGGTGGCCAGCAGCCACGGAGCTGGAGTGAGCAGGAGGCTTGGTTGCCCCAATGATGAAGCCAAGCTTCCCGCCTGCCACAGCCAGCTCTGAGCTCCACTCAAAGCAACAAAGTTTCAATTATAGAAGGTAAATAAACCCCAGATACCTGCTTTCAGCCAGCAGTGGCCAAGGAGCTGGAGCGAGCAGGAGGTTTGGGTTGCCCTGGTGATGGAGGAAGCCAAGCTTCCTGCCTGCCCTGCTGGCCTTCAGCTTTGCTAAAGGCTACAAAGTTTCAATTATAGAAGATAAATAAATCCCCCAAAAAAGGAGAAGCTGGGAGCTTCTGTTGCCAGAGGCTTGGGCAGCCTGAAAACAACCCTCAGCCCCTCTCCCAGGTTGGCCAGGGATCACAGCGGGACCTCCACACTGATCTGGGACACCCTTCAGGACAAACCAGCCAGCCCCGACCTGTGCACAAGGCCTCTATCTTATATAATAAAAGGATAATATGAAAATTGACCCTAACAGCAGCAGGAC
>NW_006299245.1:3929316-3935616 GCF_000327345.1 Myotis davidii | reverse complement strand
ACCAGGCCCCTAGTTTTATATAAGTGACTTAAGCTTGCATGGATTTTCGCATCCTCGAGAATCCTAGAACCAATCCCCCTTGCATACAGAGGGATTACTGTATTAACGCCAATGTTAAGCGCATATTAACATTTTAACTGCTGTCTAAATTAATCCAAAAAAGATGGTACATAGAATGAAGTAAAATTCAGGTTAAATGACCACAGTTGCATATATGTATTATATGAAAGATAACATAGTGATTTCAAATCCTGTTTGATTGTTCTCTGACACTCTATAGCATTGGTCATATACCTACTCTAACACCCCCCAAAAGAGTGAAGTATGGAGGAAGGATGCTTCTAAATCCGTTATTACAGTGCTTTTGTTCGCATAGTGACCCACTCTTCCTCACTGAACTAACAGTTAGTAATTCCTTGCGTACCCATGGCAGGCTCCTTCTAGAGCTACCTCATAGAAACTGAGGTACCCAAAGAGTTCAATTACTGGAACCACAAGAAATGTGCCACAGACCCTACCCCATTACACTGAAAGCAAGTCCCTGAATGCCGGCCTTCACAGTAATCTTGTTTAGCTTAAAATAAGAGGTTTAACACTTGCCACCAGGCAGTGCACTATGGTCAAATCAGGTTAGCCACGAAACAATCCACCCTTTATTAAGAAAATATGTGAAGAAAATATCCTCTGTGATCTACGAAACAAAAAATACTTTAAACAAAAGAAGACACCTCACTTTGACTATCAAAACACTTTTGGTTTTTATTAAACTCCTTTCTCTTATCCTTAAGAATACAAATAGTAGGAAGAGAAATCAAAATCAAAGAGCTACAAATGAACTGAATTTGGAAAAAAAACCTCTTTTCTATCCATCTCTTCTCAAGTGGGCAAGGGCTTTACAAATGTAGTTCCCGTGCCAATGGATTAAACTGCAACATTCTTTTAACTCTGTGTGGCTTCAGTGCGACAAACCAGCCATTATCCAGTCTCATTAATGAGTTAAGCATGTGAGGCCAGCATTTTGAAACCATAAAGAGACAAACTATAATGAGACGTCCCTCAGTGGGGAGGCCAAGATACAGCCGTCTTCTCTCAAAGATATCATAATGGACAGCTATTTAATGAGTGTGGGAGTTTTTCTATGAAGATACAAAAGATACCAATAAAAAATATTTTATATACACAAATAAAACTTAATACACATACCTTATAGGTAGGTGTTCATTATAAGCACGAGTTCAATGCTTAGTGCCCTTAAGTGGAAATATGCTCCCACTTTATAACTGCATTTGTCTTCTGATGAATACAAAGAGTGTTTTCCTTTTATTTTGAGATTGGGAGACTGAGGCAGAGTAATTAGAGTTTTTGAAAGACAATTTTCACTTCTGGAAACATGAACCAGTTTTATAATTCTTCTTTCAATACTTGGTAATTACAACTATTCAGAAATTCCCACACAATACTGTGGCACATACTTAGGCGTTACAATTAGTAGTCGATCAGAGCAGAATCAAACAGAATTGGAATCCTTGCAAGATCAACTGAGCAGAACATTCTGGGTTTACTGAGCAAGCAGAAGGGTCATCATCACCTATAACTCCTCCCCCTGCCTAAACAACCATGCCAAATTGTCAAGTGCATCAGAGTAGTAAAGAGAGTTATGGTTAGTAGAATCTATTACAGAAAAAACAACAACTCTACTTTCAAATCTTTGTTGGGTAGAATATTTGCTTTGCTCCTTTTAATATAGAAGCGATATAAAGAGCAGCAAAGTAGTGAAACCTGCAGTAACCTAAACCTAGTTATCTGAAAATACACAAAAATTTAGTTTTCATGAAAAGAAGAGTGATCTTTTTAGACCAATGCAACCTCTGAAAGTGAATTTCTTTTTGAAAAGTAAAACAGTAAACCTACATGGCAATATCTGTTTTAAATAAACTGAATACCTTTCCTAAGAGCACAAATTAATATTTGCATCTACAAATAAGCATTTCTTAAATGCATATCTTTATTAGCTGGAATTAATCACCAAAAGGCTGAGCCTCAAATTATTTTACAAAAAATTAACTAGTTGCATATTTCATGTTATACAGACATAGAAATGCTTGATATAGCTGCCAAGTGGCCATAAGCCAGATATTTGAGAACAAACTAAAATACTAAAAAGTTTTGCAGTTCTAGTTCTTTTCTGATAGTCCCTCCAAAAGCGTATATGGGAATTGAGGTGTTCAGAAAGTTCACAGGCAACTTCACAAGAAGGCTTTAAAACCGAAAGAAACTGGAAACTGTGAAACCCACAAAATCATTGCAGTATTTGTCTTCTACTTGAATAAGACTTCAATACACACCCCCAAAGTTTGATCTAACTTCAAATTAGTCAAAAAAAAAATTCTGCATTTACTAATAACTTTTCTGAGTGCCATTAAAACTCTCCTCATTAATCTTCTAAGAATGTCTACCCTTTATAGCTATCATTAAATATTTCAAGTAATTTCATGAAGGGTTAAAATTGGGGTTCCTCCCCCCCTCTAAGATGTATATCTTTGATTTTTAGCAGCATTTAAAATAACTAGAATTAAATACGATTTACTGCAAAGCCCTCTCATGAGTCTTCAAAACATATTTGGATAATTCTTTTAATTCAATGCAGCTCCAATTAGTACTAATCATTGCTGTGCCCTAATTATTTAAATTAAATAAATTGAACTTACACGTGCAAACATTTTGCAATTCACCCCATATCCACTTCTCTTTTCAAGTTAACTCACAAGATTAGACAACTTGTTTTAATAGATTATTATCATTGGATTAGGTCCAAGAAGCATTCCTCTAAAGGGAATTCTGTCTGCTTTAACAGTTGTGGTTTAGTGAACGCTCTCTGACTCAAGTGTCAATCATTTTTTGACAGGCTCCTGGCCCTTAGAACCCTGCTGTGAGACCAGCAAGACCTGTTTTCCAGGTGCATGACTGGCACTCTGTAAGTTTGAACTAAGCAAAGGGGAAGTGGAAGGGATTGGTTGAAATACATGACTAGCAGGCTCTGTCTCCTTGCTCCCTATTGAACATGCCCTTGGTCAAAGCATTGGTCTTCCCTGTCCCCTCATGCTGTGGCCATGTTAGGCACCTTCTATTCAGCAATGAACACCAGCCTCATAACTGCAGAAAACTCATGCAACCCAGGCCATGGGTAGTCAAATATTAATGAAACCAAAAGATGAAAAACCTTAACAACATGCTATAAATTTTGATTACCAAAAAATAATAAAAATTACAGGATGTGTTGGAATCTTTATTTAACTTCTGTAATTCAAACAGTCCTTTTTAAGTAAGATCAGGAAATTCCATTCTTGACTACATTTCCGTAAATACTCCTAAATTAAACACACTAGAATTTTTAGACTGAGGATCCTATTTCTTAATAAATCCAAATCTGTTCTGTTCTGCAACATATCTCAAATCAGCCCACATATCTTGCCCCTTCAACAATCTAAACAAATGCAGGTCATCTAAATGATATGCTAAAGCAAGTACAAATTAAGCTCCATTATATTTTCCATGAGAGAGCAGATATTATGAGTAAAGTGAGAATTGTATATAATTGCCTAATGAATTCAAACACCTGTTAAGTCATTTTATACCTCCCAGATGTGGTCCTGGCATCCAGTGAAGAGAGCAGTGCCTAGAAAATAACATTCTCTTCAGTCATTATATTTCACTACAGAATATGGGGGAAATCATGTATTGGTAGTAGTAACACTAATTATGAATGTTCATTAAATCTTACAGAATGTCTTCACATATATTATTCTCAAGTAATTCTTTCTAAGATATTACAATGTTTGTAAACTTGCTAAATTAGTATTTTCCAAAAGGGTAGGTAGAAATCAGAGAGGAAAACAGTATCACCACCAGACTCCCAAAGCTAATGGATAGAAAGACTAGAATTCAAAGCCATGTCCTTTATAAATCCAGGGTGCTTTGCCCCTACCCGACCCTAAACCACACAGTACCCACTTCACCACTATCTTCAGTATTTCACCATCCAGATTCTTTGACTGCTCTCAACCTCTCCAATCTCAAGGTGACACCGGACTTAAAATACCACTAACTTCTACAGGAAAAGCTCATAAAGCCACAAGTGGGTAAATGTTAGAGAAATCTAGAGATTAGAACCTTATATTTGTAAAATCTCAGAACTTTAGAGGGCATCTCCTTAACATGTATTTTACAGTGAAAAAACTGATGCCCATAGAGCTTAATTAAATGTGCTGCCCAAGGACAGTAAGCTATTCAGTCATGATTAGGACTACAAGTTTTATCTTCCTTTGTACTGATGACATGGTACTTTATGCTTTTGTTTATATTTTTAATCACTACTCTTTATCAAGAACCTATATAATATATAAAAGCCTAAGCGACCGTCTGACCGGTAGCTATGATGCGTACTGACCACCAGGGGGCAGGTGCTTAACGCAGAAGCTGTGGAGCTGCGGTGACTTGGCACCTGTGGTTCTTGGATGACGCACCTGGAACCAGAGAGGGAGCCAATTCTGGGGTGCGTCACCCAAGAACAGCCCTTTCTCAATCCAGGACCCCTCGGGAGATACTGGAGAGCCAGTTTTGACCCAATCCTCGCAGGCCAGGCCAAGGGACCCCACCTGTGCATGAATCCGTACACCGGGCCTCAAGTCTATATAATAAAAGCCTAAGTGACCGTTACAGGAGAACGACTAGTCGCTATAATATGCACTGACCAGCAGGGGGCAGACGCTCAATGCAGGAGCTGCTCCCTGATGGTCAGTGTGCTCCCATGGGGGAGCGCCTCTCAACCAGAAGCCAGGCTCTCATGGCTGGCAAGCGCAGCTGTCATGGCGGGAGCCACCCCTGACTCCATGGCAGCAGGCACAGTGGGCCAGGATTAGCATGAGCGGCGCAGTGACTGGCCCCAATTCGGGCTCCTTCCTGGCCACCTGCTACTTGGTGCACTGCTACATCCCCTGAGGGGTCTCAGACTGCGAGAGTGCACAGGTCAGGCTGAGGGGACCCCCCCCCCAAGTGCACCAATTTCATGCACCAGGCCTATAATCTATAATAATTCTCTAAAACAAGAATAATAAGATTCCAATGTCCTTGGCCTTGTATTAAAAGCTGTCCAAAATTTGGTCCATCTTTACTACCTCTAGACTTCAAACTTCCCTAATATTGATATCTTTGTTAGAAACTTTAAAATTTCCTCAGGGATACTGATTTCCTTAATGTTCTGTATATAAATCAAATTTGCATCCATCTGCCTAATGTTGCCATTTTCTAAAAATGTTCTCTCTCACTTGCAACTTAAATTCCAGTTCTTCCACAAGACTTCCCCCAATTTCTCCAGGCCACATTAAGCCCTGCCTTCTCAAAACTCTCTTATAACTTGTACCATACATGAATGACATCATATATTGCAAAGGTCAAGTCTGAGGTTGACCTTTGCAAAGGGACAGCAGGCATACATAGTCCTAATGAGTGGCACAGTCTTACCGAAATGAGTCTCACTATTCCCACGTGAGTACAAGCTCCTAGATGACAAGAACTGTCTGTTTTGTTCACAAAATCATACTGTCCACAGCAAGTAGACAGCACCTGGCACAGAGCGGGCACTCCGTATTAGATGGATGAATGAGTACATGAATGACTGAGCAAATGACCAACTGAATGAACAAAAGAACAATGAACACAAGAGAGCAATCTAGAAGGGGGCTGTAAAGCCAGTTTATAAAGGCAGTTTTAGATACACCAAAATCATGATACAATCATCACAATCCAATGAGATCTTTCTGGTGTATGTACCTACATACATATATAATTATTTACCTGGAGATTTTTTGAAGTCTACTTGGATAAGTGATACTGTAGCTCCTTATTTCTTTGACTTATAACATAGATTATGTCAATGTCCATAGTTTCTTTAACAATTTGATGTTTTCCTCTGGTGAAAGTCAGATCAATGGTACAGTACTTAAAGCCCCTTTAGCAAATAAGACCTATCCCTTATGGTAGAAAAAATGTTAAATGTATTTTAAATATATATGAACTGTGAAGGCAGGTCAAGTTCCTATAAATCAATACAATCAATGAAGAACTGGAGAAGAATACAATGTCTTAAGGAAGGGGGGGGAAGGAGAGAGGAAGAAACAGAGAATAAGGGAGAAAAGGAATCAGGAAGACAAGGCTTAGTCATTACACATACAAGTTCATCTGAACAAGATGAAAGAAATCAAATTACCTAATACCTCTATTTATTTATTCAGTCTAAATAAA
>NW_006299245.1:3911615-3928607 GCF_000327345.1 Myotis davidii | reverse complement strand
CATAGGACCTATTTTTAAAGAGTCAGGATGAGAGCTATAACACAGTAAATAGAACACTGTCAAACTTTTTGCCACCTCTCAACTGAACTATGTCAGAACTTCCAATGCATTTATCACCAAGGTATTAAAAAATAAAAATCACTGTCGAAGTCAATCACTTCACATCTACTGGGGAGGTAAACACTCTAAGAAACACACCATCACCCCACCACCAACTCTGTCCCCAAAAAAGTATTAAACTGGTATAAGATTTACTTCTCAATTTCTTTTCACTGACAGTTCTTCGTGAAAAAAGTGTTTGGCCTTTGTATTAAGAGCAATAAATAAATATGCTCACTTTTCTAAGTAATTTGGCAAAACAAAAACAAAAAAGCAAGAAAGATGAAAAAGAAAATCCAAGCACCCTTATATTACAAGCTGAATTTCAACTGAAGATATATTTTTACAGCTGCTCTGAACTTCTAGAGCTGGTTATTCTTAGAAACCACCTTGTGCTTACTTGGGCTTCCTTTACGGGAGAATTGTTACCAAAGTTTACTTTATATGATTCTTTTGAATGAATAAGATGTCCAGAGACTAGTCAAAGTACTAAGCTTGTACTTGAACTAACTTTCAAAATTCTAGGGTAAAGGAGATCCTACTAAAAAGCAGGGTTGGAGAAACCTGCTCAGTGAGCTCAGTAGTACTTTGATAAAATATAGGGCAGGAAAATAGAATAAAGATCATGTGCTCTCAGGGTTACTCCAGGCAAAATACACCTGTCTAGGTTAACTCCACTGTAAAAAGGAAAGATTAATATTCTCAACAGGGCATATAAAATCCAGATAAAAATGAATGTGAAAGCACTTTGTGATCCATACTACTGTACATATATTGTCCTAAACTTGATCTTTTTGGGGTGCCTGTATGACTGACTACACATGGGTATATAAACTAAGTCACCAGATAGAGCCAGCAAACTACTGCCTGTGGGCCAAATCTGGTGCCCAAACGTGTGTTTAGATAAAGGGTCACTAGATCACAGCCATGCCCATGTTCTCAGCAAGCCAGCAGGTTGAACAGCTGTCACGGAGCCCACCTGCCCTGCAAAGCAGAAAGCATTTACTATCTGGCCTTCTGAGATGGAAGATAATGGTAAGTTCTCAGTCAAGATTCCTATTTAACACCTGATGGTAGTTCTTTTAGGTTTTTTGTTTTTGTTTCTTTTTTCTTTTAAGTTTTTTTTTTTAATTTTCTTAAAGAGAAGGACAAATTCATTTTGGTATTTAAAGAAGGCATGCTATTTTTCTTGCATAAGGAAAAGGATCACAGTCAATTTCTAATGATATGCCTAAAATGATAGCACAGCTAATGTAAAAATGACATAATCCACTATTTTGGTTTGCACAATTAGTATCATTAAGCATTAGAAAGTATGTCCAGCTGGCATGCCTCAGTGGTTGAGTGTCAATCTATGAACCAGGAGGTCACAGTTCGATTCCTGGTGGAGCACATGCCCTGGTGGCTCAATCCCCAGTGTGGGGCATGCAGGAGGCAGCTGACAACGATCCGATCTCATCATTGATGTTTCTCTCTCTCTCTCTCTTTCTTCCTCTCTGAAATCAATGAAAGTATGTTTAAAAAAATAATTATAAAGTATGATTAACTTCTGAGAGAATCCATTTCAGATAATTAAGTGTTAATAGTGTTTAAGTTTAAAAGATAATGAAAAAGACAACTTCAAACCATGATACAAGGATATCTTATGGAGGTATTTTAAAACAAATTGTTTAAAAAAAAGAGTCTCAAAGGTGAAACAGAACATACAGCCCAATTCAGTCAGCAGCAAAGAGGCCGTCCTCAAAATAACAACAAAACAACCTATTATTTTAAGTGCTCTGGGGTCTGACATTCTGTTCCTTAAGATGAATGGAGAATTTAATGTCTGTGTACTTAATCCAGCTCTCCAATCAGATTATTTCAAAGACACAGAAAGTTAGGATTTTACTCCCAACAAAGATTAGTAGTAAAATTACTTTAAGAAATAGAATGATATAATTTGATTCTGGAAGCATCCACAGAAACTCCCATATTAGGAAAATAACCCGTGGGGAGGTTAAAGGACTTGTTCGCAATGACATAACCAGCGGCAGAAACCGTGCGAGCCCAGGGCTCCTGATTAGGACTGCAGAATGTACGTCATTATGCCATGCAGCCACACTCTTCACAGCATGGTCCCTTTATCTCAGAAATCACAGTTTCTCTCAAAAACATTTCTCAGAGGCTTTTGTGTAATTAAACTAGAAAAAAGGCTACCAGCTGCACGCAAAGGTGTAGGTTCAAGCAACCTTTATATAAATCTGATGTAAATTAGCAAATGTCTTAATGGCATATTAAATTTTTATAGAACCATTCTGCCACAATTAACTTTATGTTATTGCTCTTTTAAAATTGCTTAGAAGTGAATTTGCCTCTAGGAAGCAAGTGGGGGTATATGTTAGGATAGTCATTACTTTAAAAGGATAAAGAAATACCTCACATTCAGTCCCTTCTTTAAATGTTTACTATGTCTAAAAATGTTTCCTTTTTTGCAAGGTAACAGAATGAAAATTGAAATTGGGTTTAACACAGATTTTTACAAGCACCTTTACACTTGGATAAAACTTCTGGTCAAAGCGAAAAACAAGTCAATTATATGTATTTAAATACAGCTAACGTACTTCTGCATGTACAAGACATGTGCCACAGCACTGAGAGGCAAATGCATGAGAAAAATAAGCGGCCCCCAGGTTCCTATTTACACTGTAACCACTGTTACTCACTCAAGAATCAAGGGCCGCATAGACCAAGCACAGGTCTAAATTTATCATAGTTTTGAAAAACAAAACAAGGATCCAGGCATTCTGATCGAAACACGAGGATACCCTGATGACCCACCTCCACTACCAATGTGTTAGGCAGTAAACAGGACAGGCAGGCATATAAACACCACCAGTGGAAACATTCACGGTTCTCAGGAAGGTCTGGACCAGTTTTGCTACCCACATGGCTCGGCCTCAAAACTGTTCTCCACAGATCTTGTTCAATTGGTAGCCACAGTAAACCAGTAACCTCCTTCATCCTTAATTTAAAAATATGGAATTATGATTACAGAAATAGTTGCAAAAACTCGGTGAACATACACTGGAAACCAATAAAACTACATACTTAAAATGGATCAACTTTATATGTGAATTATATTTCAATAAAACGGTTAGAAATAAACACAAAAACCTGATCTAAATGGATAGAAGCATTTATAATCTTGATTTATTCTACTTACTGTAAACATTCCTCTATTTCCCTTCAAAAATACTAAACGTTTCTTACAAAATGCTGCCAGGTTAGGGGTGTTACATAATACAGAGCTTATGCACCCTATCACCTTTGAATAATTTTTTAAAGGTCAGAATCACATCTGGTCAAGAGTTTCAGATATTAACCAGTGACTTTGTAGCCCTTTTTGATAATAAACAGAGGAAAGCTCAGATTCCAGAAACAGTCTTTACAGGCCACATTAAACAAGACCTGACATTCTGAGCAATTTAGGGCAGTCACACTGGCACTCCTTGGCATCACAACATTGCTTTACGTTCTGAACATTTTATATTTTTGATGAAATTTGCAAGAAAATATTTTTTTCTATTTTTCTGTTGCTTTACGATATTTTTATTGATTTCAGAAAAGAAGGGAGAGGAAGAGAGAGATAGAAACAAGAGAGAATTATTGATCAACTGCTTCCTGCATGCCCCATACTGGGAACTGAGCCTGCAACCCAGACCTGTGCCCTGACAAGGATTTGAACCCTGACCTTCTGGTTCATAGGTGGACGCTCAACTCCTATAAGCCACGCTGGCTGAGCAGAAAATATAGTTTTTATCCAAACTGTAACCAATGTAGCACAGACTCATTTTTTTCCTTTATAAAGTCGTTAGGAATAAACTGCCTGTCAAGGACATAGAAGTTAATACGTTTGATTAGCAATGATGCAGCAATATGAAATTCAGAGCCAAGCCAAGTGCTTCAATGTGAAATGACTCCAGATAACTCTTTTTTTGCATACTTCTGAGAAACACTGTGTATTTTGGAGGACACAGAAGTCAAAAGGAGCTTTAGAAGATCTAATCCAGTCAACCTCAAAGAACACATCTACAATGCATCTTTTTTAAATCTGCTCATTGTAGGGCAAAGTCATGGTGGGCATGGTATGTCCTTGCAGGCCAATGTGATGTTGAAGGTTAAACTTGGAATGCAAGATTTCCATGCCTGTCTGGGACAGGAGGATGCAAAAGAAAAAGGGTTTCCAGTCCTTGATCTGAAGGAGATTTCTAAACCAACTACAGACAGTCTTCGGGTTACGTCAGACTCCACGTACGTAGTTTCGTGGTTATGTCGCCATCTCACATTCATTTATTAAAAAAAAAAGTTCCGTCATTTCGATGTACATACATATGTGCTTTATGTTTTTATTATTTATTTACCACAAGTAAAGGTCAGGAATTATCTTTCTTTTAAATTTTTTTTTACTGTTTCACTTAATTCCTAAAAATAACTTCATTACTTCTGTGTATGTGCTCCATGTGAGTGACGTAGGTGCTTATGGAGGTGGGTCCCTACTTACGGTGCAAATCGAGTTACATCCCGCCATAGAAACGTATCTCCGAGGTAAACCGAGGGCCTACTGTATACTCATTTAATACTTAAAAAAATCAGGCCACTTTTTACTGTAAGGAACTCAACTGGGAGACAGTGATCAGCACTAGAATCACTAGATTTACAATTAGCATTGCCTTTGAAATCCAGTCTTGCTGCACATTGATTGGTTCAGAGTTTACTCAACCTGTTGTAAAACAAGGTGCCAATAACAACCCCTTATGACTAATGTGACTGTTAAGTTAGAAAATAAATGTAAATTCCAAAAGAGCATAAATTTGTTTGTTTTCAATATTTTATCCTCAACATCCTAGAACAGCGTCTCATATCTAGAAAACACTCAGTACCTACTTATCAAAAAATTTTTTAAAAAGAAAGCACCTAGTACATTTCTTATCACATGATAGGCATCTGAAACCAAATGAAATACACCAGCACAAAGTGGTTTAAAATAAATAAATAAATAAACAAATAAACAAACAGAACAAAAACGCCAGGGTGCACTGAGCTACTTAGATGCCACTCCCTTCCTGTCCCTCTCTCAGCCCCTCCCATACCAGGTAAGTTCAGTGGATGGACTCCTGTGCTTCTCTAGAACTCCACATAAGATTCTCTTCCCACTTAGTGCAGTGACAATTACCGAATACATGCTCTGTGCTTCCTAAGGGCTGGGAACATACATTATTCATCTGTGTATTTCTAGCACCCATAAAACCAGCTGTTGCATGTGGGAGTGCAGATTACTTGTATTTAAAGCTACTGCAGGTAAATATCATCGGTCCCAAGGCCAAGGAGTATGAGAAAATGGTTGTTTCTTTCATACATTATTTGGATCTTCCAGTGAAGCTAAGCTTGTATAAAAAGAGTAAAATGGGAAGACCATGCATGAGCACTACAGTTAGACACTAGGAATGAGATCCCTTTTCCACTATGTATTATCTGTGAATCCTTGGGCACACTATTTTACTTCCATAAACTTCAATTTCCATATCTGTCAATGAGGTTAATAATACCTACTCTCACAGAATGGGACAAAATAATGCACAGAAGACACTTTGCTAGCACACAGTAAGCCTGGCTAAATGGTGATTGTTATCATTATTACCACCAGCTCTGTGTATATGCAAATGAAGGCTAATGAATTCAAATGGGTTATTTCTCTTCCTTTTTAAACAATAAGGAAGTCAGCACAGCCCTGGAGAAGATTACACTGCAGAGTGCAAGAGAATCAGAGTGCAAATTATCCTGCCCAAGCACCAGAAACTTCAGGCTGCTGCTGTGACAACTTCAATTCAGCCCATTTCTCACCCGGCCAGCCCATTTTTCAATTGGCACCTCCACATTTTCTCCTTTCTTGCTATTTTACCTCTGAAATACATTCATTTTTGGAGTCATCCTCACTTTTGACCTTAGGATTTGAAAATTCACCCACCAGTGAGAAACACATTCCAGGAGTTAAGAGGAACAGGGAGAGAAACTCTACACCCAGCTGATGTGTCTACTGCTAATGCCTAAAATTTCCCTCGCCCCCCAGTTGGGTGCCTTGCCAAGTGAGAAGAGGGTGAAGTGGGGCTGCCTCACTATTAATTCTCCATTCTTAGACCAGTCTCAGGCTCAGCAGCTTTAAAGAGAAGACCCCTTCATTCAAGGGAACCTATCTCAAACAGTAATACACTGTCCGTAAAGGAAAGTAACCAAAATAAGAAGAAAAGTACAGTGATTTCAGTCTCTCCAGGTGAAGCTTCTGACAGCCAGGAAAGTAAATGTTCCATTTGAATTCGAGCTTAAGTCAAGCTGGGGTCCTAGGATGACAAAAGGCAAACACACTAATTCTGCAGTTGAAGCTAATTGTGGGTAGGCAGGGGAGGCAAGAAAAGGAGGGGCCTGAAATAAAGGAAGCAACAGCAAAAAAACAAAACCAACAATCCCATTTCAAAAAGCACCCTGGAATTATTAACATAGCAATAGAGAATCTTATGTAGGTCAGAGTCTTAAGTAATGATGAACTTGAGGGATGGGTACATGGAGGTAAATTACCAGTCTCCAGTCTTAACTGGCAGATGAAAATTACTTCCATAGTAACAATTTTTTTTTCATAGATTAAAGAAGGGAAGCAAAATTAAAGGAGCATTTATAAAATCGTTAGACTTAGAGGAGGAGACTCTACCTTCAACTAATCCAGTGTCTGATTTCTGTGGGCCTCCGGTTCTGTTAAAAGAGAGGAGGTAGCATGTAGACAATTTCTAATATCCTTCTCCAGCTACAAAAGTTTGTTTTTATGAAAATTTTATGTATGATATCATATGAGAGTATCAGATTCTCGGTGTTCATCAGTGGTTCCCAAACCTAGCTATTCATTAAATCACAGGGATTTAATCCTGCTCCCTCTCCACCTGCCTGCACTCAGTGCCTCAGAGGGAAGGAGGGGGTAGGGCTGTGTGGAGGCAGGCAAAGGGGGCAGGTGGGGGGAGAGGGTAATGGGGACATCTGTAAGAGCGTCAACAATAAAAATTAAGGAAAATTTTAAGAAAATGAATTAAAAGTAAGCAGACTAAAATATTTTTATTCAGTAGCTTCCAGTTGTGTGCTATAATCTCTGGTTTAAACCACTTTCTCCAGGGCAGGCTAATAATCAACCATATTTGGAATATTCCAAGGAAACTCATGATTAATCCTAAAATCTTCAACTATCACCCTCTCCCACCCCACCCCATGTATCATCTATCAAATAAATCAAAACTTTAAGTATTGGATTTTCTGAAATCAAAACCAATTTTACATATGGTTCTCTCCATTAGCCAACATTTAAGATTTAAATTTCTGTAAAGACAATTTGGTCTAATTACAATTCAAGTATCCAAAATATTTGATAAAATTTTTGGTAGCCTGAAAATAGTATTACTTTAGAAACAAGATTTCTTTTTGCCTCTATTCTCTTCCTAGGAGGTGGGGCAAATAAACTAAAGCACTGAACCACAATAAAAGCCAGCCTCACCGTGTTTCTCTGCAGAGGTTGTTATAACAGAGATTCTGGAATCAGCTGCAAAGATATTGCTTGCCAGGGAGGGGAAGGAAGAGGGAGGACGAGATCAACATTCACCTAAAGGTGATAACAGTGTTTCTTTCTCCAAAGAAAATGAGACTTGCATGCAGTAAGATATTGGCAGCTACTGAACTAATCTTCCTTACTATAAACCTGGCTAAAAGGAAATATACAGGAAACAAGGTGGTGGGGGGAAGAGGACAGGAAAGCCAGTCTCCCCTCCACCTTCAGATATATAAGCAACAGCACCATCCTGAGCCCAGAGTGGAAACAATCAGGCTATGAAAGGCTGAGATGATGGCAAACGAAGACAAATGTACATATAATCGTGTTCAATCAATTAAACAAAAGATAAATGATGGAATCGTCTGTTTGAAAGAATTATTCTTGAAAAGGGTTTTTCTTCAACATTCTTTTAATTACCAGCATTGGTGAACCACCATATGACAAAGACTCCAGTTTTTGTTGATTGACATTTCACCCTGCATCCCATGAGGAAAGCCACAGCCACACTGAGTGCTGTGCACAAGGACAAAAAGTTCGCTACTACTGGAAGGCTGTGGAAACACATTAGAATGATGGTGACTGTGGTGATATCTACTATAGGAAAAGAATTTGGCTAAAAAGTGAACATATCCTATATTCCTGCATAACAACAACCTTACAGGCAAACATTATGTCCCATTTTACAGATCATGTAATCGAGGCTCCAACATGCCTAGTGATTTGCCTAAGGTCACATTGCTTAGAAAATGATTTAAATCGAATTCTGCAGGCTGCAGTCCTATGAGTCTTAACTGCAACTATGCGTGAAAAAAATTAGCCAAACACCAAATGATTATTTAAAATAAACAGCTGTTGTTTTCCATGTTAGATATATTTAATATTTTATCGCACTATGTCATGAGATCTTAAGAAGAAAGAAACTACACTGAATAGAACACATAAACTGGCAATATTCTGACTAAATCCTAAATATAGGATAAATAAAAAATTCTATGTAATTTGAATAATTTGAAGTTTTCCATTACATAAAAGTTATGAAAAACACTCAATTCATTCATGTATAATCTAGGTATAATTTAAATAAGTTATATAAGCTTGTATTCATGCAGCCTGTTCTGATGGAACATGTAACACACACATCTTTTATAGGGAGAGGGACTAAGATAATGCTAACAGGCATAACAACTCAAAATTCATAAATTAAACTATTAAGGTTTTCTCTTTTTTTAGTTTTTAAATGTATAAAATTTCATTATTTTTAAATATGTTTTTATTGATTTTAGAGAGAGAAGGGAAGAGAGATGGAGAGAGGAAGAGAGTGCAACATGGACCAGGTCAGCTGCTTTCTGTATGCTCCCTACTGGGGATCAAGCCTGCAACCTGGGCATGTGCCCTGACCAGGAATGGAACTGGCAACCTCTAGGTACAACTGAGCCACACCAGCCAGCAAAATTTCATTATTTTTAAACACAACTGATATTGAATCTGATGAACTCTATTAAATGTACTTGATATTTTAATGGAACAGCAATATTTTAATGGAAATTCTAGATATATTTTCCATTTCTTCACTTACTAAAAATGAAGTCATTTATTTGTGTTTAAATGTCCTTTATTTTCCCCATGTTGTCTCTGCTGTTTTCTTTGAATCTTACATTAATTCTAAGAAAAGTGATAATCATATACACAAATGCAGGCCTTACAGATTCCCCCATCATAGCAAAGAGAAATATTACACTCTTTGCATTTTATTTGACTTCCTGAAATTAAATGAATAAATATGTGGAGAAAGAAAGTGTCCTTTGGAATGGAAACACTGCCTTCACTAATCAAGGCCATAATTACTGGAGAAACATATAATAAATTCTGAATGCATGCTATTTCACTTGATGCTGGAGTTATAATCGGACCAACAGAGCATACAGGAGCCATCTGGGTGCTGCAGAGCTGTAAGGACAAACCCAGAGGGCAAGGGCACGGCAACCTTCCTGGCTCCAAGTCATCTCAGATTTTGGCACTGGGACTGTTCTCTTCTGATTTGTTATTAACCTCTTTGAAGAAAGAAATACCATGAGCAATAGGTATGAAACTTGATGTTTAGAGGAAAAATAAACAACACACCATGCAACCTTATCACTGCATCACATTTCAATCGGATTTTAACTATCAATAAATTTGATTTAATACTCAGTTTTATCTACCCTACCTCCTGCTCTATTCTTATCTTTTAAAGAATCCCTAATGCACTCATGGAATGTGGCTTTCTATTGCTTAAATTTCATTTGAGAAATCAACACTAAATTCACATTTTTGTTATTCCAAGTATTTAAGACAGGGATTTGACTTCCAGGCAAGGACAATGGACTTCAAATTCGTACAAACCATGTCATTTCGTTTTCTGGGAAACTGACAGTATCAGTTGAAAATGAGTAACCTGATAATCACAATATCCTCCTCAGTTCGTTTGATTCCTCTGAGGCAGGTTATCGAAAATTGAGCCGAGTGATGTAATACACATCGCAGACTGTTATGAGAACAGCATAGATGATTTCAATGAGACTCATTATTTATTCATCACAATTTGTGTGTCATTTTCACTGACGGTATAGTGATTAACTGGTTGAAATTCAGTGCTGACAGAGTATTTAATTCTGTACTGTAAAAAAAGGACCCTTTTTAATCACTGTTGTCTTCCTGTAGAAATGAGTGCAAAACAAAGAGGGATTCTGTACTTGTGGCCATTCCGGGTAATATTGGAACGCTGTGCAGCAATGCTGGGAGAGCAGGCACAGGAGAAAGTCCTTAAGGACTCCCTGGTTTTTTTTCATTAGGGGTGTACAGTAATATGCCAGATATTATAGAATAACAAGTAAAATCATACTAGTCTTTTTTAATGTTTATTTTAATCCCACAGAACAAGATAAACACTGATAGAAGAGATCTTCACTGAATTAGTTATAACCCCCACTCCTGAGTCTGATTCTTAATCTCATCACCAAAGGGACCCCTCCTCAGGTTTAGGAGGACAGAGAAAAAGTCCCCCCAAGTGGCAAGAAGGCGCTAGCCTGCACATTCCCAAGCTTCTCCCATGGACCATTTGAAGTGCAAGCCCATTTAAAATCCACATATTGTCTCCAAACATTATTAGAGATTATGTTTATAACAGTTAACATATCTTAAAAGGCCCCTACACTGTTGTACACACCAGCTATCTCAATGTACCTCCACACCAGCTATCTCAATGTACCTACCTCCACACCAGCTATCTCAATGTACCTCTACACTAGCTCCCTCAATGTACCTCTCTAAATTCCTGCACTCTCTGTATCTGCCAAAACGACAGCTCAGTGGTCTCCAGGAACTTCCTATCTGCACAATGCACATGCTCTACCGTCCACTTTTCCTCCCCTCTCCAAATATAAACGCCTACGTTCCAACTATCCTTCGGGGCCCTGCACAAAGGTCTCTGCTCCAGAAGTCCCTTCCCTGATACCCTGGGCTGGAAGTAACCTCCCCTTCATCTAAATTCCCCTAGAACTCCCAACGTCGCACTACAACCCTCACTACTTTCCAGCTTGAATTTCAGTTCCATAGCTACAGGCACTGTTCTCAACTTCCTTCTACTCTTCAGTGTCTTTAAGGACAGAATTTTGTCAATTCATCTTTGAATCCCCACATTGCCAAATACAGAGCCTTGCACAAAAATGAAAATGCATATTTGTGAGACTAGATTGCTGTTCCAAGGACGAACAAACACTCTAATGCGAGCATCACCAAATCTTGTGAGGCTACCCAGATTTAAATTACTCGACTCGAGTACAGAATCCTCTTAAATTAGCTCAGCAAAGAAGCCAACCTGCAGGAATAAAATACCTTATTAATCTTTGACTTTTTCCACTGTACAGTATTTTTGAACCTCGACTTTATTTGTGGTATTATCTGGTTAGCAGTGCTGGCAGCTGCTCAAAGTTTTAAAGGACTATAGGTCATGAATATTAAATGCTACAACTAATTTACTGGGAGGAAATCCAAATTCATTTGTAAGTGCATGACAAATAGCCCCAGTTTCAATATTGCTAGGAACTACTGTGATCAGAATCGGAGTATCTTGCTCTAACTGGATTCTCAAAAAGTCAGGTGTAAGGCAAATAAAGGGAAAGAAAATAGAAACAGGACTTGAAGTGTAGCACAGATGTTGATTGAAAAAAAATCAGAAACAGAAATATGTATCACATTTCACTCAATGCAATAGACACGAGGGTCACATCTTGAGTAAAACCATAACCCACCCTAGAAAAGGGACAAAGCCTTAAATGATAACAGATTCCACCAATGCCATCCCCAGCAGGTAATCAAATAAAAAGGCACATGTGGATTCAATGTGTAAATACCTACGGGGTATCCGACTGGCTTTTCAGGCTGTTTTATAAATGGGGAGTCACACAAAATGTCAGCTGTACAGAAGTACCACGTTTAATCTCTTCGGTGTTCAAATAGTGACAAACCAAAAACCTTCAACAGAACATTAACTCCCACCCTCAGAAACCATTCTGAAAATAAACCTTGTAAACGGTTTGGAAATATGGGGTTGTTGGCTAGTTTAGGGCTGATCACTGCATCCTGATGTGAGAATAAAGATAATAAAGATTAACTTCACTCACCATAAGCTACCTCCATCATTCACACCATGCTTAGTATTAAAATTTAAAAAGCATATTTATAATGAACAAGATATACTAACAAACAACATAGAAACAGACTCATAGATACAAAGAACAGACTGACAGTTGGTAGAGGGGAAGGGTTTGGTAGCTGGGTGAAAAAGGTGAAGAGATTAAGCAAAGGAAAAAAACTCATAGACACAGACAAAAGTTTGGTAATTACCAAAGGGAAAGATGGTGGGGGAGGTAGAAGAAGGTAAAGAAGAAAAAATTATACGGGAAGGAGACTTGACTTGGGGTGGCAAACACACAGTACAATATACAGATGATGTACTATAGAATTGTATATCTGAAACATATAAAATTTTATCAACCTGCAGGAGTTGTCACCTCAATAAATTCAAGAAAAAAATAAAAATAAATAAATACAAATAAATAAAAAAGCATATTTAGAGAAACTGTTAAAAGATCAAACTAAAAGGGCTTCATTTTTCCAAATTATCTTAGGCTATTATTAGAATTGCTTAGACTGACTTTCAGATTTCCTTTAATTTTTTTTTTTCCACCTGTAACTGAATAAGTGATTATGAGGCTAATAAGGGAGGAAAAAGATGTTTCCATATTAAAACAGTTAACAGATGTTAAATAAGCACAGAAAATAGCCACTAGACAAGCAATGACTGATGTTGGGTAAGTAAGAAAAACGTAGCTTTTACTGATTTTATTACCCATGTACCTCCTGGGGCCATGAGAGACTTGTAAAAAATTTTGTGGGCAGATAAAAGTCTAACATTTATTTGCAAAGCTAGTTTAAGTATATTTCACGGGTCTTCCCCACCCCCACCCTTACTTTTTGACCATATAAAACTAAATAAGTGAAAGTCATCAAAAGAAGGCAAAAACAATCACTTGGTGAGACGTGGTCATGAAAATGTATTTTTCAACATTTTTCTGACATGCATTTCTGCCAACCCCCCCTGCCAGACCTCACTAACCAGGAATGAAATCCTCATCATATAAAGGGAAGAACACAGAATTTCACTTGAACATATCAAGCACATTATTTTTAAAATATAAATCTTAAACAAGTGTAAATTCATTAATGTACTAGTACCTACTATGTGCCAGTGTGCTACAGTCCAAGAATAATGTGGGCAACATTCTGAAACTAAGAAGCAGGAATATTTTTAAATTTTGTTTATAATGTTATGAACACTAATTTTGTTTATACACATTTCAGAACATTACATATTTAGTGTTGTTTTTACAAATCCTATTTCATGTCATATTCAACCATATTATTTTATAAATCATATGACTGTCAATAAGCATTTAAGTTAAATATTAATTTTTTAGCATATTCAGAACAGTACCTGACAGATATAAACACCAAATGTATTTATTAAATACTAAATAAAATATCTACAATATGTCAGGCACTTACTATTTTTCACATACTTCATTGAAGAAAAGTATAAATTTCATATTGGCTTTGCAGAACTGCAAAAACCTTATACATTGCCCTGACTGAGTAGCTCAGTTGGTTAGATCGTTGTCCCTGATATGCCAAAGTTGTGGGTTTGATCCTCGGTCAGGACACATACAAAAATCAACCAATGAATGCATAAATAACTGGAACAAATCAACACCTCTCTCTCTCTTTCTCCCGCCCTTCCTCTCCCTCTAAAATAAAAAATAAAAACAATTTTTTTTTAAGAAAACGTTATGTATGATATGGACATGCATATCATTTGCATGAGCCTTTTAAATAAAAAATGGCAGCCAAGAACTCTGGTCAAATTCAGCCATCCCAAGGATTTTTGTGTGGCTCAATAATAACCAACATTAAAAAAACAGATGTCATCGAAAAACTCCAGATGTCTATCTTCTCAGAAAAATCTTAAAGTCTACCAAACCGAAACCTTTATTTACTTCTTTATTTTTACTGCAGTAATGGGATGGAGTGGAGTGCGAGTTGTAGGGCAGCACCTTCTGCCTGGCCCTGGTACACATTCGAGTTTGGGGACCAGGATCTGAAAAGAGGTACAGAACCGAAACCACTGTGAAGAAAGAAGCTGAGGGTGACTGCTATGAGAAAAATAATACTGACAAAACTGAAAAAGTGGGAATCTTGCTCCTCCAGTTCTAATAAACTCAAGCTTTCAGAGGACCCTCCATTTTTAGATCTTGAGTGCTGACTGGTTCTCTAATTTGCATAATAGAGTTAAACATTTGTACACTAGAGTTTTCTGTTTATATATGTGTTATATTTTTATGAGGCAGAAAAGATTATTTCATCTGGCAAACACAGGATAACTACGTTGCAGAGTTAATTGGTAAGATATTTAGGATAATTATTCTTTTAAGGTTTAAAAGAACCTTCTAACTAAAGTTTTAATCCACTTCCTTCAGTCTCTTCCAACTCACCCAAGCATTTAAAATCTACGTTTTTAAAAAAAGAATATGGAATTTTCTATAACTTCCATATGTAATCTATGCCAGCGCTTACAAGCCCCACAGTCATGAGATTCTAAATGAAAGTTTGTGCTTAAATGTGCATGATTTGGCTTCACTAGATCTCTAATTCACTTGCTTTCAAACCACTGTACATTTAAAGACAACTAGACAGTGACATCAGAGACATGACAGTGTGAGAGATCCCCTTGGTCTCCCCCCTTGATGTTTCAACAATTTAAACAGCTATAATTAAACAAAGTCTTCCCTGCTCAATGCACAAACACACCTGAGAACCGAGCACGGAGAAATCTAAAGGTGGGCAAGTGGGAATGAACCGGGGAGGAGAGAAGGGAAAAGTATTGAGCTGAGCCACCTGCAGCCAGGAGCTCAAGGTAGGGCTCAGCCTGGAGAGGGGAAGAATCAGGTTTTGGCTGGCACTCCCTTCAGTCAGGAGGAGCTGAGAGATTTGGGGGACATTCCTGCAGGAGTTGGCATTATGAGCTACAGCTGAACCCAGTTGTCCGGTGGTTGGCATTCCACTCAGAGAAACCAAAGTCATGAAGCCTGGCTGCCCCTTATTTTCCTAAAGCTTGCTTCCTTCACCCTTGGTTGCAGAGCACATTATCTGCAAATCTGAGAACTAGGACTATAGAATCACTATTTCCCTGAGCAAAAGGCCCACTCTGTGAATGGTCTCAGGATCAGGGCAAGAAGGGAATTCCACAGAGGTTCGGGGTCACAATTACTGGAGGACAAAGCAATTTAGAAGGTGGACAGGTTATCCCAGTCCACCCTCCCCCCACGCATCATGGCTATACTGACTGCAGTGTCTGGCAGTAGAGGACAGCACTGAGATTTCACAAATTTGAAGCCCCACAGCCCACCATGTTTATTCATTGGCAGGGTTGGTTCCCTAGGACTGGGGTGACCAGATCACAGGGGAGGTACCCACCTCCCATTTTCCATCACTGCAGGGATCTGAAAAGCCAAAGAACAAGAGAGCCAAGAAGAAAAAAAAGAAAGAAATCATGAGTCAACGCCACCTACTGGAAGATAATAGGACTTCTTTGTTTCAATCTACTAGAAAAATGCCACTCATTCATAGATGCCTAGACAGAGGAAGGAATCCATCAAATACCAGGAATAACCAAGGTAGGGAGGCAGCTAAGGAAAAAAATAAAAATCTCCAGAAAATAAATTGAAAGACAAGGAAATATGTGATTTAAATGACAAAGACTTCAAGATCGAGAGGTTAGGAAGGAACCAAGATGGCGGCATAGGTAAACACCGGAGATTGCTGCCTCGCACAACCACTTCAAAAATACAACTAAAAGACGGAATGGACATTACCCAGAACCTGAAATTTCAAACGGAGATTTTTTGTTTGGGAGATGGATGAGTAAAACTTGGCCCCTAATGTCTTCTATTATAGGCTGAGGGCGCGATTGTTTACAATCGGGAGGGAGTCGCAGACTCTGAGCTCCAGATCCGGGCGAGTCGCTAGGGACTCAGACTCAAACGGGAGAAGCTGGGCTGTCTGGCCTCGGTCGGAACTTGAGGGCAGCTTTCTCTCCGAGGTTTGCAGTGGTTGCTGGGACTCTGAGAGGCAGAGCCTCTGGGGACGGGACTGAGAGCAGCGATAACTGCTCGCTTCGCCTGCCCTGTAGATCCCCTGGGACTTGCCCCGCCCAAGCGCTGCACAGAGGCATTTGCCGGATAGCCTCAGGCAAAGGCTAGATTAGCAGCTCCCTAGAGGACAGAAGTTCTCCCACTGCAGACACAGCTGATTCTGACAGCCCCTTGGCCTGGAGGTCAAATCCCCCCAAGTGTTACCTAAAACAATCCAGGCTTAACTACAACAAGACTTCACACAAAGACCACTAGGGGGTGCACCAAGAAAGCATAAAAAAATGCGGAGACAAAGAAACAGGACACAATTGTCAGAAATGGAGGATATAGAGCTCAAAACCACACTTTTACGGTCTTTCAATAATTTTCTAGAAACTGCTGATAAACTTAATGAGATCTACAAGAAATCTAATGAGACTCTTGATGTAATAAAGGACCAACTAGAAATTAAGCATACATTGAAATAAAGAATATTATACAGAATCCCAACAGCAGACTAGAGGATCGCAAGAAACAAGTCAACGA
>NW_006299245.1:3910283-3911397 GCF_000327345.1 Myotis davidii | reverse complement strand
CCTCACTTCTTTATCCAGCAAAGCTATCATTCAGAATTGAAGGCCAGATAAAGAGTTTCACAGAAAAGTAAAAGCTAAAGGAGTTCATCACCACCAAACCAGTATTATATGAAATGCTGAAAGGTATCCTTTAAGAAGAGGAAGAAGAAGAAAAAGGTAAAGATACAAATTATGAACAACAAACATGCATCTATCAACAAGTGAATCTAAGAATCAAGTGAATAAATAACCTTGTGATCATAATAGAATCAGGGACATAGAAAGGGAATGGACTGACTATTCTTGGGGGTGGGGAAAGGGGGGTGGGAGATGCCAGAAGAGACTGGACAAAAATCATGCGCCTATGGATGAGGACAGTGGGTGAGGAGTGATGGCAGAGGGTGGGTGGGAACTGGGAGGAGGGGAGTTATGGGGGGAAAAAGAGGACAAATGTAATAATCTGAACAATAAAGATTTAATTTAAAAAAAAAAAGATCGAGAGGTTAATATCTAGGCCTCAGTGATATTCAGCTCTGGCCCAGAAAAGCAGGAAAACCAGAAGTACTGACACCATGGCTGACATCAGGGCCAATGCACTGATCAACAACCCCTACCCTAGCACCAACAAATCGATAGAGACCACGACCTTGACCATGACGCTAACTCTCTTAGTCATCGTAATTATTTTTTCTCCTATATACTCCAACCACTAGAAATCTTTGGGAAGCCAGGTCTTTGAGCATTTGCTCAGTTGTGTCTCTGGGGCTGGGCCACTTTCTAAAAATAAGCTCTTACTTTCCTTGCTGCAAACCACGGTTTGATTTTATGGGCTTTGATGCTCACAGGCAAATGGGCCCCTTTGGTCTGGCAACAGCGGTAAATGGAAATTCTTTATAAGAAACCACAGTGTTTCATAGATTTCAAGGCTAAGTCTTGAAACACCCAGAGTTGCATCTTCAAATAGGTCAATTTTGTCGGAAAACAAAATTCTGAGTAAATTTGAAGATCAAACTGGCTTTATGGAATGATTCATGAATCAGGCAACATTCCACCAAGGTAACAGAAAGGAGCTCCAAAGACCTGTACAAAATGGAAGGCTTCTATAGGCAAAAGGCAGAAAAGATAGAAAGAGAGG
>NW_006299245.1:3905944-3910264 GCF_000327345.1 Myotis davidii | reverse complement strand
AGTGGGATTACCTCATCCTACTTTGGGGGACAGAAACAGTCTAGAAGGCAGATTACCTCTACAGTACTAACCAGGGAATTGCAGATTGACTGAAGTTCACATTTTTGAGGGAGGCTGACGTTGCAATTATGTCTTGATTTGTTGAGGCGGTCTTAGCACAGGTGACTCCACTCTGAACCTTTTCTTTAACAGCCCCAACCTCCATGGGATAAGAACCTCCATGGGATAAGAACCATGATTTAAACTTATTCTATTTATTTACATGTCAAATAAACCAAGAAAGCTTGCTATTGTTAATGACATGGTTTTAAAGGAAAAGAAAAAGATTATTCTCCCTATTCTCCCTAAAAAAATAATTAAAACTGCTTTGAAATTAAGAGCTTGACTCTCAAACCAGATGTTGTTTGCTTTTCTTTTAAGGTTTTAGCATTTAATTGAAATCACAAAAGAACTTCATTAAGCCCTTGATACTTGAGTTCTAACTGAAAGGTTAAGCTTCCCTGCAGAGAAGCATAGCAGTTAATTGCCTGCCTACTAAATAAAAAAAATAAAAAAATAGCCATTTTTTTAAAAAGTACAGTCAAACCTTGGTTTTCCATTTTGAACCATTCACTTCTCAACTAGACAACCCTTTCATGCTGATACCTGTATGATGTCTCAAACTGCAAAGGTGACAAAGGAGTGAATGTGTGTGTATCAGTCAGTTTACTGCTAAACATCATGTTGTTAGCATCTCAGGAAATAGTGCGGGGAATATTCTCGTGTTTTTTGCTTTTATTGCTGCTTATTATTACTAAATTTTCATTTTTTACTGTACATTTCATGTCCTTTTTGTCGTTAAAGTGTTTATTTATAGATTAAAGAGTACATTAGACATGTACAGTATCTAAGAAAGGTTAAAACAGGGAATCATTTGGGGGTCTGGAATGGATTAATTCAATTTACTTAATTTCTAATGGGAAAAAATGATTCGGTTTTCGAACAGCGTCTGGAACAAATTAAGTTTGAGAACCGAGGTTGCACTGTAAATGTTTCTGTTTCTATTTCCTTCCATTTTTTAATTTAATTTCTTCCCAATTCAATTTCAAGCAAAATAGGGAACTGAGGAGGGAAAAGTTAGTCAATACTAGAAAACTTGACAGCTTTCTCAGGGCAAATATCCAAATCTGTAATTCCTTGCTTAAGTGTCTAAGAAGCAGGAACTGGCCTACACCGTGGCGGAGGTTTGCAAACCCTGGCCACGTGGAGTCTGCATACTTAAAGCCAAAGCAAGCGAGTTTATTGTGAGTGAGTGGGGATGGGGCAATAGGTAGAAGGCACTTTCTCAAGATGTTCCAGTTTACCCAATGCCTCCGATGAACACTCTAGCAGAAAACTGTTCGGATCACTTTAAGAGTATGGGATCCCAAAGTGCTTATTTGACCTTCCAACAACATTGCATTTGAAACAAATCCTAAGCCCTGAAGCAAAGGCCTTAATTGGCCTCAGGGCAAAACTTATAATAACCACTTTCTGTTTTGACTCTTCTATTCTATTACACCACAAAAAGGAAAAGGTGAATATGATTCATTGTTTAAGAATTTGAGTTCCGAGCACACTACAGAGAAGGGTTCTTTTCCATCGTCAACTCAGGAAAATAATATTAACACTGGGAAGGATTTCCCCTCTATAGTCTAGTTAGTATCTAGCTCTATAGCCAGCTGTGATATATTTACAAATACACATTATGTATAGGAGGCAATGTGTAGGATTAGAGTTGGAGCAGAAATTAGGAATGAATAAAAATAAATTAATTCTAAAGATGCATAATCTTTCCAAGGCAAAACTATCCTTCTACACCTCCTTTGAAATCATGAAAATAAGTAAAGAAATCTGAGAAATCAGTGACTGAAACCCAGGTTAGTAGGGGAAGGTCAGAAAGGACACTTCCACTTACTGAAGATCAAAAAGTTACTTACGTTAAATTCTCTTTGAAAAGGAACAAATTTGCCTTTTAAATGGTAAAATAGGACCAAGCAAGAGATGACTCAGAAATCCAATGCTTGAGCACCAACAATCACTTACTTTGTAAATGGTAGGTAGGATCTGTTTCATTTTCAGCCTGTGAAAGACGAAGACATCGTAAACTGCTGAGACTGCCAGAACAGTCACTCCTTGTTCCTTCCACAGCATGCTGCATCCCGCACACAGCCCTGTCCCCAGGAACCAGCCCCACGTCCTGGCTGAGTAGCCTCTGGTAGAGCAGTGTTTAATGTAGCAGAGCAAGGAGAGGAGAAAGAAGAGACTGGCCCCGACATCGGCTCGACCCACGATTCCTGCCACGGCCTCCGTGTGGATGGGGTGAGAGGCGAACATCAAGCCCGCCATGAAGGTCCAGTATCCGTCCCCAAGGAGTATCTTGGAGAAGCTCGTGAAGAGACCAGTGACTGCCGCATGCAGTAGGATATTGACAAGATGGTAGCTCCAGGGATTCAGCCCTCCGATGGCATGGTTCAGGCGAAAAGAAAGCGTGCAGAGTGGCCGGTAGGACTTGTGGCTGCCACTGTGGGTTAGAAGAGTCCCCCAGAAATCATTGTAGAAAATGTGCGTCCATGGCGTTTCTGGGAGAAGGTCCTGATTAGTCTTGATAGCACGGCTGAAAAACAAAATGTTAAAAAAATCAAATGAAAACTACAGGGAAAAAATATTAGATCATATTGGTAAGATATGATCTTCCTCCCTAGCTTTTTTGTCATGAGACTTTATGCTGGGGTTCCAGGAATGCATAATTAATGCAAATGAACTTTACTTGTAGATTGAATTGAGATCCTCCCCTTATTTCTTACTAGCACCACAATTAGAATTGTATTTCTTTGCCTCAAAAGCTTTCTTCCTTGTTTGAATGCAAGTATGTTTGAAGAATAAATGCAGAGGTTCTATCATTGATTTAAGCCTTATGCAGAGGTTGCTAAACAAGTGCCCTAAAAATCACTTGGCATACTGACTAAAAATGCAGAGTCTAGGCCCCAGGTTGATGTGAAACCTGAGAATATGCATTCTTTAAAAGCACAGCCCCAGCTGATACTGGTGCAGGAGATACACTAAGAGCAAGAACTAGCCCCCAAGAGAAATAAATTTTAAATAGACTATTTGTGCCTGGAGCAATGCCTCTCAAACATACACATCATCTGGGATTCTTGTTAACAGGCAGGTTCCACATTTCTAACAAATCCCCAAGTAAAACTGACTCTGCTGGTCTGTGGACCCCACTTTGAGTAGCAAGGACCTCTACCAGTGATGGCGAACCTTTTGAGCTCGGCGTGTCAGCATTTTGAAAAACCCTAATTTAACTCTGGTGCTGCATCACAAATAGAAATATTTTGATATTTACAACCATAGTAAAACAAAGACTTATATATATTTTTGATATTTATTTTATATGTTTAAATGCCATTTAACAAAGAAAAATCAACCAAAAAAAATGAGTTCGCGTGTCACCTCTGACACGCATGTCATAGTTTCACCATCACTGAGTCCTATACAGCTGGAGAGATGAGTAAGAATGGCTTTCCATCTATCCAAATATTGCCCCTCTTCCTACACTCCAATAAACTTCAGCCTTTACCCCTTCTGAGCTCGCACAAGACTTAGTGTCATCTACACCAGATGCCACAAGGATGCACTTCCTTGTCTCTTGCTTTTGAGGACTGGTAACTCAAGGAGGAATAACTTAGTGTTCGCTGAGCACTTCCTATCAGCCAAGCCTCTGCTGGTCTCCTTGGCTGTATCTTCTTGGTTAATTCTTGGAATAACTGATGAGATAGATATTATGTTATGTGCATCTCTCAAGTGAGCAAATTGTGATCGAGAAGGGTAAATCAATAAAGAATCCAAATTCACAGCAATCAGAAATAACAAGGTCAAGTTTCATGGCCCATGCTCTTTCCAGTATGATGGGATCCTCAAAATATGATCCACAAACCACAAGGAGTATGTGAGAAAATACACAAACCTTGTAAACCTCTGAATGGCTATATTGGTTTTAGCATATAATTGAAATAAATTTTAATTATCACATCAAAGCTGGATTTCATAGATATCTACTCAAAATTAAGCTGTTAAACATTAACAAGTCAATGTAAACATAGACATGAAGGAATCAACAGTGGATAAGGTACAATTGTGGAAGGCAGCACATAAATAACTCAGTTTGGAGGGTTGGAGGATTCCTGTTCTATGGCATTATACCTGCCAGAGAATAGGATGGCATCTGGAGTCTTTTGTATCTCCAGTGCAGCTATCTCAGTACTTACAGAACACAAGAGAGGGACGAGTCAGAAA
>NW_006299245.1:3886471-3905922 GCF_000327345.1 Myotis davidii | reverse complement strand
AATGAGACACTTAAGTAGAAAACTCTTGCCTACTCCAATGCCAGGACTTTTTAAGGGGATGTGGGTGCATGCGTAGCTAAAGGATAGATGGTGGGTGGCCACTCTGAAGACCTTTACCTATAGCCACTCCACCAGTTCTGCCTTTCATTGTGAGGCAGCCATGATTAAAGGAATTTCCATATGAATTTTACCAAAAATCAGGTTGCAAAAACCCTGGCTGAAGGAGAAATGCCCGAGTCCCAGCTGTGTTATTTACTGAGTGACTTCAAAAACAAGAGTATGGAACAGATTAAAAACCCATCCTAAGTGTTTAATAGAAATAGTAGAGTTAGTACTTCATTTGAGATCAATGGCTGGTCAATGCTGGTTTTCAACAGCTTCTCTAAACGGCCTCCCAATTAACCTCTCTGAGCTTCAATTTCTGTAATGATAATAGTTTTACCTTGAAATCATTTAACAAACACTTGTAATTGTTCATTTGCCTTCTATGTAGGGAAGCAGAGAACACTGCTTTGCAGATACACAGGTGTTCTGGAGACCCAGAACAAATGACATCTCAGGCCTGCTAGCTGCTACTGTGATTCTACAGAGACTGGGGTCAAATTTATAAAAAGTCCCTTATTGCAGTCTGCTTGACCCACAACCTCTGAACTTGGGTACATTTGGGGGGTTAAAATTAAAACAGACTGGCCTAGCTGGTTTGGTTCAGTGGGTAGAGCATCAGCCTTTGGACTGAAGGGTCCCAAGTTCGATTCAGGTCAAAGGCACGTGCCCAGGTTGCGGGCTTGATCCCCGGTAGGGGCATGCAGGAGGCAGCTGAGCAATGATTCTCTCTCATCGTTGATATTTCTATCTTTCTCTCTCCCTCTCCCATTCTCTGAAATCAATAAAGATATATCTTAAAAAAATAATAAAAAATAAAACAGACTGATCAGTAGTTGATAATTTATCTAATCTATGTGAAACACCATACTACTCTTTCTATATCTACCAGTTGACTTTTCTAGATGCTCAATAAAAAGGCAGAAGGTCTGTTAAAATCATGTCTTAAAAAATACTCAATGTGGTAGGGATAGTTGTTTTTCCATGTCTATTCCCAGCCTTTTCGCATACTCTTAGACCTTCTGTTTCTAATGGTATATTGTCCCTAGAAAGAAGATTTCATTTCCTACCTCCCATTGCTGCTATAGATGGTCATGTGACTAGTTTTTGGCCAGTGGAGCATAAGCAGAGTTTTATGTACTACTTCCAAAAAGTGCCCTTAAAGGGGGAAAAAAGCTTCACACTCTTCCCCTCCACCACTACCTCCTTCCTGCTGGAGCACAGATGCAATAGCTGGGGGTCTAGCAGCCATCTTGGCCCATAAAGTGTCCTTAGGAATAGAAATCATGCCCAGCACAGCAACAGGACTGAAGGAAATTGAGTTCCTGTCTTGGTAGAACATTCCAACCCTGGGCTAACTACCTCCCCATTGCATGAGCGTGAGAAATAAGTTGGTATATTTTTTAAGCTGTGATATTTTGGGTGTTAGCTAGTGGCAACTGAACCTAGCTGTAAGTGAAATTCTTTGTTCACAGAAGACCTACTATATCACAGTGGTTTGACTTTTCCATTTTGATTTTTATTTTTACAAGTCTCCATGTATTGACTCTATATTAAATGAATTTCCATATAAACTGACTTTTAAAATATTAGAAACAGATGTTATTCTGGATCTATTAAATTAAAACACCCTGCTATGACATTCATCAAGAGTCTAACTCAGAAGTAATTGCTTAAGACTCGATGAGTTATAATTAAAATTTAAAAGAAATATGAAAAACTGTTGTCAGAGAGAGCTGACTTCAAGCAATTCAGAATGAACACCCAACTAATCTCTGCTAAACATTAACCTAGATATTGATGTGAATTTCTCTATTATCAATGCAGAAACACTCATACTATCCAAGTCAGGGCAGTGGAAGCTCAATAGCAAAGCATTCTGGGATAAGGCTTTGCTGCTGTAGTAAGGAAAGCTAAAAAGCAAATTCTGTTTAGGACAACGCTATACCCTTTCACTGGCAGATGCATATAGGATGGAGAACCATGGACTCCAAACTAGGTTTTCTACAGACTATTAGCTCATCACCATAACCAACTCTGTAAAGACTTTTTAAGAAAAAAGTAAAACCCATACTTAAAAAAAAAATCTGTTCAAACCTGCCAGAATTTCTTATATTTATAGCAATAAGTCTAGTAATATGAAGCAGCCAACAAGCTATACTACAAGTCTAACTCTCACAAAACAAGGGTTTTAAAAAAAGAAAATTAACAAATCTCATAATTTCACTGTGAGAAAAAATTTTTGATGAAGTAGAGCCCTAAATTGTCACTGTGGGGAAAAATCTAAAGGGCAAACAGTATTAATAAAACAAAAGTGGAAAGGTGAGAGAACACCTTACCCATGTGCAAAACATACTATCCAAAGGGAGACTTGAGTATGATACAATTCTCTGACAGGTGTTACCTGCTTAGGAAGGTTTTTACTTGACTGATGAATATTATGGCAAAAGTACATGAAATAAGTTTAAATTGTACTGAGCTTTACTATATGTCATGTCACATATGCACGTCAGTGATAAGGGATACATTACACATCTCTCACATCATTTTAAGAAAGATACAGACTAAAGGGGCTTTAATAGAATCTGAATAATGTGTCAGCAAAATGAGAAGTAAAGGTAATCATTCAATACTAAGCATAATAGATTTTCATCCATTTGTGTTTTCTTACACGAGTCCAAAATGAAATAGTAAAATCTCTTCTCGGCTAATGAAAAACCTTAATTCAAAACAAGATTTCATGCTGATATAATTTCCGAGGTTATTTCTGTGAATTGGGACTGAAATTTAGGAAGGCACTAAGAAATGAGGAAATCTTCCACTGCAGGAAAGGTAAAGAAATCAGAACAGCAGATCTGAAGGAGAAACCACTGGCAGCAGAATTCTCCAGGGCACACATGACTGGCACTGTCCTTGGAAGCACAAAGGTCCCCTCTCTCAGATCCTCAGGGAGTTCTTGCCCCATGTCCCCTTTTGTTCATTTGTGGCTCTTTGTTTTTGCTGCCTTGCGATTTTCCCCTTAGGAAATGCTGGCAAAGGCCAATGCTCTTGTGAAACATGAATGATGTGACTGCCATCCCAACTGTCCTCATCTGGGTTTCTCTCACTGCTATTTTTCCTGTCCATTGACCTTTGCAGTCACAAGCGCCCACATAAATGATGAGCACTGGTCCTCTGAGCAGGAAGGAGGCTCCGACTCTTCAAACATCAAATGGCACGCTCATGAAAAAGAGCACAATTCTGGAGCCAAGTGCCCAACATGAAGTTCCAGCTATGACACAGTGGACAGAGTTACTTCGCCTCCCCATACCTGTTTTCTCATCTGTAAAATAAAGATATTAACTGTACTTGCCATATGGGACCATTGCGAGGAGTAAATGAGTCAGTAAACAACAAGTACATTGTTATACGTAACATAATGTGCATATGTAATATATGTAACACACGTTAGCTGCTGCTATTGTTATTATCATCAGCAGCACCAAACAATTGATGCTAGCCATCAGTGGAAACAATAGTGCTCATTTATCATGTTCATAGCCGTCAAAATCTATGGGTCATGGTCATGAGTACTTCACTTAAAATTCCCTTAAGCTTTAATGACCCTCTCAGAACATGATCATGACCATGTTTGGAGCTTTATTTTTGGTCTTCAACACATGACTGTTTTCATTCTCCTATCTTTTGACTACATCTAACTCTCTAACTCCTTAGCTAGCCTCCCCTGCAAACTTTTCACCAAATGTGATGTCTCTCTCCTAGTTCTGTCCCCTGACCTTCTTTCTCTCTACACTTTCCACCTCTGTGGTCAGTTCTAACACCTGCTACTCAGGAGATGCCTTCTCCATCTGTGCCTCAAGCTTGGATGTTGCTCATAAGGCTGCACCTGACTGGGGAAAAGAGTAACGAAATCCTCGTTTGTCTACTAACAAAAGGTGTGTTTGTTACCTTTGGCCTGTTAGCCTCTCTAAAGCTCAGCTTCCTAACGATGGTTGGTGGATAATAATAATAATGCTGCTTCTCACAAACTGTTGTGTTAGCAATCAAACAAGGAAGCGTTAACTTAAAATGTTTGCCATTTACTTAGCCTTGTAAATTTGTAACAGAAACTCGCTGGTTTTTTTTTTTTTTTTTTCGGACCTCTTCTAGTTAACGGTCTCCTGTCTTTCCTTTTGAAAACAGCTCACATCCACTCTCAGTCCATGTGGATAGGGTGAGGCTACCCTGACCTCATGATGAAAGGTCAGCAAATGACTTGCCGGTTAGTGTACTATATCCCCCATCCTCGTTCCTGGCCACAACAATGGACTTAGCAGCCAGCCAGGCCAATCAGAGTCAAGAGAGCCCCAATAATCTACTGGAAGAAAGAGGTCATCCTCTTTTGAGGATGAGATGAAATCCTAGAGCTACTAGAACATTCTCTGAAGACAGAGCCTGCCTAGGAATGAAGCCAACACAAAAGAACCCAGATCAATTACCAAAGAGGCAATTCCTGGTGCAGCTGGATGCTGTCATGCCTGAAGCGAGCGCTGTTAAATAAGCCAGTAAATGCCCTTTACTCACAAGCTAGCTTGAACTGCTGACATCCACAGTCAAAAGAGTACTAAATAATACAGCACTGTGTAACCATCAAGTAATATTGTTAGTTGCCCTTTCAGTAAGTCTGAATCCAAAAAACTTTCCTCACAAAACATCTCCCTTGTCATACTAGCTAACTTTGCTTTTCTACTACCCTCATTCAGGCTTTCATTATTTCCCACCCGCACTGCTTTGCATGCTGAAATTGCCTGTTCATTTTCCTTTTTCTCTCATTAGGATGTTAAGTCCCCTCAGGGAAAGAATTATGCCTTATGCTTTCTCCCAGTGCCCAACACATATCAGGTACATAATCAATATTTGGTAAACTGAACTAAACAGCTATCCCTGACTGCTTGCATTCCACCTTTGATCCATTGCACACATGCTATGTATAGAGAACCTTCCTGAAATATAAGCCTAACGCGTCTTTATTTATCTTTTGGAGACTAGCACACAGTAGTACTCAATATATGTTTGATAAACTGAATTCTAATTAGAAATGATTCATACTGATAGGATGCACTCACCTTTTAGAAAAAGTCTACATTGTTTTAAGTATATAGGGAAATATCACTTTCCCCTAAAAGTGTACTCACTCTGAGTACTAACCTCTGCTCACCCAATAATAATTAACTGTGAAAAACCATCAGGTTAACTGGCTTACCCAAATGTCTTTGGCATTCATTTGCCACTTAACCTATAATCTTTGAATTAGAGTCCCTCTTTAGGGATAAGTCATTATATTTTGAAAACTTCACTTAATATGCAAATACTTGGCTAACGTGATAGGGGAATGAGAGAAATGCTGTAACATCTAGAGTTTGTCTTAGTTTGGAAATAAGCAATGTATTTCAAATTCCTGGAGGCCCTTCAGGTAGAGCAAGTACATTTCAGCACAGGGTGCTAGACTGTTGGGAGACAGTGTTAGGTTTCCAGTTCCCAGAGGAAATGAAAAGCTTTAAGCTCTAGCCATGAATCCATCATGACACCTAAAACACTTTACCAAACTTACTTTTTTCTATCTTAAATCTCCCCCTACTAGACTGTAAATGCTTCCATGGCAGAGATGATAACTTCCTAAACAAAGAACACTTAAAAAAATTAAATTGTTGCCATATAGATATTAAATGAAAAGAGGCCACAGGAAATAACCAAGACCCTGTGGTCACACATCCAAGGGTCAGAGCTCTCAAGTAACTGTAACGAAAGGAATATTCTCACAGACCCTTCCCTCTATCTCTGCAGGAGTTTTTCCTAGAAGCTTCTGATTAAATGTGGTCCCTGCTTCAGCTAAACTAAGCTCCCGGAGAACAGCTCCCGGGAGACGGACCTCTCAGAGAGCTTTCTGGATGAGGAAGCGCCCTCCTCATCCCAAGTCTAGAATTTACCCAACACTCTTCTCTTAGTGGGAGAAAATGAGACGGAGAAATCTTGGTTAAATATGTTTAAAGTATCTTTAGTTCCTCAGATAAATTAAAGCTGTCATTTTCAGATTTCTATGGGAAATACATATAAAAATTTCCCTCTGGCCCTGAAAACTAATTAATAATCAATTCAAAAGAAAGCTGATCATTTAAAATTAGAACTTCAGTTACCTAAAGATATTTTGAAAAGTATTTACATGAAAAGCATTTTGCAAGATTAAAGCAAAAACTAACATGAAATTATCAGAAAAACCATACCCCAAGCATTTAATTTCACTGATTAAAGGAATCCTCTACCTTAATGTTTACCTGTTTAACTGAAATAATTTCCATTGCCTTGCAATTTGCATGATGAAATACAATATTAGTATTTCCATATAATTTGCTCATTATATCCATATTATGTCATCCTAATATTAATAAAAAATGTGATTATCCAAATGCACCTCCTCCTCATAGTGCTAAATTTAATCAGAATTCTCAACTTAAACACTTAATGAAAATATATTTATTCCTAAATCTCCAAACTTGAAATCAGTAACCACTAGGAAAGATACTATGAAGATTTTTCACTCCCAAAAGTTAACTCAAGTATAGGAATCACTTTAGTACACTATGTAGTTTATGGATTTCAATCAGCTTCATAAGTTTTCATAAATTCACAATCTACAAAAAGGTGATTTAAAGAAAATTTTTTACATCTCATACTGTTGCCTTTACGATACATTGTAAAGTATGACTTGGTTCCTTAAATTTTTCTATTTTAAAATAATTACAAATGTTTAACTGTTTTTGAATAAAAGAAATGAGTATCAGATTGTAGTCTTTTTATGAAATTCAAAGCCTTCAAAAATGAATGGGCTCTATCGGACACCAGATTTCAAGTGAGAAATACAAGCGTTAACCATGAAGATTCAAAAACACCATTTTTTTTGTTTTCAAATTCAGGGTTCTTTATTTTTATTTTTTAAATCTTTATTGTTGAAAGTATTACATATGTCCTCTTTTTTCTCCCATTGGCCCCTTATAGCCCGCTCCCCCTCAACCTCGCCTCAGGCCTCCACAATCCTACTGTCTGTGTCCACAGGTTATGTACACAGGTATACAAGTTCTCTGGCTGATCTCTTCCCACCTACCCCCGCCTTCCCTCTGAGATTTGACAGTGTGTTCCATGCTTCTATGTCTCTGGATCTATTTTGTTCCACAGTTTATTTTGTTCACGAGATTCCACATATAAGTGAGATCATGTGATACTTATCTTTCTCTGTATGATCGAACACCTACTTTGTGCAAGATCTTGTTCTGTGGGCTTTTACAGAATCAAAGACACAATCTTTGTGCTTAAGGATTTGATTATCCAAACACACTCTACATAGGTAGGCATGGCAAGGTGAGAGTATACCTCTTCAGCTACAATACTTGCCTTCTTGCATCAATGTGCTATGTAAATTTCAGAGCGGATCTACTACAGTACAAGGTAGTTTTCCCAGCTACACAAGGATTACCTCATTTTTTAAAATCACAGCCTCGAGGAGGGATCATCATCTTCACTCAAGGGAAACAGGGAGAGTGTCTCCTGGATATGGCCACTGCCTGTGACCCCGCTAGCTAATGGTGCTCAGCCTGAGCACTGCCAGACCACGAAATTGGGGGTGGGAGGTGGGGGAAGGAGAAAATTTAAAACGAGACACTAACATGCTCTGAGAGAACAGGCGTTGGGGGTAGAAAGACATTCATGTAGCACTATCCAGATGTTTGGCTTCTCTGTTAGCCTAACTCCTGTCTTCTCTGAATTAAGTCTTAACCAAGTCACCTTTCCTTATCCATGCCTCTCCTTCAGCCAAAGAGAAGAGCCAAGAAGCTTCTTTTAGCCAAATGTTTGCAAGGATCCTTTGTCTTTTCTACTTAAAATTTTCCACATGTTGCCCATGCATCCCTCACAGGTATTCATGTTATAATAGCATCTTGCATTTGTCTCATGCTTTTACATATTACAAAATGTGCTCATGTGCATGATGATCCTGAACCCTTGTCAGCACCCTGGGGGTAAGCGGATGTGAACAGATGCGGACCTGAGAAGCTGAGTCCTGCCTGAGACAATCACAGCAGAAGATCTGAGCCGCCCACACAGAATCAAAATCCCAGTCCTCACGGGAAGAAGAAATCTAGACATGGAGACACTAGCGGTGCGTGCACCAAAAAGACCATGTAAGGTAGCCATCTGCAGGCCAAAGAAAGACCTCAGGGGAAACCAAACTGGCTTACACCTTGACCTGGAACTTTTAACCACCAGGACTTTGAGAAAATTAATTGTTGTTGTTTAAGCCACCTAATCCATGGTGTTTTGTTCCGGCAGCCCTAACAAACAAATATGCCAAAGAGACCATCATATACAATTATACACTCTATCCTGTTTATCCTTCAGAGTTTCAGGGAAACTAGTTTTCACAAAAAAGCCAAATTTCTCCAATGCTATGTTGGGTGTTCTGTTTTTTTATGACAGTGGTTGGTTGAACTGCTGTGTGAATAGTAAGAGAGTTTTAAGAGATATCTTATTCTTACTGCTGCCAGGATGTATCTATGTCCTCTACCAGAGAGGAAAAAATTTTCCTGACCGTGTCAATGGGGCAATCATGCTAATTAAACACACATAATAAAATACTAGTGCTACTTCATACTGGCACTGAAACTGACAAAGCTTACAAAGCACACAGATGTGATCTCATTTTAGCCTCACAAAACTGCTATAAAATATGAACCCAGAGCTGCAGGGGTTAAATTAAAGAAGAGCACAAATTAGTTAGACACAGAGAAAGACCCTGAACACTGTTCTCCAGCCTACTCCATTTAACCTTAAAAGCAACTCTGTTCCTCCACACGGACAATAAATCTCCAATAAGAAGTGTTTGTAAGACAATTTGAAAGTAAAATCCTAGTCTATTATTGCATTTTGTCTGGAACCCATATATCTGCCCTCAAGACTCAATAAAGCTATAAAAATGCTTTGTGCCATATTCTTTTAATTTCTGCAATTCAAAAAGAAAGTCTTCTTTTAACACTAAGGAGTCTTGGAAAACCTGAGTCAAAGGAAGGTGTTAGTTGCCTTCCAGTGACGTGTGGAAAAGGCAGCTTTATGAAAGCCAAAAACGAACCTACAATTTCATGTTGCAAAATATAATAGAAAACATATTCTGGAAGAAATTTTGCTGCTTGCATCCCTTTTCAACTATAAAATAGTTACACACACACACATGCATCTGAGAAAGATCAGACTTTGAACATATTGCAGCAACACACACGCACAACAAGGGGAGTTTCACCAGGGTTGCCTGTGATGACAGGATACACAGACATCCCTACAATAAAATCAGCCTCACAGCTAAATCAGAGAGTCTTTTTGGACACAAGAATATACGAGCCCTGATGAAAAACAGATAGGCAAGGAGGAAAACACTCCAATTTAAAACTAACACAGATGAGCCTACCCAAAGTACCCAAACATTTGGTCCACAAACCACCAGCAACACTCTTAATTTGTCAATGGAAGGCAAGAGATATTTCATCCAAGAATAAGGAGAGAAAGGGACATTAACTCCGCCATTAAAGTGTATGGGCATTCCAATATAAAATACTTTCTAATACAGATGTCATTCACTGAATGGCAATCAAGAAAGAAATTAAACTTCAGGGAGCTGTGTCGCCCTTTAAATAAATCACATTGTAGGCACTCAAAATGCATATGCTGAATGTTAAATGAAAACTTATCAGTTCACTCAGATCTCATGTGATGAACAAATTATGAAGCACCAACGTGTCCCTTTTAGCATCTTAAGGTTGGTATATTTTATACTTTTGCTAACCCCCAAAGTCTCAAACTTAAAACAGTGGGATATGTGGAGTGTCCTCTTTAGAACTCCGTATCTTTGGCCGTTTAATCACCTAACCTCCATGACACTGGAAATCCCCAAACCAGACCACAGATCATTTTTATTCAATCTTGACCACCACTGTCTTTACTACACATCATTTCTGTCACACTAGCCATTGCCAATAAAAGAAAATACTTTTAACATATAAGTAACTGTGCTAACTAAATAAATTAACAAAGCATGGAAGAATAAGCAGAACCTAAGTTTGAGAATGGAAAATGGTATTCAATCAAAGAAATCTAAGCATAACTGATATAACTTTTCACTCCAATCTGTATGGGGGGAAATACTATATTCACCTTTCATCTGAAGCAACTCCTGAAATCAATGTTAAGTGTTACTAAACACACACACTCCACACTTTAGAGTTAGCCAAGTCTTGATTTGAATTCTTCCTCTTGAACTTACTAGCTATATGATTCAGTTTTCTAGTGAAGATAAAACTCCATAAGACAAGCACACACAGTAGGCGCTTAATGAATGATTGTATATACAATGAATCACCTCCCTTGTCTTCCTAGATTCCATAAAAGAGTACTTTTTTTTCTGAAATGTCAGTCAATATCACTACAGCTCGCATTCAGCTATGGTGTCATTTATCATTTCTCTTACCATGTCCTCCAGGACCTCTGCTCCTCCCTCCCCCAGCGCTCTGACGTGAAACTGTGCCTGTATTAATCATAAATTAAGGCCATTAGCCAATCTAAGAGCTTGAGAATGATGTTCACAGCAGTCTAACTCATCTGGGAGGATGGATGACAGCAAGGTTAAGTGAGGGGATCAAAAAGCATAAGAGAAAGAAGGAAGAGGCACAGGACTTATGTCATAGTGCACAGCCTAATTAGGACATTCTGGGAAGCCGCTTCATTGGAAGGACAACAGTTGCATACCACTGAAGAAGCCGGGCTTGGTATTTCTTTTTGACTAAAAAACATCCATCCTAACAAAGACACTAAAATTAGATTGGAAAACTAATATTTTTAGCTGTCGAAAGCCTATTTTTTTCTTGCACAAAGTTAAAAAAGAATTACTCCATGCATTTGCAATCACACACACACACACAGACACACACACACACACAGAGCAATATGGTTCAAAAATAGCAGGTTCTTAAAAGCATGACACTATTTATTAAGCCTTTGGTAACTTTGCTAATAAAAAAAAGGCAACATACATTTAAAAATATCCTCTTTACAGTCTTCATCTAAGCCAACCCTATGCAGGTGGACAGTAAATGGGCTATAATTTGTGATGGCCCAGAATGGAGTCTAGAAGAGTTTAAAATCAGAAATGTGATCACTTTGTGAGAAAAGGCAATGTCATGCACTCTATCATGGTCACTCTACTCACAGGAGATGGATTTTCACACTGAAAAACTAACATTAAAAGTTGCCTTGGGGAGGATAACAAAATAGGCATCCCCAAATGCTCTATCGGCCCTGTCTTCTAATGGTTTCTTTTCTGAAGGCGTCCTAGAGAGAAGTTCAATCTTTCTAATGGGAATATAACTGTACTACAACTCTCCAAGGGCATTTACCACTTTAAAAAGGAACTCTAAACTCTGCTGTCTTTAAAAGGCAAGGAGGTCACTGGGAAAAGTCATTTTTCAAAGCTCCAGCGAACTGGCACTCTGCTTTGCTTTCAGCCACAGAGATAAGGCGTGCAGTCTTGGTAACAGAATCGCCTTTCTTTAATTTTTAATGCCTGTCCATTTCAGGGCTCCCAGGGGGAATCAATGACTTACTCATGGCATCATAAATAGCTTGGACTGTGTGTATGCATGTGTTTTAACAAAGCAAGAAGCAACTGCTTTGTTCCTTTGTTCCATCCATCAACTATTCATTTTTGGTGAACATTTGATAAAGGCTACACAAGTACAACACAAAAGCATCTTCCTATCCATCCCAAAAGGAAAGAAAAATAATAATCTCATCATTGCCACCCCTCACAATTTAAGAGAAAACAAAGCTCCTAGGATAGACACGTGTTTTTTATTTCCCACTCTGAAAGCGCACACAGGTATAAGCATGTTCAAATGGCAGTGAATTCATCTGGAATGTGAAAGACCATGGGGTTCACACATATAAAGATCAACAGTTGTTTTAGAAATTAACTACACCACATCTTAAACTTCTACACAAGTTCTAAACTGATCCAGGTGTTATCATCAGGGTAGAAACAGATGCAGTGTTAACACATTAAGCTGTGAATCCAACTCCAACCCTGCCTAATGGGCTCCACATGCTGAAAATGATCATCATGGTAGGAAGTGCACTCAACCATAAGCCTAGCTTTCAAACAAAACAAGAGTTTCATTATCTACATTATGCTCACACACAACTGCTCCGGGACTAACACTGTTTGTACACGGATTATGGTGCATTAATAATTTTGAGGGCGGGGAAAGATATTGGGAGATTAATGCACCATCAGCACAACAAACCCATGGTTGTCACAGGGGTGGTGACAGCATTTCAGTAGTGCTGTCACCACAATACAGTCGATGCTGGTTGCACAAGCCTGTCTCACCCTGTGATTCTATCTGGAATCCCAAAGTGGCTAGAGGAGGTGAGAAGAATGATGGGGAAGTTTATATAATAACCACCTCTACTTTATGCATAGAATTTTCTAGTTTTCGAAATATTATGATTTGCATCATATGATGTCACAAATGCTTTCCCCATCTTCCTAGTGAAAAAATCAAGACTCCCATCCAAGATCAAAGAGTGAGGGAGGAGAGAATTTAGGGAAAAACAGTTCTGCTACTGCTCCAGTGTCTCCAGTCATGAAATCTCTGCACTGGGGAGCTCTTCGCCCCCATTCCATTGACAAAAGACAAAACAAACAAAATACAAAAACAAACAAAAAAAACAACCACCCTGGGTTATTCTAGAAGACTAATGCACAATAAAGGAGCACAAGTGTGTTTCAGTCAGTTCCCTTTGGCCCACCCCATTTCTTTTGCAACTAACAGCATTGACTAAAAGGTCTAAATGGTCTAAATCAGTGCAGCATGCAGGAAAGCTGCCTGGGAGGGAAGGGATTTCACCATGGAGCGTTCCGCATCTATTGACTTTTCTATTGACCCAAAAGCCTTACAGTCTTTTAAAAACTTCAAAAACAGATGATTAAAGTAATACCAGACTATTCTTTACAGTTTTTCCTCTTCCAGAATTCAACTCTGATGAAAATTAATTTTTCAACTCTACTGAGAAGTCACCACTGTATGTCTTGAATTATTTAATTTTTACATCTATCCTTATTTCCTAAACTTCAGCCTTAGCACTTATTTTGCATCCAGAAGATCTCAGTAGATGGTTAACCCCGAGGCAAGCCAGCTTCCAGTATAACTCACATTTAGAACAAAAGGTGCTGTTATGACAAGTAAGCAACACATATCAAATCATATCCCAAGAGGGGCTACAAGAATAGGTATTAAGAGCTTCTGTCAAAAGATCATTCTGAAAACTGGCCTTCTATATTTATTCTAACATGGACTTAATTTGTCCTTTTTGACTAACTTATATATTATACAGATTTGAAACTAAGTGAATCTGAGGATGAATAGAAAAAGAAATGATGGCAGAGAGGCAGTAGGGAATTTGGAGTAGGCCTGTGAGAGAGAACACCAATCGCACAAAGTCCCAAGCTTTCCTGTCGCAACGATGGAGGCATGGGGGCAGGTTTTGTTTCTCTGTCCTCTGGCTTGTACTTACCACTACAAGGACTAAAGCTAGTTCATTGTAATAACTGGCAAAAAGGGTGAATTACAACTCCAAACAGAGATATTGGTGTCTGTTTTAGTTTTCTATCATAACTGTAATGAATTACCACATACTTAGTGGCAAAAACAGTAAATTTATTATCTTACAGTTCTGGAGGCCCTAAGCCCCAAAATGGCTTTCACTGGGCTAAAATCAAGGTATTAGCAGGATTTTACTCTTTCTGAAGGCTCTAGAGAGGATAACAGCTCCTTGTCTTTTCCAATTGACAGAGGCCATTTCTTGACTCATGGGCTCTTCTCCATCTTCAAAGCCAGCAATTGCTTACATCCTTCAACCTCTGCTTCCAATTTCTCTTATTCGGCTGACTCTGGCTCTCCTGCCTCCCAATTTCCATTAGAACAACTCTTGAGATTACACTGGGCCCAACCAGAAAAAAACAAAAAACCACAGAATAATCTCCCATTTAAAAATCCGTACCTTTATTACATCTGTAAAGTCCTTTTTTTGCCATGTAAGATAACATATTCATGGATTTTATTTTGCCTACCAGTGTCCCTTTTTGCTAGGCTTACCCAAGTATATTAACAAGGTTATCAAAATAATTTCCTCACTAATATATACGAAGTACTCATCTCCATAGGCATGCAGAAGCAAGAATCAACAGTTGGTATGTGCATATAAATGAATGAAAATTACCATCATATATTTTCTGCTACATTACCAAAGGAAAATATGACACACTGCCGGAACAGCACACAGATAAAACAAAGTAAAATGAAGAATATGCTGAGCCAGGCCAGCAAAGCTCAGTGGTTGAGCATTGACCTATGAACCAAGAGGTCACAGTTCGGTTCTCGTTCAGGGCACATGTACAGGTTGGGGGCTCAACCCCCACAGAGGGGGCGTGCATGGGGCAGCCGACTAATGATTCTCTCTCATCACTGATGTTTCCATCTCCCTCCTTCTCCCTTCCTCTCTGAAATCAATAAAAATATATATGTATATATATGTATATATTATATATATGTATATTTAATATATACATATATATTAAATAAGCTGATATGTAGAATAAAGTCTTGAAGCTTTTCCTGATTTGAGAGAGAGGCACAATTTTCATAGCAGAGCTTTCATCACTCAAAATTCCTTCTAAAATCCTTCCTGCATCTCAAGTACAATCTAGAAAACTAGAAATTGTAATTAGGTAGGTGGTCAGTTCATGGTTATGAAGTTCACACATATCATATTATATCCAGCGATAATATTCAAGATACTAACAACTGCTTCAGAATGGGAACAGGCTATAGTGCTAGAATAGGGTGTTATAGGGCCTCTGCTATGTTTAGTGTTAAACTTTAAGTAACTGGATGTTGGGGAAATCCAGGTGATCTCAGGTGAGCGCACAGAATGGTCAAGGAAGAGGAGAGCTTCAAGGGGGTGGTATGTCCTACTGCAACTGTCACACCAGTGAGAACTGGCTAACTATTAATGCCCCAAAAGAACTAATAGAGTTGGTCACAGATTGCCACAGAGAGTATGTATGCATCATTACATTTCTATTTAGGGAAATAAAGTGAGATGGAAAAGAATATTTAGGGGGTGGGGGGAGGGGGTTTGCAGATACCATTTTAAGCAGGGAGGAATGACAAGATTAACAGTGCAGTATCCAAACAGATCCTGTCAGGATGGAATGACCAACAGAAGTAAACAAAGTTAAGTTTTATAGGAATAAGGATTATTTCGTAAGAACTAAAGTTGGGCCCAAAGCCAGCAGCAACAGGATGGGAAGATATGAGTCAGCAACATACAGATGGAGAAACACTTGGAGACTTCAGAAAAAAGGAAGACTCAATGAGTGAGTGTGACGTAGCCACATACACACACACACACACACACACATAAATATCAAATACAAACTCAGACTACAATAAAAACAAAACATTACATAATCAAAATGGATGAGGATGATAAGTTTCTTCAAAATACTGAAATTGCCTCATACCAAAGAAGGATTAGACTTGATCTATACATATCATGAAGACAGACTGAAATCATGTAATTACTACCAGCTAGATGTTGAGGTATACAGAAAAACTTTAACTGTTGTATATCTAGTGATAGAGCATGTCATCTGCTCAGGGGTTAGTGATTCTCCATCACTGGAAATCCAAAAAGAGAGGCTACATGATTATGATAGAACTAGAGGCCCAGTGCACAGATTCGTGCATATTGAAAGGAAATTAATTAGAAGAAATATTTTAACATCACTAGTCACCCTTTCTCTATAATAGAAGTGTCAACCAAATTCACAATCGACAATGACAGATCGAAACACACACGTGCAACTGGCGCCAGTGAGAGCTTTATATGTATATGTGTAAGTCAACTTAGCCATATATATATATTGCTTAATTAGACCGGCTTTCTGATTTAGCTAAACTTTTTCCAGCCCAGTGAAGCACCCCAACTTCTTTTTCAGGTAATTGTCAGCAACACAGCAGTAAATATCAACACGAAGCAGATTATTATTATAGATCACACAGGGAGAACAAAGGGTAAAATATTTAACTGCAGCAGTGTTTGACTATATTCTGCACAGTGAGAAAACCTGAAGTCATTTTCAAGGTCCACCATTTCTTACTTCTTTTCAGTAGGGTCAAGTTTCTAAGCTTTCTAAATCTCCATTTTCTGGCTAATGAAAAGAAACTAGGATTCCACTGGGTCTCCTATTTACCTACTCCAGGACTTCTGGGAGGATTAAATGAGATGAGGCACTGGGAAACCCTTCACAGACATTTGATTAAAGTGTAAAATGTTTGCACCTGGCTATAAAGCAAGCCGTATTCCTGGGCTGAAGAAACTCCAAAGAGGCTAGTTGCTAGGGAGAGGAAGCCAGGCATTGCTTCATGACGTCATTACCCGGCACCCACGGCCACTTTCTGGCTGCGTTTGGCTGGGCTGGGCTGTGGGCTGCATTTTGCGCCATGGAGTCTCGGCAGCCAGGTCCGCAGTGCTGTTTCTCTGTAAATGGCCAGTGCATGTCATGGCAGCTCCTGCATTGAGCATCTGCCCTCTCATGGTCAGTGCACATCATAGCAACCAGGTGGACAATCAGAGCTTTAGCATATTAGCCTATATATATATATATAGAGAGAGAGAGAGAGAGAGAGAGAGAGAGAATAATAGATGGCTAGATCAGACATATTTCAAGGACACTCCACATCTTGGAATTCAAGGATTCTATTTCTGTAAGATATCATTTCTAAAACAGATATTCACAATGCAGTTTCCCTCTCATTAGTCATTTATATAGATCCCCCATGATTTCTGCCACGTTCACATACTAATTGTACTAGTAATTTACTTAGTATCATCCTTTTAATTGTCTTACTTTTATTTTCACTGTATTTTGCCTTGTTCTTAACAATAATATCCATAAACTATCTGTCATGCTAATAATATTTTAATTAAAAATCTTTAAATAAGTATTAAGATAAAATGTTTATATGAATACCTCCTAAATCAGTAGCACACAGCCGCACTTTATACACTGTTGTAACTTCTCAGTATCAAAAGTGCATACATTTTTTTAACTAGATATTTCCCCCCAGATCTCTAAGCTTTGAAAATCACCTTTAAGCACACTTACATTTTGGTACAGTTCTAGTATTGTTGCTGTGTTTGTTTGTTTGCTTTAAGAAAGGGCAGTGAAAAAAAACTCCCAGGCATCCTACTTCCTTGGCTGTATTTGCCCCGTGTTTTCGAAACCAATTATTCATATAATGAGTAACAGTCTTAAGTGTCAAGATAGAGCTCTGGTCACCATTAACATTTTGTAGAATTGAACTCAAAAACCTTGAACACATTATTGAATTTGCCAATATTCCAATTAGCTAAGAGATTAACAGCTGTATAGCTGGCCTATTTGTTTGGGATTTCCATTTTCCTTACAGACTTATTTGGCAATATACTGTATATTTTGTGAGAGTGAAACAACTGAATGAATAAAGAAGCATTTTAAGGGGGGGGGGGGGATGGGCAGGGAACAGATGTGTCTAGTTCCTTTTCTTAGACAACTGCTTCAAGAAAGAATCTCAACAAAGAGCAGGGTCCAAACTATTGAAAGTTTGAAACATAGGTTTTAGTTGACTTATTTTTAGTTGACCCTGCTTTATTGGCTCACTAGTAACTTGGGAAATATCTGCTATAAAATAGGCTCTTACCACCCGACCAAGCTCAGACAGGGATTCAGGCTTTAGCACCTATTTAAGTTGCTAAATAATTGTCCAGCTGGTTTCATTAATTTCATAATTTATTTCCCATCTTTCTACCTTAACAAATAAACAACTTTGTCATTAAAAAACACTCTAGAAAATCTGGCAATATCATATGAATAAATTTTATTGACATTTTGGAAAAGAGGACAAAAAGCATAGGGAGGAGGGAACCCTCCACTGAGAGAAAGCAGGCAGACCTAATTACAGTTAGACTGAATTTTGTGCTAGAATGAAGCCAGGTATGGTCCTTGGATAGTAAGTACTAAATCTCTTGGATAGTTCCTTGACCATGGCCCATAATTTACATTCAATTTCCCTGAGGGATTGGATCAGGAAGGAATGGGACTGCAAATCTGGAACTAAAACATTTGCTTCTATTATATCTCCTCCTGTCCTATGTCCTCTTTTCTCCTTTTAAAGAAGTTTGTTTAAAAAAAGAAAAGAAGAAGCTGCTTCACTTTTCTGGATGAAAAATTAAGTTAAAGCTATAATTCAGAGAATTTTAAGACTTTCTGCTCAGATCCAAAAGCTGCTTTGAATTAGTAGCTGCCACTGGCACCCAATTTATTTGTAGTTTAGACTTGTGCCCTTCAGTACATTTTTTTTCCCTAAGCCTTATAAAGTAATGAGGGTTTAATAAAACTTCATCACAACTTTGGGGGGAAAAAAAAACTTCAGTGGGATTATAGAAGACTAGGGGCCCAGTGCCCAGTGCGCGAGTTCTTGCACCCTGAAAGGAACTGTGGGCTATGAGGCTGCAGTGGGCACAGGGGCGAGTCTTGGCCATCCTCCATGCACCAGCCCGGCCCCTTCCACCGCGGACCCTGGTCCCCTGTCTGTTGGCAACCCCACTCCCGCTGCCTGCAGGGAGAGATTGGGACCGGCACCAGCAGCGGGTGCGAGTGGGGCTGGCGTTGTCAGTGGGTGTGAGCGGCGCGTGCCGGCCCTATTCACTCCTCGGGGTTTCTCCCTATTGCCCCTCAGGAGCAGGGGAAGTGGAGAAGCCCCTGAAAGGCAATTGAGGTGGCAGCCGCCACTCACATCCATTGATGGTGCTGAGCAATCGAGGCCAGCGCTGGGTGCCAGCAGCGGGTGCGAGTGGCGGCTCCAGCGCTGGCAGTAGGTGCAAGCAGGGACAGGACCACGGCACATGGGAGCAAAGAATTTTCAGTAACCACTAGAGGCTCACTCCAATGACAGTGACCAGCACCCCGCCTTGGTCTGGTGCCTCCGCTCACCTGCTCCACCATCCCGCCATGGCCGAAGCCAACCATGTTCTGCGCACACCTCCTGGTGGTCAGCGCACATCATAGCGACCGGTTGTTTGGCTGTTCCGCTGTTCGGTCTATTTGCATATTAGGGTTTTATATATATACATTGCATATTAAGAAAGAAATGTTTATTATTAGAAAAAAT